>NC_088887.1:91584174-91891896 GCF_037157495.1 Lathamus discolor | reverse complement strand
TGCCAGGAATGGAGCACTCACAACCTCCCTGGACAACCGATTCCAGTGTCTCACCACCCTAACAGGAAAGAATTTCCTCCTTATATCCAATCTAAACTTCCCCTGTTTAAGTTTTAACCCGTTACCCCTTGTCCTGTCACTACAGTCCCTGATGAATAGTCCCTCCCCAGCAGCCCTATAGGTCCCCTTCAGATTCTGGAAGGCTGCTATGAGGTCCCCACTTATCCTTCTCTTCTCCAGGCTGAACAACCTCAACTTTCTCAGCCTATCTTCATACAGGAGGTGCTCCAGTCCCCTGATGATCCTCGTGGCCCTCCTCTGGACTTGTTCCAACAGTTCCATGTCCTTTTTATGTTGAGGACACCAGAAATGCACACAATACTCCACGTGAGGTCTCACGAGAGCAGAGTAGAGGGGCAGGATCACCTCCTTCGACCTGCTGGTCACGCTCCTTTTGATGCAGCCCAGGATACGGTTGGCTTTCTGGGCTGCGAGCACACGCTGCCGGCTCATGTTCATTTTCTCATCGACCAGCACCCCCAAGTCCTTCTCTGCAGGGCCGCTCTGAATCTCTTCTTTGCCCAATCTGTAGCTGTGCCTGGGATTGCTCCGACCCAGGTGTAGGACCTTGCACTTGTCGTGGTTGAACTTCATAAGGTTGGCATCAGCCCACCTCACAAGCGTGTCAAGGTCCCACTGGATGGCATCCCTTCCCTGCAGTATATCAACCGGTCCACACAGCTTGGTGTCATCGGCAAACTTGCTGAGGGCGCACTCAATCCCACTGTCCATGTCACCAACAAAGATGCTGAACAAGACCAGTCCCAGTACTGATCCTTAAGGGACACCCCTTATTACTGGTCTCCAGCTGGATATTGAGCCATTGACCACAACTCTTTGCATGCAGCCATCCAGCCAGTTCTTTATCCACTGAGTGGTCCATCTATCAAATTGATATCTCTCCAATTTAGAGGCAAGGATGTCGTGTGGGACAGTGTCGAACGCTTTGCACAAGTCCAGGTAGATGACATCAAATGCTCTACCCCTGTCCATCAGTTCCTTAGCCCCATCATAGAAAGCCACCAAAATGGCCAAGAAGGATTTGGCCTTAGTGAAGCCATGCTGGCTGTCACCAAGCACTTTGTTGTTTTTCATGTGCCTTAGCATGCTGTCCAGGAGAATGTGCTCCAAGATTTTACCAGGCACAGAGGTGAGACTGACTGGTCTGTAATTCCCTGGGTCTTCCATTTTCCCCTTCTTGAAAATGGGGGTTATATTTCCCTTTTTCCAGGTGTCAGGAACTTCACCTGACTGCCATGATTTTTCAAATACGATGGCCAGTGGCTTAGCAACTTCATTCGCCAGCTCCTTCAGGACCCGCAGGTGGATTCCATCAGGTCCCACAGACTTGTGCGCGTTCAGATTTTTAAGATGGTCTCGAACCAGATCCTCTCCTACAGTGGGCCCAAGGTCTTCATTCTCACAGTCCCTGCGTCTACCTTCTAAGACCTGGGTGGTGCAGTCAGAGCCTTTGCCAGTGAAGACCGAGGCAAAGAAGTCATTCAGAACCTCAGCCTTCTCCAAATCCTGTGTAGCCAGTTCTCCCGAAAGCTTCCTCAGGGGACCTATGCTGTCCCTAGTCTGTGTTTTGCTTGCTAGGTACCTGTAGAATTCCTTCCTGTTATCCTTAACATCCCTGGCTAGGTTTAATTCTAACTGGGCCTTAGCCTTCCTAACCTGGTCCCTAGATTCCTGGACAACATCCCTGTACTCTACCCAGGCCACATGTCCTTGCTTCCACACTTTATAAGGCTCTTTTTTCCTTTGAATTTTCCTCAGCAGCTCCTTATCCATCCAAGGAGGTCTCCTGGCCCTTCTGCCGCACTTCCTTCTAGCTGGGATGCAGCACTCCTGAGCTTGTACCAGGTGATCCTTGAATATCAACCAACAGTCTTGGGCCCCCCTGCCTTCCAGGGCTATATCCCATGGAACCTTACTAAGCAGGTTCCTGAAGAGGCCAAATTCTGCTCTTTTGAAGTCCAGGGCAGTGAGTGCTACACGCTCTTCTCACTGACCTGGGGATCTCAAATTCGACCATCTCGTGATCACTACATCCAAGGCTGCCCTGGAGTACCACATTCTCGACAAGCCTTTCCCTGTGTTGGTGAGCACAAGGTCAAGCATGGCACCTCTCCTTGTCAGCTCCTCTATTACTTGCAGAAGGATGTTGTCTTCCACACAATCGAGGAACCTCCTGGATTGCTTGTGCCATGCAGTGCCATCGTTCCAACAGATGTCAGGGTGGTTGAAATCCCCCATGAGAACAAGGGCCTGCGAGCGTGAGGCTTTTCCTGTCTGTCTGTAGAGTGCTTCATCCACAGGTCCTCCTTGATCAGGCGGCCTGTAACAGATTCCCACAGTAATGTCTCCCACGGCTGTTTTCCCTTTAACCCTGACCCACAAACTCTCTGGAAACTGCTCACCTGCCCCCAGACAGAGTTCCATACTCTCCAGCCCATCCCTAACATAAAGGGCAACTCCCCCTCCCCGCCTGCCAGGCCTGTCTTTTCTGAAGAGCCTGTAACCTTCCATTCCAACACTCCAGTTATAGGAGCCATCCCACCATGTTTCTGTGATGCCTATTATATCATACCCCCGTAGATGTGCACACATCTCTAATTCCTCTTGTTTGTTCCCATGCTACGGGCGTTTGTATAGAGACATCTGAGATGAGCTCCAATTGAAGCCGGCTCGTTGGCTGGAGCAGACGGAATATATCTACATTGTTCCGAGCATTTATTATAGGTTCTGGCAACTGACTGGGTGTGTTGGGATGGAATGATGCCCCCCTCCCCCAACACATCTAGTTTAAAGCCTCCTTGACCAGTCTGGCAAGCCTCCTATCAAAACTGTTCTTCCCCTTCTTTACCAGAGCAGCTCCACCAGCCCCCAGTAGACCTGGCCTACTAACTTCAGTCCTATGTTCAAGACACCCAAACCCCTGACTATGGCACCACCCTTTTAACCATTTATTAACCTGGCCAATCCTCCTAGCTTTTTCTTGGTCCTCCCCTGTGTCCTGGAGAATTGACGAAAAGACTATCTGAGCACCGGAGCCCCTAACCACCTCTCCCAGGGCTCTGTAGTCTTTCATTATGGTCCCCAGTCTACTACTATCTATATCCCTAGCACCCACATGGATCACCAGGAGCGGGTAATAGTCTGTGGAACTTACTAGAGTAGGCAGCCTGTCTGTAACATCCCTGATCCGTGCCCCTGGTAGGCAGCACACCTCCCTCGAGATGGGGTCAGGCCGACAGATGAGTGCTTCCGTCCCTTTCAAAGTAGAGTCCCCTATTACTACGACCCGCTGCTTTTTCTTTGTAGTGCCAGTAGAGATCTTTACCCGTGCATAATCCGGCTGTTTGTGGTGCAAGTGCGTTTCCTCGTTAGTCTCCTGCAGGACAGCAAAGTGGTTCTGTGTGGGGACAACAGATTTAGGAGAAAGCCCCTTGCCATTAATTGTCCTTTTACTCCTTCTTTTGTTATTTTTCTTTGTTACTAATTCCCAAATTTTAATTTCCCAAATTAGGTAGTTTCTACTACCTATCACTGTCAGTGCAACAAAGAGAAACAAGGAAGGCATATAAAACCAAGATGAAGATTTCCAGTATATGGATAATAAGGTTGAGCTAAAGCCAGAACTTTTCATTCTTACAAAAGGATTGAAGTGCACTTTTGTTGGTTCTCATAATGATTAAAACACAACAGAACGATGAGCCTGTATCTCACAAATGATGGTGTTTGTTAGAGCAGGGGAGGAGTCACATAATCTCATAAGGGGTTTGCAGACTGTTCTAGTCTCTTCTGTTTGTTCCCTGTGCTGTAAGTCACTGTTCTCCTCAGTCAAGCTAGGATTTGGGACAGGTAACAGAAATTACCTCAGTGGGAAAATAACCCTTCTAAAAGAACAAGCAGGGAAGACTGAAGGAGGGGCTAGAAGCAATTTCCAAAAGCATTACTAATGAAGAACATGAAGTTACAACTTAAAACAAGACAGGAGAAGAACATTTTCAAATCAATCCTACAGAGAAAAAACAGGTGTATGGTTGTGTATCTGCAAGGCCAACAGGAGGAACACTAGGCTGAAGAAACTCTGTCCAGCTGTTGTCTACTGTCACTGGGAATGTGGCCAGATAGAGAGTTTTTACTCACACTGAAATGAATCCTGGTTGTTATAATGAGATAGCAAAATCCTTCCCTAGAAAATACTGATGTGATATGAACATACAGAAAGTACAGATGTAATTTCCCAGTTTTCTTAAGACTTCCTAAGATACAGGTTCAATTTATTATGTATTTCTCTTAGCTAGAGCTGGCACCATTTGGGCATTTCACTTGTCAGACCTTTCTCTCACAGTTAAAATAGAAGATCAAATGAAGAAACCTTTCATCAATTTTGACTCCTCTGTCATACGGGCACATATCCACTGATATCAGGGATTTTGTTCTAATCAGGGAATGAAAGTAAACATGTAATTACTTGGCTTAAACCTAAGTGAAGGGTTTTTTTTCTACTTCACTTATGGCTGTTTTATGTATTTTATTTTCATCCTTTCTCTTAGAACTTATTCTGATGAAGCTGATGGAAGGTATTTTTTGGTGGGATGCTTAAATGATTCCTATACTTCTTAGGCAGATAATGAAAAAATTAATGGAATTTCTACAAAACTGTTGAGTTTTTTCCATGTTATACAGCCCACTGTCATATTACTGGGGATCAACCTTTTTCTGCTTTGGTACATAAATAATTGCATTATTGCTTCACTATCAGGCAAAGAAGCAGCTAACAGTTTAAAGTTTGGGGTCAAGTGAAATCTATCTGTAGCTTTATGGGTAATTAGGTTAGGTTACAAGAGTCAAGTGAATATTCATTAGTTGCAGGATGAATACTCAGCATGTAGTAGAAATTTGCATTTCTACATGCTTCCAAACCTAATTCATGACTAGTATTGACATAGCAATCACATTACAGACATTAATTTTTTTTTCCAGACAAAGGGATAATTGATTTGTAATAATCCTTAGAGTATACTGTCAAAACTTTCTAATAGAGTGACTTCTTTAGGAATCTGATAGAATTAACGCTAACTCCTGCCTCTGTTATTGCTGATTGTGCTGGTTTTGCCTGGGGTAGAATTGGTATGGGACTATGTTTTGGATTTCTGGTGGAAAAAGTGTTGATAACTCAGGGATCACAGAATCACAGAATCCCAAGGGTTGGAAGGGACCTCAAAAGATCATCTAGTCCAACCCCCCTGCAAAAGCAGGGTAACCTACAGTACATCACACAGGAACTTGTCCAGGCGGGCCTTGAATACCTCCAGTGTAGGAGACTCCACAACCCCCCTGGGCAACCTGTTCCAGTGCTCTGTCACTCTTACAGTAAAGTTCTTCCTGATGTTAACGTGGAACTTCCTATGCTCCAGTTTACACCCATTGCCCCTTGTCCTATCACTGGATATCACTGAAAAAAGCCTAGCTCCATCATCCTGACACCTACCCTTTACATATTTGTAAACATTGATGAGGTCACCCCTCAGTCTCCTCTTTTGCAAGCTAAAGAGACCCAGCTCCCTCAGCCTCTCCTCATAAGGGAGATGTTCCACTCCCTTAATCATCTTTGTGGCTCTGCGCTGGACTCCTTCAAGCAATTCCCTGTCCTTCTTGAACAGAGGGGCCCAGAATTGGACGCAATATTCCAGATGCGGCCTCACCAAGGCTGAGTAGAGGGGGAGGAGAACCTCTCTTGACCTACTAACCACTCCCTTTCTAATGCACCCTAAGATGCCATTTGCCTTCTTGGCCACAAGAGCACATTGCTGGCTCATGGTCATCCTCCTATCCACCAGGACCCCCAGGTCCCTTTCCCCTTCGCTACTTTCCAGCAGGTCAACCCCCAACCTGTACTGGTACATGGGGTTGTTCTTCCCCAGATGCAAGACTCTACACTTGCCCTTGTTAAATTTCATCAAGTTTCTCCCCGCGCAACTCTCCAGCCTGTCCAGGTCTCGCTGAATGGCAGCACAGCCTTCTGATGTGTCAGCCACTCCTCCCAGTTTTGTGTCATCAGCAAACTTGCTGAGGGTGCACTCAGTTCCCTCATCCAGGTCATTGATGAAAATATTAAACAGCACCGGTCCCAGCACCGACCCCTGAGGAACTCCACTAGTCACAGACCTCCAGCTAGATTCTGCGCCATTGACCACAACTCTCTGCCTTCTTCCTTTCAACCAGTTCTCGATCCACCTCACTACTTGATCGTCAAGCCCACACTTCTTTAGCTTATCTATGAGGATGCTGTGGGAGACAGTATCAAATGCCTTACTGAAATCAAGAAAAACTACATCTACCGCTCTACCATCATCCCTCCACCTAGTCACTTCCTCATAGAAGGCTATAAGGTTGGTCATACATGACTTCCCCCTCATAAAAACATGTTGGCTGTTCTTAATGACCCCCTCATCCTTGATATGCCTAGTGATGGAGTCAAGAATAAGTTGTTCCATCACCTTTCCAGGGATGGAGGTAAGGCTGACCGGTCTATAATTACCCGGGTCCTCCTTCTTGCCCTTCTTATAGACTGGTGTGACCTTTGCCATCCGCCAATCCTCAGGCACCTCACCCGTTTCCCACGACTTACCAAAGATGATGGAAAGTGGCCTAGCAATGACCTCCGCCAGCTCCCTCAGCACCCGTGGGTGCATTCCATCCGGACCCATCGATTTACAGATGTCCAGATTGCATAGCTGATCCCTAACCCAATCCTCATCTACCAAAGCAAACTCCTCCTTTGTCCTGACTCCTTCTGGGGCTATAGAAATCCGGGGCCCTCGGGGAGAGTCTGCAGGAGTAAAGACAGAGGCAAAGAAGGCATTCAGCACCTCTGCCTTCTTTATATCCTCTGTCTCCAGGGTACCCACTTCGTTCAGCAGTGGGCCTATATTGCCTCTTGTGCTAGTTTTATTTGCTATGTATTTGAAGAAGCCCTTTCTATTGTCTTTAACCCGACTAGCAAGATTGAGTTCCAAGGAGGCCTTAGCTGTCCTAATTGCCTCCCTACATCCTCTAACAACTGTCCTATATTCCTCCCAAGCGGCCAGCCCCTCCTTACATAATCCATAGATTCGCCTTTTCCACTTGAGTTTGCCCAGCAGCTCCTTGTTTAACCACGCTGGTCTCCTAGATCCCTTACTTGATTTCCTACTCATTGGGACACTCCGATCCTGAGCTTGGAAGAAGCGGTCCTTGAATGCTAACCAACTATCTTGAGCCCCTTTACCGCCTAGTACACTTTCCCATGAGACTTCCCTTAGCAGTTGACTGAAGAGGCCAAAGTTGGCCCTTCGGAAATCCAGAACTGTGGCTTTGCTAGGTATTCTATTCCTCCCACACAGGATCCTAAACTCCACCATCTCATGGTCACTGCAGCCAAGGCTGCCATTGACCGTCACCGCTTCGACCAAACCCTCCTTGTTGGTGAGTACTAAATCTAGCAGCGCTGCTCCCCTAGTTGGTACATCCACCATTTGCATTAAGAAATTATCATCAATGCACTCGAGGAACCTCCTAGACTGTGAATGACTGGCTGTGTGAGTCTTCCAGCAAATATCGGGGTAGTTAAAGTCCCCCACGACGACTAAGGCATGTAGTCACGAGGCTACTTCCAGTTGCCTGTAGAAAGCCTCATCAACTCCTTCGTCCTGATCAGGAGGTCTGTAATAGACCCCCACAACTGTATCACCCGTGCCAGTCAGCCCCTTGATTCGTACCCACAGACATTCCACTTGCTCCTCATCCGACCCTGGACAGAACTCAATACATTCTAGTTGCTCTCTCACGTAAAGAGCAACTCCACCACCTCGCTTCGCTGACCTATCTTTCCTAAAAAGGACATAGCCATCCATGACCACATTCCAGTCATGTGAACTGTCCCACCATGTCTCTGTAATTGCCACTAGATCATAACCTTTAGCCTGCACACAGACTTCTAACTCCTCCTGCTTATTCCCCATGCTGCGTGCATTGGTGTACAGGCATTTCAGGGAGCCAGTCCTAGTACCCTTTTTCCCCTGCAGGACAGCGTCTAAAGAGCTATCCTTTCCCACAAGTGAAACAAGAGATTGATAGTCCTCCTTAGCCCGCCATCCTTCAATCCCTAGCATGTTCCTCTTGGGCTTGTCCCCAACAGGCCCAGTTAAATCCCCTCCCCCCTTCATAACTAGTTTAAAGCCCTGTCAATAAGCCCTGCTAACTCCTGCCCCAAAACCCTTTTTCTTCTCTGGGACTGGTGTATCCCACCTGTCACCAGCAAACCAGGTGTCCCATACAGCAGCCCGTGACTGAAAAACCCAAACCCCTGCCTTTGGCACCAGTCACGTAGCCATACATTAACCTGCAGAGTCTTCTTATATATCCCTTCACCCTCGCTTGCAACAGGTATGGAGGCAAACACCACTTGCGCTCCAGACCCTTTAACCAGCCGTCCCAGGGCCCTGAAGTCTCTCTTCATTGCCCTTACGTTCCTCGTAATAATTTCGTCACTGCCAACCTGAAAAACCAGCAGTGGGTAGTAGTCAGACGGCTGCACCAGTTCAGAGAGTTTCTTTTTAACATCTCTAATCCGAGCCCCAGGCAGGCAGCAGACCTCCCTGTGGGGTGGATCCGGTCGACAAATGGGCCCTTCTGTTCCCCTCAGAAGGGAGTCACCCACCACAATTACTCTTCTTTTCTTCTTGGTTGGGGAAGTTCTGAGGCATGTGGGTGAGTGACTAGCCCTGGGTGACTCACTAGATAGATTTGCCTCACCATCTCCATTCACCTGGCCCTGAATTTCCAAGACCTCGTACCTGTTATTCAAGGGCAATTGGGAGGGAGGAAGGGATCTGTTACTGCTGATCCGTGCTTACGCAGAGTCAAGGCCTTTTCTGCTTCTCATATCATGCCACCAGTGAGTAGGCTAGGGGTGCACAAGACGTCAGTGAGCACTTGCAGGCCAGAAAGCCAGCTGTATCCTGGGCTGCATCAAAGGAGTGTGACCAGCAGGTCAAAGGAGCTGATTCTGCCCCTCTACTCTGCTCTCGTGAGACCCCACTTGGAGTGTTGCGTGCAGTTCTGGTGTCCTCAACAGAAAAGGACATGGAACTGTTAGAACAAGTCCAGAGGAGGGCCATGAGAATGATCAGGGAACTGGAGCACCTCCCGTATGAAGATATGCTGAGAAAGTTGGGGCTGTTCAGCCTGGAGAAGAGAAGACTGTGCGGAGACCTCATAGCAGCCTTCCAATGTCTGAAGGGGGGGTTATAGGGGTGCTGGGGAGGGACTCTTCATTAGAGACTGTAGTGATAGGACAAGGGGTAATGGGTAAAAACTTAAACAGGGGAAGTTGAGATTAGATATAAGGAGGAAATTCTTTCCTGTAAGGGTGGTGAGGCACTGGAATGGGTTGCCCAGGGAAGTTGTGAATGCTCCATCCCTGGCAGTGTTCAAGGGCAAGTTGGACAGAGCCTTGTGTGACATGGTTTAGTGTGAGGTGTCCCTGGCTATTGAAGGGTGGTTGGAACTTGATGACCTTAAGGTCCTTTCCAACCCTAACCGTTCTATGATTCTATGATTCTAAGGAGCTGGAAGGGGACACAGCCAGGGCAGCTGACCCCACTTAACCACAGAGATATTCCATACCATATGGCATCATGCTCAGCATATAAAGCTATGGGAAGAAAGAGGAAGTGAGGAACATTCTGAGTGATGGCCTTTCTCTTGACAAGTAAGAGAAAGAAAAGCTCTATCAGTTACATCTGGTAGAGTGTGGCTTTCCTGGAGATGGCTGAACACCTGCTGACAACAGGAAGTGGTGAACGAATTCCTTATTTTGCTTTGCTTGCATGCACAGCTTTTCTTTTACCTATTGAACTGTCATAATCTCATCCCGTGATCTTTGTCACTTTTACTCTTCTGACTCTCTTCCCCATTCCACTGGGGACATGGGACTTAGATGCTAGCTGCATTTAAACCACAGCACTGACCTTTCTCTACAGTTTTTAAAAAGGATTTACATGAAATAGTGGAAGTTATAATAATTGACATAATTTCATTAAGTAACATCATTCTGTTTTGTACAGTATTTGGTTGACATATCCATGTCTGTAACATTTATATCAAAACAGTGAATTGTAAGAATTTTAAAAGTCTGAAAAAATTTGCCCCAATCATTAAATAATATAAAAATGGAGCTTAAATACGTAAGTTCTATAAAAAATTTCATTGTATTTGCTTAACATCAGACACTCATCATCTCTTTCAACCATTATAATTTCTACCAAATATTTACCCAGATTTAATTAGTACACCTCCTAAGTTACATATAAAAATTTTGTTCCTCTTATTGAAAGGATTAGGCAAGAAACCACTAAACAGTATAGGGGTAGCTACATAAAACTAATTTGCAATGATTGCATAGATAAGAAAAGTCTTCCTTTTTCAGGAGTTAAAAATAGATTCATCAGCACCTGTAGTAGTTGTTGACTTTAGCAGTCTCTCATCTTAGAGAGCCTATAGACATGATTGGAACTCAAACTCTTCACATGTTCCAAACCAATGTGGTAAGTAAAGTCTTTTAGTGCTGAATAGTTAGGTAGAGCTCGTTTCTATTCTTCTTACCAATCTATAAAATAGAATGAAAAAGTCAATAAAGCCAGACCTTTCTCCTTGCTTTTTAAGAGGAAAAAATAGAGCACGTGGGTTTCTTCCCATTTTTTATTATAAATTCTAATTTAAGTGTTCAGAAATACTCTAGTACAAAGTAGACAGTAGACTATTTCTAAATTCAAATAAGCATGTGATCAACATACACATGCTGTTTGAAGACTTTAAGATACTGAAATCAATGAAGGGCTACTCACTGTTCCATGAGACCAGAATTTTGCCAATTATATTTGCTTTTATTTTAACAGGAAAAGATTAATAAAATTCCACTGAATATGTAGGAAAACTTCTTCAAAGATTCGATCAAAGTCTGTTTTTTAAAAAGCTACTAATTTAAGACACAGGTGTACTTGCGTAATATTTTCCTGTATATATTTTATTCCAGGCCCTTTTTATTTGTCTTTTCAGATTTGTATTACTTAGAGCATTAGTGCCAGAAGAAATATTTGGGGGAAATTTTTTTCATCTGGATGAAGATAATGGCCAGAAATGTTCACTCAGACACTTTGTCTGCATCTCTGCAGAAGATTCGGATGACAAAAGTTATTTGAGGCAGAAAGACAAAAAATAAATGAGAAGGTAAGTTATTTTTCAATTGTGCATATAAATTTCATCAAGTGAGGACCTTGCATAAGCAATAGTAAGTGGAGAAGAGTAAAGGAAACTTTGGAATACAAAAAAAAAAAGGGTTCCTTTCACTAAGAAATATAGCTAACTGCAAAACACCTGGTTCACACACTGTAGAGGAAATTAACTATACATCCTACTGGAAAGGTTCATATCTGGGTATATCTATGCTTTTGACAATATACCTGGCTATGGACATGATCCTGTGCTCATTTGGCCTGAGTCCTCTGACTACAGAGTTAGAAATAAAGTGCCTTGGCAACAGCCATAGCAAATTTCCGCAGCTTGGCACCAGCTGTCTCCTTCCAAAATATGCTTAGAAGCTACTACATCTATTGTATATTTTTTTCTCACCACTGGGAAAGAAACCAGATTCGTAGAATCATAGAATCATAGAATCATAGAATAGTTAGGGTTGGAAAGGACTTTAAGATCATCTAGTTCCAACCCACCTGCAGCGGGGAGGGACACCTCACACTAAACCATGTCACCCGAGTCTCTTTCCAACCTGGCCTTGAACACCTCCAGGATTGGAGCATTCACTCTTCCTTGGGCAGCCCGTTCCAGTGCTTCACCACCCTTACAGTAAAGAACTCCTGTCAGTAAATTTCAGTAAATTCTTTCAAAAACTGACTTAATATACATTTTCTAATGCAGAGGTAGTGAAGAAATTAAGCTACCATATAAGTTCCTTCATTAACTTTTTTATCAGTTTAAAGCTTTAGCATTGTCTCATAAGACAATTTATCACTCCAAAGGTTTCACCGTATTCTGCTTCAGCTACTGAAAATGAGGTGATCCACTGTACAGTTTGCCAGCCAGATACAAAGCTCAGTTAGTACATTTTAAATATTGAACATGCAGATCAGTTCATGTCAACACCCATCACTTTAGTATCTAAGTACCCCAAATGTAATTATTTATTCTCAGAAGTTACCAACCCAACCTATAGAAGCAGCACTGACACCATTATATTGACATACAGAGAAAATTCACATAAAACTCACCCTGGGTCACAGAAACAATTTACCTCACAGCAGTTTACTCCCTGACCAGCTTTCTTCTCTTTTTTTTTTTTTTTTTCCCAAAGAATTGAGAGCCATAAATATATATGTGGTCAAAGCACAAGATGATTTTTTTTTTTTCATTTTGCTCAATTTTATTTTCTTTCTGTTCCCCCAAAACAGGCCAGATGAGTGGTCAATTTTTGGTATCTGAATCAAGTTTCCAAAGAGTGCTTATTAAGAGACAGCTTATTAAGGGACAGCTTCTCCTAAGCTGTCTACTTCCCGTGCAGGAGCCCAGCAAAGCCACTGTAGAAAGCCTGTCAGAGAGGAAGATACTCAGCAGCTCCTTAGGCTTCCTATTGGAGTTAATAACTCAAGACAGCATGTGCAGCTGTCACGAGAGAACTACACAGCTTGGATACATAGCGTGGCATAAGAAATCTGGTATTCTCAAAGCAGCTGAAAGGCCTAGAGTGTGTTATTCCCCTTAAGGCCAATTAGAACATTTTTAGGGAAGAAAATGAAGATTTTACACTCATTTTAAGTTATTTATTAAAATCAATATTTGAACTTTCAGAAACTTTTGTTTATTCCCTGTTTGATTTTTGAAAGTTTTTTTCTCAAATCTTACTTTAATTTTACACTGGTGAAATACAGTGGAGCTTCTTGAGTTTTACATTGGCGTAACTGATATCAGCATTAGGCTCATTGTCTTCGTTGTAAGCAAGTCATAAGTAGCCATTCATCATGGTCATATGAAATGATACATAGATATTGATAGAAAAACAGGTCTCCTGGCACAATCATTACTTTTTCCATCTTCTGTAGACAAACAAACCCATAAAACAGAACTGACAGATGTTATAGACCAAGAAAATGAAAGAGAAAACCCCACAGTACAGAAGGACTAAGGAAATTCCAAATAAAATCATACTGTGACAACCTCCTGGAATACACCTGTTAGTATTCTAAGATTTGGAAAACATAAAAGCCATACAAAAAGGTTACTGTAAATACAGTCTTATCTAGATCAGGGTGCTGCCAGGTGTAGGAAAAATATCCCAAGACATTTATTTGACTTGTTTGCATTGTTCAATAGAAAGTTTTCTTCTGTTCGAAATACAGTAGGTTTGTATAAATAAGTCCATGTTTATGTCTTAAGTTGCAGCTTTGTTTTGTTTTGTTTTTTGAAAAAAACATTGATTTCTTAATTTTTGCTATACCTTATTCTGTGTGTTAATTACACTCACCACTCTAAACACACAAAATAAAAATGTACACTTTTTCACACACTGTACCAGAGCATGTTGTGATTTAAAATTACTTTTAAAATAACTAAAAGTCTCAGGAACTGAAAGTTTTATTCTTTATTGAAATTATGACCTCAAATTCAGCCTCAGCCATATCTGACTGTAGTTGAAACCATCTGAAGTATCAGCACTCAAGCTGAAGCCACTCTCAACCTAGAGTTTAAAAAATGCAGTTCTTTGAAAATAAGCCTTTTCTCAGACGCATACACAGGCTAGAGGGGTTTACCAGATTCTCTGATTTGAGAGTGGTTTCAAATGTAGAGATTTCAAAGGCCTTACTTAATAGATACTATGGCTTCAGCTGAAGTTGAAAGTGCTGGTTTCAACATTGCTGGAGGTTTTAGGAATGTAGGAATGAATAATAGCTTGCATTGAATAAAACACAAACAGCACATAAAAATACTCACACTGACAAAGAGGTTCTACTTTTCCCCTATCCTGGGGCATGTACAGTTAAGGGAGACAAATGTAAATCATATTCCTACCAATGAATTAGTGTCTCATAATTTAGTAGTATTAAACCTCGTTAGAAAAGCTAAAAGCTGGCTTTCAGCACTTTAAGCTGGATTCTGCTCCAAGTTCTGCAGGTCTACAATTTTCTGACTCCATCTTCAGATTCTACCATTGAACCTGATATTTTGAAAGGGAAATAAATGCACGTACCTATGTACACATATTTCTCTTTGCCAGTGTTTGTGCACATCTCCCTTCTCCAGTAATTTTGTCTATTTAGCTGTTTGAGTAGCAACAGTGATTGGAAATAGATCATATAGAAATATAATTGTGAATTCAGATCTAACTGATTGAGCTGTCTCGTCCTCCTCACTGAAGCATAAAACAGACATAAAGCCCTTCCAGGTAAAATGCATGCAGCGCCATTGTAAGGTTCAAATAATGTTTTTTAAGTGGTTTAGGATTCTGAATAATCTGAAGATAAGCACAGGAGAAATGGCTCATACATACTTGTATGTTTTTAAAATCTGTCTCTGTAGCTTTTAGACTTGATATATTTTGGATGTTTTGCAATACACTAACAACACAAAGGAGCCATAAACCTGACTTAACCAACCAGTTAAGGTACATTAGTGGGTACTTTGTATCCCTGTAGTGGATTCCTTGAGTCATTGGATTAATTCAAAAGACTTCGAATAAAGGAGGGATGGCAACCTATGAAGTAGGTGAGATCTCTTAGAAATTGACCCACAGCCAACTGACATCAGTAATAAGATTCCCATTTGTCTTAAACTGCTGTTCATAATTAGTCTAATTTAGCAGATGCGTCAGCCATTTCCCTTTACACTTTAGTCTATAGTGCTGACTGAAAAAGTATTTGTTAGCCTTTTTTGTATTTAACAAGGAACTTCTGTGTGACTTCCATGCAACCAGTTCTCTTGAATGATTATTTTCCCCTTAAATTACTAAAATGGACAGCATTAGCTGCAGTGATTTTTAAAGGTAAATACAAAACTATACATGTGCTGTTGAGGGTATTTCTGCAATAAGATTCTGAGTAATATCATCAGTTGCTTTCAATGACTGATGTTGACTGAGTAATTCTCTGTTGCTGATGATACACCTTGACTGATTTGGGTTTTGTGGCAGTTTCAATGGTGAATGTCTAATCTCTTCCCTGTAGCTTATGTTCTTTCTTATTCTCTCTGTCTTATGTCTGCGACAGTGGCTTTTGAACAGGCCAGCCAAAAACTTAGTGAAGCTGACACTGCTCTTTCCTCCTCTTACAAATCACTAGAATCCAGGAAGCTTATTCAGAATACCATAAATATTGTCAGAGATAGGCAAGAGGAAATGGTGAGACTCTTTTATTCTGGTCAAGTTTCTATAAACTTAAAAAATCCCTATGGTGTTTTTAGCTGGGGATTTTTAATGCTAATACCCAGGCTCTAAAACATCATGTCTAATGTGTTTTTCTTATACACATCACCTTAATTCCCCTCGGCCTTTTCACTTTCTTCTTGCTGTTTTGATATCCCATATGTTTGCGATGAAATTGAAGCTACCAAGCATAGTTTTCTATAGCATTTGTTAACATGGCTACACCAGCTCTTATCTTTAAAATTGAATGAAGAAGCTAAATCCAATCTTTGTAATATTACCAATTTGAAATTTTTTTTTGTACAAAAAAATTAAAGATACAAGACATTGTAGATGTGGGTAAATACTACAGAAAAGCCAGACAACTGGCTGGCAGTGTTAGCTTTTAAAAACAGTGGGGTTTTGCTTTAGTTCAGGGCAGTTATTCAACTGTCAGTCAAAAATCCTGTTATACATGAATCTGATGTCAGATCAATATTTGACAAGATTTTTGACTGGCAGGACAAATTGTTAGACATGGATGTAGTGCCACATCCATGTATAACAAGACCCATGTAGAACAGCTGCCAGTGATAGAATCCTGTCATTCATACATTATTGTAACAGTTGGAGCAGCTCCTTGAGACCTCATGCGTTAAGTAGCTACATTGGAGCCTGAATTTCATCCGTAACCCTAACCAAAACTCATTAAAATTACAGGTTTCAATTGAAGAAGTCAAGAATCCTGGAGCGCTTGTGCTTTTTGGTTCAATGTCACTATAAATGTTATGGGTTTTGGTTTTTTCTCTCCTACGATATTTACAATATAGTAATATTCATGTTCTCTTTCTTCCTGGTGCTTAACCAGTGGAACTGTCTATGAATTACACTGACAGCTGGTAGAATAGGAGGGGTGGTAGCAAGAACTGAAAGGAGGAAGAACGGAATGTATGTTACTCACTTTAAAATCCCAAGTAAGATTACCAAGAAAACATACACAAAGCACATTTAAAATTCATCATCTGTACAAAAGCACTAAGTTATGCCACATTTACTTGGAATTTTAGGTTATTCTCTAGATTCAGCTCTAAAAACACCAATTTGGCAAATTGATTTCTGAAAAGATGACAGAGGTATGGCTTTGAGGCACTGTGTGGTAGTAATGTCCACAGTTTTATAACAGATTATTGTGGATACAAAGCAATTCAGAATCTTGGTCTGCACAGAGGTGTAAGTCTTTCAACTGAAAAGCAATGAGTGATGCTGGAGGAAATAGAACATTTCAGAAAGGCATTCACTGTGAAGAGAGAAACTGACCTATAAAGAGAGGAACAGCTATATCTAGT
This sequence comes from Lathamus discolor, assembly GCF_037157495.1. Taxonomy (NCBI): domain Eukaryota; kingdom Metazoa; phylum Chordata; class Aves; order Psittaciformes; family Psittacidae; genus Lathamus; species Lathamus discolor. The sequence continues at coordinate 91,875,030 of NC_088887.1, read as the reverse complement.
TATGAAAGATAGAAGTGAAGGAGTCTGATGGAATGATTATTTTGCCTCCTTAGGTTATTTCATGTTCTCTGAGATACCTTAATGTACCTGAGGTATAAATGTGGAGCTGTGAGCCAAAACACATGGAAATCACATGCCTTTCTGAAGCAACAGGCGGAGACAAAGGGAAGTACTTTATTCACCTAGGATGGCTATAGTGAGTCAGGTGAATCACACCCTGACTCTCCTTTAATTTGTCTGCCTGAGGCTTTTCTGCACTTCCTATTATCATGGCACTTGATCAAGACTGTCTCCTTTCCCTGAACATGTACCATAAAGTGCCAGCATCCAACCCAGGCTAAGGCCAAGCTGCCAACATTTACATCATACTATTAATATGTAAACCCTACAGTGTTACTGTGTTCAAGAAGGATACTTTCCCAGTATGTGTGTATCCTACACATACACAATATTTTTTCTAGCCCTAAGGTTTCATTAGGTATGATAGTCTTTAATCTGGTAGCCTTAAATTAGGTATCCTAAATCTATCACTGGCTCAGGACTAGTTATTTCGTGTTTCAGGTATTTTTTTTATATCCCATGAAAATAATTTTTTCTGATGGTGAAGTGAAGTGATTTTTGGACTTATAAAAAAAGGGAAATCTTTACCAGGTTACAACAATACTACAAACCCAGCTTTGGATGAGAAATGAAGTATGCATTATCCAAGAAGTATTATGAAGCATCTTTAAGTGGATAAATATTGATGTTAGAAATAAGACAATTTATAAGAGGTAATACTTTTTCTGTTTTAAAGGGTGTCATTGTGAAGGTCATGAATTCGAATTTACATCTACCTGTAATCTATGTCTTTGTACTAGGTTCAACGCTAGATCTTATCTGTGCTTCTTTACACTTAGAAGACAACTGACTACGCTGTGTTTCCTGGTACCAATTGTTTTCATGAAAACTGAATTGTAATATAGGCCTCTTTTTGGTCAACAGCATCAGGATATTCTCTGGAGCACTCCTGACTAATCACTGATACAGTCAAACTTATGAAGTCCCTCACTAAAACAAACAAGCATAGCTATGGAAGACCTACACTGTAACAAACAAGTTCAGAAGGGATGGCATGATCCATGGACATTTGATGACTGAACATTATGACATGACTGAAGGAGCACTAGGCAATGAAAATGCTGTAATTCCAGAAAGACAAAACACAAAGATGTGTGGAGCCCTTCCTCTGTAGCTTTTAATATCAAGCATTTGTTCTCAAATCTATAAAACAAAAAGGGCAGGAATTTGACTTGGCAAGCACAATTTTACTTACAAGAAATATACATTTCTTTGCAGGATTACTTTTCAGTAATAGCATATTCCCAATTTTGCTTTACCTGTATTTCTGAATAGTATACAGTTTAACACATTCATTTTTATTACCCTACTGAATTGTGGAAGATGATACATTGACAAACCTGTTTTAAGTTACCATACTTTGTACTTCTTCTGTTTGCTGACAGTATGTTCTATTTTAGTAGTTGGTTATGAATTGCCCTAAGTCATCTGAGTTGCATGATCCAAAGACGTTCATATTTCTTTCCTTCCCTGATGGCAAAGAACTGCTCTCCTTTCACAGACTTTTTTTAAAAATTATCATTAGTCTAGAGCCTTGCCTCTAACTCATTCATCATTTTCTCCTATTAGTCTTATCACTCCATAGGGCTTGAGAGACTTGGTTAGTAATATCACCAGTAACTCAAGTTTGAAATAAGGCTATCAAAACAGATAGGCTTACATGTCAACTCCTTGGACTAAGTGTAATTGTAAAGAATGGGGTAAAGTGGTAATGAGAGGAAAAGCTACCACCTTTGGAAATCCTGATGTGCTTCTCTCATTTCTCTATATTTCTATGAGTAATTTTCTGTTGTTCAACAAGTAGAAGGAAAAACTAATATCTAGAAATTTCAGTTAATAATTTAATTTACATTAATGTTATCCTGTGTTGGTTATTATACTAAATATTCATTACATATTTTTGAAGTAAGCATTATGTTTACAGTTCCAAGCTCTGATACATGAAACTGATTTTTAGATGACTTTAAAGAGCCTCCTCTGCAAATAAATTGTCACTATCTATATTTTTTCCCATAGAATTAATTCTGTTGTCATGATCTGCAGCTTTTAAAGCACCAAAGAACAAAGCAAGAGGAATGGGGAAATTAGAAAGTTTTTCTCTCTGATCTAGCAGTTAAAAAAATGCAAAAAAAAAAATTGCTCTAAAAAACATTATTATTTTGTGCTGGTTTTTAACATGTTCTAGACTGTCTTGAAGCAACTGAAGCCCTATTAATGAACATGAAGAAAATTACAAAATCATAGGTGTTTGCAAACAAATAAGATATTACTAAGTCAAAGTAAGGTATTGCACAGTCTTAGAAAACCGAGAAATCTTAGAAAATAGGTGAAGTTCCCGACGACTGGAAAAAGGGAAATATAACCCCCGCTATCAAGAAGGGGAAAATGCATGACCTAGGGAATTACAGACCAGTCAGTCTCACCTCTGCTCACCTCTGTGCCTGGCAAAATCTTCTCCTGGAAGGCATGCTAAGGCACATGAAAAACAACAAAGTGCTTGGTGACAGCCAGCATGGCTTCACTAAGGCAAAATCCTTCTTGGCCAGTTTGGTGGCCTTCTATGACGGGGCTAAGGAACTGATGGACAGGGGTAGAGCATTTGATGTCATCTACCTGGATTAGTGCAAAAGCGTTCGACACTGTCCCACACAACATCCTTGTCTCTAAATTGGAGAGACATCAATTTGATAGATGGACCACTCGGTGGATAAAGAACGGGCTGGATGGCTGCATGCAAAGAGTTGTGGTCAATGGCTCAATATCCAGCTGGAGACCAGTAATAAGGGGTGTCCCTTAAGGATCAGTACTGGGACTGGTCTTGTTCAGCATCTTTGTTGGTGACATGGACAGTGGGATTGAGTGCGCCCTCAGCAAGTTTGCCAATGACACCAAGCTGTGTGGTCCGGTTGATACGCTGGAGGGAAGGGATGCCATCCAGAGGGACCTTGACACACTTGTAAGGTGGGCAGATGCCAACCTTATGAAGTTCAACCATGACAAGTGCAAGGTCCTACACCTGGGTCAGAGCAATCCCAGGCACAGATGCAGGTTAGGCAAAGAAGAGATTCAGAGCGGCCCTGTGGAGAAGGATGTGGGGGTGTTTGTTGATGAGAAAATGAACATGAGCCGGCCTTGTGTGCTCACAGCCCAGAAAGCCAACCGTATCCTGGGCTGCATCAAAAGGAGCGTGACCAGCAGGTCGAAGGAGGTGATCCTGCCCCTCTACTCTGCTCTTGTGAGACCTCACCTGGAGTATTGCGTGCAGTTCTGGTGTCCTCAACATAAAAAGGCCATGGAACTGTTGGAACAAGTCCAGAGGAGGGCCACGAGGATAACCAGGGGACTGGAGCACCTCCCGTATGAAGACAGGCTGAGAAAGTTGGGTCTGTTCAGCCTGGAGAAGAGAAGGCTGCGTGGAGACCTCATAGCAGCCTTCCAATGTCTGAAGAGGGGCTATAGGGATGCTGTGGAGGGACTCTTCATTAGGGACTCTAGTGATAGGACAAGGGGTAATGGGTTAAAACTTAAACAGGGGAAGTTTAGATTGGATATAAAGAAGAAGTTCTTTACTGGGAGGGTTGTAGGCACTGGAGTGGTTTGCTGGGGAAGTTGTGAATGCTCCATGCCTGGCAGTGTTAAAGGCCAGGTTGGACAGAGCCTTGGGTGATACTGTTTAATGTGAGGTGTCCCTGTCCATGGAAGGAGGGTTGGAACCAGATGATCTTAAGGTCCTATCCTACCCTAGCTATTCTGATTTTAGGATGCTTCTATTCTATGAAAACCAAACTCCAGTCCATTAAACAATCTCAGATCTTCTGATATTTAAGCAACTTAATGTAACAGGAATTTCCATTTCTTAGTTGTTTGATCATGAGTAAATAAAGCATCTGAATCTTTCTGAAGGCTGAAGGAACACACATAGTTGCAGAGAATGCATGTGTCAACTTATCCAACATGTTTATAGCCTGTATCTTCCTAAAAGACACAGAAGGCTCAAGAAGTTAATTTTCTTATTTGCATTTTAAGGTCACATTTTTAGACATCTGTAGACATATTCAGAGAAATGAATTCACATAATTTAAAATATGTAAAATTTCAATGGTTAAATCTAAGCTAGATTTCCCTTAGAATTAGTAAAGAAAACTGTAATTTCTGAGGTGTGAATCCTCTAAGCAAAGGCAGAGAAGCTAGGATAAATGCACTTTGAAAGTAATTATTTCTCTCTGTTGACTTTACAGAGATGCTAAGCTGACTGGCCAAGATGACCAATTTTTCCCAGAATCAGAGCACTGTAATGCACTGAAAACTAAAAGCTTCACTTCCACAGGGTCACATAACATGTTAGAATTAGGTACTTAGGCTTGTTGTAGTCAGTACTAAGAGAAAGGGAGAGCTTACGGTTATGCTGATCAAGATAATTCCCAAAACCAATAATTTATGAACAAGATACGTTTGAACATATGCCCTTTTATGGGATACAAACACCTCATTCAATGTTTCTCATTAAATTTGGGTTATACTTTCCTCCAAACCATGAACTTTGGTATTTACTCTGGACCCTAACAATCATTCCTACATTCACAATAGCTTGTCCTCAGTAGATTCATTCAGAAATTTCTCACACACACTTGGAAATATGTGGACTGGAAATGCAGGCTTTAGAAGGTCTCTAGAACATGTCTCTTGCTCAACGGTAACTGCTTCAGCCACTTCTTTACTATGTAGAAATTAGGCAGAAGTAAGCAGATGCTCCAGCTATGTTCTGAAAAACTGGATTGCTGTGTTGTCTTTGTGTGCTGGGCTTGTTCTTTGTCCATCAGACCTGTTCCAGGAACTTAGGCAAATAGACCTTAGAAGGAAATTAGACATCTAATTATACCTTAACAATAAATCTCTGCATATGAATGAAAATCACAGGTTATTTCACATGGGTCATATCTCTATTAACCAACTAAATGAGCCCAGCTCTGTTCTCTGACACTGAGTTGAGTCAGCACAGGATTATTAGCTAAAATCTTAAATCAGTCAAAAGAGGACATTTGACTTCAGGCTGCCTGTTAGGAAAGGTGTCCAGCCTCTTGTAACTCCTAAACAAGCCTGGGAATTTGATGGAGACTGATAATTTAATGCCATTGAGGTACCTTTTTATTTAAACAATAATAATTCATTAATAATAAGTAATTTAAAGAAATATATTTTGCCCAAATACTAGAATTAACATAATCCAAAGTAATTTTTTGTTGTAAATTAAAGAAACCATCAAACATGGGTACTTGTGTAATTAGGTAGCTCCTAAAAGCAATTTCATGAGCTATTCTTTTACATTTAAAAATAGTCTTTTCGAATCACTTTTGTGGACAGAAAACCATTTCCTCCATAACTTGAAAAAAATCATATTTCAATAGTAAACCTTGATTTCTGAATTCAATTTATCTAGCCCCGAAGGAGATATTAAGGCACACTTATCAAGCAGCATGAGACTGAAGAATAGCCAAGAAAGACTTATTAAAAGACATGAGCTTAAGTCTTATCGAAAGTCAATTGTTCTTTGACTGTTAAGTCATTCTGCTTGTCAATAGCATAGATAAATGTGGTTTTTATCTTATACCTCTTCGAGGAGGAGAATGTAAAAAAATGAAGGAGACATCAGTAGGTGCAGGGGAAGAAAAATGAAACGTCAAGATTAGAACTCAGTATTATGCTAGACATTACCTGCGAAGTATAGAGAGCCTTAATTAACAAGTCATCTGCAGCAGCTCATAAAGCATAGTTTTAAAGGCATATGAGATGTCTGTATTTGTTTTTCCCTATTCTGTGTCTGGGTTTTTTAACTTAGATAACAAGTTCTTCACTGTCTTTTGGCGCTACCATGGCGAGCACAAATAACAGTGTTTTCATACACAAGCTTTCCAGGATAATAAATTGGGCATTGGTATCATTACATATTAAAGAGAGAAAACATTGTTAAAATAATCCAAACCCAAATATTTATTTTAGATCTCTCACCCATCACTATCAGGGAAGATTTCAGACACATGAAAAATCTTTTTTTTAGTTCCCAGTTAAATCTTTGGTCAAATTTACTGTCATTCACACCAAAAAAAATTATCATGGGTGATGTTACTCCAAACACTCTTTATGCCAGAACAGAGATATAGGATATTTTATACCACTCAGAATGATCAATATACAATTGGGAAGCATTTCCAAGTTACAGAACCTAAGACATAATCCTTCAAAAACTGAAGAGTTTGTGATAATCTAGATACTCCAAAAATATATGAATTATATTGGAGGTCTTTCAAACCCCGAAGTAGGAAGACATAAAAATAATTTAAAATATCTTTGTTTCTTCTTCCAGCCTCAGGCTGAGTAAGGAACTTCCTACAAACATTGCACCGAATTTCATACGAGAATTCTGGGAAGATAAGAATAGCATAAATTTATCTTGAAAGATAAAAAATAGGGTGAATTTATTTTTTCTTTAATAATCATGAAATACATTATATAAAATAAATCCTTGTTAGCGTTGTGTAAAACCTTGGAGAAAGTGTGACAATACCATCCTTCTTCCTTTATCTTCAGTGTTGTAAACATTTTTCAGAAATAATATTCCACTGACATGGGAAATAGCAACATATCCAAGTGGAACTCATCCAAATCTACTCTACACTAGGCTCTCAAAGGAGCTTTAATGACCTCCATTTATACAAATGGACTGCTTAATGCAGAAGAAATTATTGTTAATATGAATGAAAAGGAGCCTTTGACAGGCACAGCCATTCACAGATTCACCAAGTGACTAGTAAAAATCACCTTTGTATTTGCTGTCTTCTGTGAATTACTGATGTTGCTGGAGACAGAACAAATTAGCAGGTCATGAAGAGAGAAATTCAAGCTCTAATAAATAAATTAAGTTAGCCCTAATATCCGGTTGGGCTCCAGTATTTTTCTCATCTGTTTTTCCTGTGTAGCAACGCTGGCATCAAGAGACTAGACATAAAGTATTTTCTTGAGGAGTTTCTCCTAACCTTTCTTACCTTCAAACAGTTTTTATCAATAACTACTGAGCCAGGAATCAGGTAACATCACTGGGGGTAAGAAGAAAATAAAAAAGGAAATGAAAAGGGAACAAGCCTTCCTCAACTATGCACTTTCTAAGTACTTTACATAGAACAGTCTTTGGACATACATAGGCCTACTAACTGGGAAGAGAGGTGGGCAGCAAATGAAGGAGGAGGAAGAGAATGACAGAGTGAGAAGAGAAACAGGGGAAAGAAAGTTGCTGAGTCAAAGAGTGAGGGGAGGAGTGAAAGAAGAAACAAAAGAAAGAGGAAGGGAAAGAAAAAGAAATACAAAGAAAGGAGAGAGAAGACAGATAAAAAGAAGAAAGAGAAAGTTGCAGAGAGAGGCAACAGGCAGATTTAGCACAAAACGATGGTGCGATCATAATGTCCCCAAGCACACAAGATTTTTTATCAAGTTAAAAATATTGCAGTTAAACATGGAAAATTCAAATTAAATGTTTAATGAAAAGAATATTACTATGCTGACTGAAACAAACTAGACAGCACAGCTAAAAATCAAAGTCCTGCTGCCTACTTAAGCTTCGTCATTGCCTTAAGACTAGTCACAGAGAGCACTGCTGAACTCAGGTTTTATAGGTTTATCTTTTACTGTGAGTTTCCATCCTTTAGTAATTGAAGGCCAGCCAGTAGAGTTCTTTTTATGTTACTTTCTAGGCGAATGTTTCTAAGGCCAAAGCTGCTTTTTAATGGAAAATACTGTTTCTGCAGTAGAAAACAAAATGTTGTAGATAGCAGAGCACCTTCTTAAGCATGACCAGAACACATGGAAAGCAGCCAACCCAATGATCCACATACACCTGTTAAAACTGCTGAAGTAGGATAGAAGATAAGCAGGGGAGCGCAGCAGGATATGGAAAATCAGCAGGCTATCAAGAAGGCTGAAAAATACAGGGTTTTTTTCTTCTCTTTTTTTTTTTTTTTTTTTATTTTCTCTCAAGTACTAACAGTAACTTCAGGGAGAAAAATAATAAACTGAAACTAAAGATTTATTAGATTCTGCTCAGCTGGATATTTTACCCAAGGCAATGTGTTTGGCGTGTGTCTTGAATGAGGCTATGATTCGACATAAGAGTTGGGATTGTCCCATAACATCACCTTTCTGATATACATTTTTTTTTAGAAGAACTGCCTTGACATATGAAACTAACAGCTTTTATTCCAGGCAGCATTAATTCCTGCCATATCCTACACCACTGGGACTAGAGACAATGCTCTGTGTTCAGAGCACCAAGCACTACTAAGCCTTGAGTCTCATCAGAGACTAAGAATTTTTGCTATTCAAACAGTAAACACAGAAGCAACAAGCTGATGTGGTAAAAAAGTAAATTAACTCCTTAAATAGCTGGATATACACAAATCCACTGGAAGTAGCCATAAGCAAAGTGGCTTTTATTCTTTCAATATAAGTTTATATAAGTCGATCCAGAAATAGTTTCTAATGAGTATGATCTTTGTGAGGAATTAAGTTCAAAAGCCCTTCCTCTCCATTCTTTTTTCTCATTCCTTTTTCTCTTTTTTTTTATTAACTTAAATGTAAATGGTTTTAAAACCATACTCACATCTGTTCTCCACATCCTGCTCTTGGCTTTTGGGGTGGTTATGGGTAATAACATGACAACCATTGTGTTTCTGTACTGTTTTATAGTTTTTTACTCCCCAAGTATGTAAATATAAGTAAGCATGGTTGCTCTACTTAGCAGCTAAACATTAGTTACTATTTTTAATGAGGAAAATTAAATGTAAAGGCACTTAAAATGAGACTGAAATTATTTTAATTTTGAAATGGTTACCCAAAAATAAATGTTCAAGAACTTCAGTTTAAAGCAATTAGGAAAAGAGGCAAGTATACCCATCTAATTGATTGGAATGCACCTGTAAATTTTGTTTAAAATTATGTATTTCTTGAATCTTTGTTCCTAAGAAAAACAAAATAAAAACTAAACAAACTAACCATGCACACACACAAAAAAATCCCTTATTAGAAATGCTGAGTAATCAGATGTAAAAAACATAGAGGTTTTGGCTGTATCCATCCTGGTAAGCCAAACAGTGTCAGTGCATTAGTTCAAACAGTAGCCTTCAGTCATTCTTACTCTTTCAGTATAAGCATCCTCCTGGCAATGCTGACTCTGCCAATTCAGTGTTCAGGCACACGGAAGGGAACAGCACATGCCAATAATAGTTTTCATTGTGGATCTGGACAGGATCTCTGTTTTGTCTTGTGGATCTAAGTAACATAAGCAGTGTCATGCCTTTCTGTCTCTGCTTTACTTACTAAGAGGCAATAAATGTTCCCGCACTGCCAAAATCAGGTACCAGTCCCCTAATCTCATGTCATCATCACTGCACAAATGTTAATTCATTTGATCACCACCTACCAAATTGTCTAGTTCCCTTCAGAAAATTATTCCGTGTGGTTTCTGAGAGACTGCTTTGCTCCAGGAACAGCTCCAAGAAGGTACAATAGAATAAGCTTTAAAATTCTCCCCACCAAAAATTCTTCTGGCACTATGCCAGAAGGTTTATACCCTCCAAATAATCTCATATTTTGTGTGTCATAAGGTATGCATAAATTGCATTAGTTTCATGTCATGAGAAAAAATTTTTCTACAAGCTGAAGCATAGCCACTATGATTTCTATCACCCATGCATGCATATATACACACACACAAGCATGGAAGTTTTATCTTAAGTTCAAAGAAGCCAAGGACCAAGTGCTTCATATAAAGGGTGCACTATTCTGCTCAGGAAAAGGTGAGATGTGGACAGAGCGGATGAATTACTGAGTATCACTTGGCACAGAAGTCAGCAGTCACTCCTTGAGACTAATGGTTTTAATATTGCAGTTGTAGCCCATGTTCCATCTGTGACTTCCTGCTGCCACAATGGGTAAGGATCCCATGGCAGCAGGTGGAATTTTGTTCCCTTTTTCTGAAAAGAAGGCTTAGTTTGTCAAAGCAAGCAAATGGAAAATTAGTTTAATTTCCATTTTCAGATGGAAATTAGTTTAATTCACTACTGGTTTATATTCAAACTATGGTCCTAGCATGAGCTTATAAGTGATAAGGAATGAGAATGAGCAGGTTCATTAAAGTAATTAATTTTTCTTTTTTTATAATAAGAAGAGAGTTAGATCTACGTTGGATATTTTTAAAATACTGTCAGGAAGATTATGACCCATTATCAGTTTTCTGAGAATTGAACTTCTCACAGCTTTCCTAATATAGAGCAGAATGTGATAACGCAATCTAACCAATCACCAGCTGCTTCATTGGGACAACAAGGAACTTCATAAACAGAAGAACTAATGAAGCCTGGATATTAATGAATTTGTGTCTCAATTTTGTTTGGATTTTTAACTTATACTACCAATACAGGGCTTAAACCTGATCTTCGTTAGAATTCTTAGACTTCAGGAGAGAATTTTTGATTAAAGTGTAGTTCCTCAATTGTGTGGAAGACAACTTCCTTCTGCAAGTAATAGAGGAGCTGACAAGGAGAGGTGCCATGCTTGACCTTGTGCTCACCAACAGGGAAGGGCTTGTTGAGAATGTGGTACTACAGGGCAGCCTTGGATGCAGCAATCACGAGAGGGTCGAATTTGAGATCCCCAGGACAGTGAGAAGAGCGTGTAGCAAGCTCACTGCCTTGGACTTCAAAAGAGCAGACTTTGGACTCTTCAGGAGCCTGCTTAGTAAGGTTCCATGGGATATAGCCCTGGAGGGCAGGGGGGCCCAAGACTCTTGGTTGATATTCAAGGATCACCTGCTACAAGCTCAGGAGTGCTGCATCCCAACTAGAAGGAAGTGCAGCAGGAGGGCCAGGAGACCTCCTTGGATGGATAAGGACAGGGGTAGAGCATTTGTTGTCATCTACCTGGACTTGTGCAAAGCGTTCGACACTGTCCCACACGACATCCTTGCCTCTAAATTGGAGAGATATCTATTTGATGGATGGACCACACGGTGGATAAAGAACTGGCTGGATGGCCGCACACAAAGGGTTGTGGTCAATGGCTCATTGTCCGGCTGGAGACCGGTAACGAGTGGTGTCCCTCAGGGATCGGTGTTGGGACCGGTCTTGTTTAACATCTTCGTCGCTGACATGGACAGTGGGATTGAGTGCGCCCTCAGCAAGTTTGCCAATGACACCAAGCTGTGTGGTCCGGTTGATACGCTGGAGGGAAGGGATGCCACCCAGAGGGACCTTGACATGCTTGTGAGGTAGGCTGATGCCAACCTTATGAAGTTCAACCACGACAAGTGCAAGGTCCTCCACCCGGGTCGGAGCAATGCCAGGCACAGCTACAGATAGGGCAAAGAAGAGATTCAGAGCAGCCCTGCAGAGAAGGACTTGGGGGTGCTGGTTGATGAGAAAATGAACAGGAGCCGGCAGTGTGCGCTTGCAGCCCAGAAAGCCAACCGTATCCTGGGCTGCATCAAAAGGAGCGTGACCAGCAGGTCGAAAGAGGTGATCCTGCCCCTCTACTCTGCTCTTGTGAGACCTCACCTGGAGTATTGCGTGCAGTTCTGGTGTCCTCACCTTAAAAAGGCCATGGAACTGTTGGAACAAGTCCAAAGGAGGGCCACGAGGATGATTAGGGGACTGGAGCACCTCCCGTATGAAGATTGGCTGAGGAAGTTGTGGTTGTTCAGCCTGGAGAAGAGAAGGCTGAGTGGGGACCTAATAGCAGCCTTCCAGCACCTGAAGGGGGCCTATAGGGATGCTGGGGAGGGACTCTTTGTCAGGGACTGTAGTGACAGGACAAGGGGTAATGGGTTAAAACTTAAACAGGGGAAGTTTAGATTGGATATAAGGAGGAAATTCTTTCCTGTTAGGGCGGTGAGGCACTGGAATCAGTTGCCCAGGGAGGTTGTGAGTGCTCCATCCCTGGCAGTGTTCAAGGCCAGGTTGGATGAAGCCTTGGGTGGGATGGTTTAGTGTGACGCGTCCCTTCCTATGGCAGGGGGGGTTGGAACTCGATGATCTTGAGGTCCTTTCCAACCCTAACTATTCTATGATTCTATGATTCTATGAATTTCTGATATGATACTTATGAATGCACAATCTTTGATTAATTATTTTCCCATAGATAGGACAGTTACAGTACCTCTCTATGCTAAATATATATTAAGAGAAGTTGCAACCCTGAATAGTTTCCCTCAGGGACAAATGAAGTAGAGACTATTTCCTCAACCCAGCTGTTAGTGACAAAAAAACACCGAAACAAACCTGAACCAAACAACCACACACACACACATACAAAAAAAAAAAACCCCACACCAAAAAGAAAAAATCTCTTTCTTTTTATGTAAACCCTGCTTAAAACAGGACAAGAGTTCATTATTTATTAGGGCAGAACTCATATTATCTCCTTGTCCTATCCATTCCTCCTGCCTTACTCATCTCAACGGCTGGATCACACAAGATTCATACATTAGGTAGAAGTTCGTTACCATGAGTGTGGTGAGATGCTGAAACAGGTTGCCCACAGAAGCTGTGGATGCCCCATCCCTGGAATTTTTTAAGGCAAGGTTTGAAGGGGTTTTGAGCAACCTGGTCTAAGTGAAAGGTGTCCCTGCCCATGGCAATGGATTGAAGTCAGGTGACCTTTAAAGTTCCTTCCAACCGAACCCATTCTATGATTCTATCAAATACAGAAAAAAAAAAAAAATCTTTTGATTCTTCTACATTTCATGAATCCAAGTAAATATGTTAAAGACTTCACTCAAGAAAAAAAAGATGTATTTATGCTTGTGTTAAACAATACCTTGAGAAAATAGTAGATGTCTTAACTATGCTATCCAAGATAATATAAAAGTATTGATCCAGCCCTTGATAAGACCATTCAATGGTGTTTGTACATATATACACACAAAAAAATAATTGTTTTCAGGGCCTCTAGAAGCATGACTGGACACTCAGACATGAACATGAGAATCCAGAGACATTAGAGCTCTCTATCCAGTTCCTCAGTTCACAGAGGAACTTGGAGTTCAAAATATAACCCTGGGAAAGGAGATCAGATATTGTGATGGAAGGAAGACTGGGAAGGATTAAATCAACCTTACTGAAGTGCTTCAGCTGAAATGCTAAAATGGATTAGCAGAGACCCACAACCAACATGTTTTGATCTGTATCCTACCTAAACTGTTTAAGCTTCATCTTATATACCAGTGACTGTTCTTTAAATCCATGGTTTGTCTTCTAAAAACTCTCCCAAGATATAAATTAGAATAATTAATAAACCCAGTGTTTTAATTTTACTTAAACTAGCAAAAAATGTGTTAAATTAATCAACTCATTGGTCTCTCCACTATAAGCAGTCCTACCCGTGGTCAGTCTTCTCTAAGGCTGTGAAATCCAATGCACTGCTATGATAGTATAAAAATGAGACTCATTTGCCTTATTGTGTTTATCGCTTCAACTCCTTGCAGACAAGAGTGGTTTGCACATTTGTGTTCCTATCATTTGTTCAGTGTGCACCACCTAAGATGTTTCTGCCTTTCAGAGATTCAACAAATCTCCAGATGAACATTTTTTTTCACATCAAGAGTGGTTGCTGACCCTCAATTTTTTTATTTCCTTTTTATTTGCTCTTATACATGTTATTTTTCTTCAATGTCAGTAATCTGAAATTCCTGGTATTTCATCTTTTCATATTATATTCATGATTTCTTCTCTGCCTAGCTGACATTCTTTGTACTCTTCATTGTCCATTCTCAGTACTATCAGAAATTTTAACAGTTCTTAGAATCTACTTTCCATCATTTTCATTGAAAAGGATCTCCATCTCCATTCTCGTCTTCTATGTTGGAAGATATCAATCTGAGAGACAAGGAAGAATAAAAGTGAAAGGTTTACCCAAACTGACAGGGTACTGACTATCTGGAACCTTTGCTCCTTGCCAGACCCACAAAAGCAGTGAGATAAGAAGCAGTACTGAATACAGTCTTTCCTGTGCTTCAAGTAGGTGATAGATACAACTGTTTTCCCTCTTCCATTTCAATGATCCTAATCAACACTAGCATGTTAGTTTATTTCTTTAAGATTGGGGACCAGATTGGGGGCAGTTAAGATGACATAAACCTGGAAAAAATAATGACAGTTAGGCATTCATATTATATTCACGTGTATTAAGACTGAGAACTGAACATATGAATACTGCGATAAGTATTCATATTCTGAATAGAAACTGTCTACAATTTAAGCACAAATGTGGCTGTGCATTATATAGATGCATTTAATCTGAGTATAAATATGTCTGGGTTTAAATACATTTAATCTGGCTACCTTCACTATTAATATCTACCTGTGTCCATATAGTTCAAAGGATACCCAGCTACTTGTTTTATGTAATATTTGTGTTCTGCATTACTTTGCTGAGCTCTGCATTGTCACAGTTATCCCACTAGCAGCCTGGGTGAGAGCTAGGCTGCAAAAAGGCTGATCTAGTCTGTATGAGTTGCTGTCACACTAGTGATCACATCCTGTAATCTTATCTTCACTATCTCAACAGTGACTCCAAACTGAGACAAAGCTCAGAACTGTTACACTGGTTCCCTTCTAAGCACAAGCTCCCACTTGCCTACAGAAACAGCAGGATGGAGGGATTCTAGGTCACAGCATTCAGTTCTTCTTAAAAATTAAAAAAGATCAAAATTGTCCTGAATAATGACACAAACCTCTACCTTCTTACAATTTTAGTGAATGAAAAATTAAATTAACATAAAATTAAATCAAAACAATCAAAATCAGGCCTGAATTATTTTCATGTTAAAATAATAAACATAGGATTGTACTCAAACATCATTACTCTGACTCTAGAATTGTACTTATTAGAGAAAAATGTTACATAGTGATACAAAGCAAGAGGCAGGCAACAAGCTAATGAATATTGTCACAGCTAACTTTCTTACAAATTGCAAGGGGAGAATTCCGTACTTCAGAATGGGATAGCCAAAACCCACAACCTGTAACACAGAGTTAGAAAACTAACTGGTTTTAAACAACATGAGACGTGTGTATTCAAATCCAGTCCATTCCTTGGAGTCTCAGTGACCAAGAGAGGGTCTGGAGAAGACCCCTGTGTGTTCATAATTGTCATTTTGGAATACTTGCTTTGGTCGTTCTGTTTAAAAACAAGTAGACAGATGGAAGCAGAAGACAAACAAAAGGCAGATGGAAGAGCTAGTCATGGTAACCCTGCCCTTTACATGAAACAGGTTAAAAAAATGCAAGACTGGTTATGAACCCTGTTTGGCTTGGTAGAGTATACACTGGTATCTTTTGCCTTTCTGCAAGTTCATAAACTGTTTGCAGTAAGGAAATTAATACTCTGATAACTGAAGCTGTTCATCTTTAAAAAAAAAAAATCATGATTCACTGAACTATAAAGAGGGAGTAACACGCTTCAGCCTATTATTAATGCACTAAGCTGCGAGGAGAGTCACGAGTTCTGGTCTTTGGTCTGAGGACTGGGCTTGTATTTTAACCCATGTGTATATAATAGAAGCACAAGTGTGGCCAGTGCTGGGGTTTGTAACATTCATTCTGGGAGTATGAAATCTCTGAAAAAAAATCCCTAATTATAAGGATGCTTTCAAATTACATGGGAACTCACAACAAGGATTAAGTTCTGTTCTTATTATTGTGTCTTTAACTAGGTGAAGAGAAGCAAAGAAAAAATAAAAAACACAAGAATCTAATTAATGGGACTAAATTCTTGAGCAGAATAAAACCAGTCTATTTCAGCCATATAACTGGTTAATAATTTTCAATACTGTCTCTTAAATGCTTCACCCACCTCTGTTTTGACCTGGCAGATATGTCATTGTCTAAAATTAGGAATTAGAAAGAGCTGTCTGCTTCTCCTAGGTCAGATTCCGAAACCTTACCTCAGTTGTCAGACAAGTATTTTTATTTTTAAGAAATGGACTGCAAAAATACTGCTTCTAGTTCTGTGGGTCTCTTTGCCTCACCCAGAATTTGAATTGGTCTGAAGAAGGTTGACATAATCACAAATAATTCTCACTGGGAGAACTCTTGACACTCATTATAGTTTTCTGTTCTGAGACTGCTTCCTTTTTCTTTTTATTGTTAAAAAAATGTACTTTTTTGTCCTGAGAAATGCTAATTTGATTGGTGTATTCAAGAAAGGGTCACCGATAATTGCTCATAGAAGCTCCATATCTCACAAATGAGTGTTACTTGAGAGATTTTTATGTTATGCAAGTATGCAGCATGACATTGAATCTTATTTGTGATTGGATATTGCCAACTGTTATGAAACTTCTTTTTAAGTTTTGTTGAGATAATCTCCCAGAGGTTACAGTTTTGTAGGTACAGTGGTAATGAATTTTGACAGATTTGTGGTTGCAAAGGACTGCATTTCCCTTTCTGATGAAGGAAGGCTCTAAGGGTTAAATGTGAAGGAAAAAAAACAAAACCAACCTGTTCAAAAGAATGACAGGCAGTAATAGAAAAAGTAACTTGTGCTATAACATGTGAAACTGAATGTGGCCATAGCAACATGACTGTTTTTTGTTCAAACAGCTTTTCCTACCAGTGGATATTATTTTAATTACAAATTAGTGTTCATTTTGAGATGCACTTGTTCTTCTCCAGGCGCAAAGGAAAAACTAGCTACTGGCAGTTTGGGTAACAGCCAAAGGACACACAAATGAGAAGACTAATCAAATACACCATCATTCTAATGACAGTAAATACAGAATGCTTCTAAAGTACTGAAGAGTTGGAGTTAACTTTCTAGAAAGCTTAAAAAAATGCAGTCAATTTAACTTTATCAGGAACTAATACATGCATCCACTCTAGCTGCATCAATACTAGCAAATTAAATATGATCAGAAATATTCTCTGTCACTGAGGGTAAGTGGCATGAAATAGTTCACATCATTAAACTTGCCTATTCTCCAAAATAGGGTAACCATATCCAAACATTTTTGGAGTTTGGGTCTCTGGCTTGTGACTCCCCTTATCTAAAAACTATCAGCACAGGCCAAAACTATCACAAGACTTCTTCCTAATGAAGAGGTCTGCATTAGAGGACTGCATTAAGATAGTTAATTTTCTGTACTTAGGAGTATTTTCCTGAAATGGCTTTATTTACTGGTATAGACGTAACACAGTTAGACAAAAGCCCTGAAGTGGTCTTGGTGAAGGAAATAACAAGCTGACTTTTTTTATTCTTTATTTTTAGTTTCTGCCACTCTTCTGGACTATGTGCAACCTTTAATCCAGCCTTTGCTTCTCCTTTCTGTTAATGCTATCTAGGTAATCAGTTTCTAGGGTATCAGTTCCTGGCAGCAGTCCCCAAAGAGCCTCCCAAGCCACCCAGAATGGTCTTCCACTGAGGAAGCTTCATCAGTATAAAAGTAAATTTTTACTAAGCAGAAGTCCTTATTGAAGCTCCTAAACCCACATAGTCTACAGGTAGAAATAAGCACTTTAAGTGTGCAAATCATCCTTCTGGAAGACATCTAAAGCCAAACAGCAATGTGTCCTATGAGTAGTGATGGGCTCAAAGGTAGGTGTCTGTGATGTAGATATCTAAAATTGAGATCAGCCTTATTAAGTTTAGTTTATAGCAGAGGCATTGCTGAGGAATAACAGTGTGCAACATCCATCTACCTGCCAGCACAACTGGCGTGCAGAAGCTTTAACCAAACCCAAAATTAGCAGGAAAAATCACATGTAAAAAAAGTATTCAAAGACAGGCAATAAGGTAGTGGAGGTTTCAATCCACTAGATGTAAAGAATGACACCAGTTTATACCCATTAATGCTGACTTATCCATAGGCACCTTATAGTGCCGTGTATGTCATTTTAACCTGCTTCTACCTGAAAAATCACACTGCTAGCAACAACTAAACTAGCAAATTAAAACCAATATATGTAAGGGTTTGCCTGTCCTTTAAAACGTCTCTGATGTTTCTTGGTTTATTTTGCATTTGCTTTCTTCAGACAGAACCATGGATCAACAATCCTCTGTTGCCTGTGAAAATCTATTGATTTAATAACTAGCTATGGAAAGGATAAAACCGTTTAAGGAATTTACCTCTTTGTCAAAATGACTAACATCTATAAACAACAAGATAACAAAAAAGACTTCAGGAAAATGTATTGGCATTATGACAGTAGTTATTATATGCTATCCTACTTTCAGTATGTAATTATTCAGGGAAAAGAGAGCAAAGCAATGTTCCGCTAATGTACAGTAGCAGAAGAACCACATCTTTTTATGTGTAATGATACCATAGATCATGAGGTTAAACTAGTTCACCAGTTCTTTCCTAACTATAAGTAGGACAGCCCAAAGCTGTAACATCATATCATTCAATCCTTAATTATTCACATTTTCATTCTAAAAATATCGCCTGCTTTAGCTTCTAGTAGGAAACAATAATTTTTCATCATACAACAAAGAGCAGATGTGATTCACTGCCATCAGCGGTTTGAAATACCTTTATAAGCTTAATAATAATAATAGGAATAGAGCAATTACAGTTTTCAGGAGTGCAAAACAACTGTTTCAGTATACGTAAAACTGATGAAATGGGAAGCATAGCCCTTAAAATAATTAATGATGGATTTAAAATTAAATCCATCAGCCATGAAAATCTTAAGTCATTCACCATTGGGCATATCATACATCAGGTGTCAGCAGAGGGAAAAAGAGATCTTATATCACAGAAGTGCTGCATGTTTCCCTCTCACCAGTATGACAGTCTTGCTGTCTTCTATCTCCATTTCTACCTTGCTTAATGATTTTGCATTACACAGTACATTAGGAGGACAGCATCACTAGAGTTATCTCAACCAACTGAATGTCCGCTGTTGGTTACCATGGCTACTAGGCTGTTACAACATGTGACACAAAAGACACTAACTAGACCTTTCTTTTAAAGCAAGTGGCAGCCTTAACTGCATTTATGCAATAGCCAGTCTTTTCAGTCTGCTATGCATGCTCTGAAAATGGACCCAATGTTTATTCCCCAGGGAGCTAGAGGGAAGAATATGAAAAGGTCGGTTTCATCTTAACAAACTGCTGATATTATCATCTGAGATATTTGTTTAGAGTCCCCGTGCAGTTAATGGAGAGAAGGAGAAACTTTTGTGGCATGATTCATCTGAACTTTGTCAGTTTAGTTTATTTAAAATGAGATTAATCCCACCTTAGAATTGCCTACATTATTACAGTCATCACATACAGAATCTGTCATTTTTAGTTCAGAAGCTGACTCTGCACTATAGATGACTAATGTTCATTGAAAACTATCTTTGTTATGCTTTCTAAATTCTATTCAGGCGGTACTTAGCTGATCAACCAGGTCAAGATGCTCTTAAGCACCTGTACAGTTCAGCATCTGTACAGTTAAAAAATAATAAAACTGTGTATATGTAAAGTTTATGTATTGCAACTAACTCTCAGGCAACAGCTGACCATGAGTTGTTCCTGCTTTCTGATATCTACTTTCTGCCTAAGTCATAGACTCATAGAATCATAGAGTGGTTTGGGATGGAAGGGAACTTAAAGATCACCTAGTTCTAAACCGTCTTCCATGGGCAGTGACGCCTTCCACTGGACCAGGTTGCTCAAAACCCAATCCTGTTTAATGATTGAATTTTTTTCCTGATTCTTCCAGAATGCCACAGCTGTACTATCATACTCAAGAGAAAGTCTTAAAAAGTCAGATGGAAATGTTCTAATCTTCTCTGTGGAGTACAAATGTTAAAGTAACTTCAGATCAATCAAGACACAACTGAAGGTAATAATACAGTGCTGAATAAACTAGGGAAACTGTACGGCACCTGATCACTGAGCCTTCAGCTAACAAGAATAATAGGAGTATACAGTTTATCCCTGTCACAAACCTCTGTAAAAGAGAAAAGGATCTGACACATACTTATTAGTTTTTTACAGCAAACCAAAGGAGAATTGGAAGCAAAGTCCTTAATCCAAGTGCCAAATGTAATCTTACATTACACTGTAATTCAAATCCCCATACTATATATATTGTACAAGATTGTCTGCTGAAAAAACATCTCGTGTAGTAGAGGAAAAAGGAGGTGACAGGCTCAAGACAATGTTACTTGGCATAATGTCACTGTTTCTCTAACATTGCTTAATGTCCACAAAGAAGTAATTTTAAACCTAACCTGTCTGCTTCTGTTAATTTAATTTTAACAACAAAAGTTCAGGATCTGTTGCCATAAGCTTAGAAAAATATACTCAGACTGGCACTTATTAAGAAGATAGGGTATGAAGCACATATCCCTGAGTCTCTTTTTTTCAACTGAGAATACTACCAAAGATGTAGTTCCCCCGGGAAAGTCAGGCAATTTTCAAGACCTAGTATTTCAATGAGCACTTTTCCCATCATGCTGGACATGCTTGTTTGATCATGCTGCGTATTCTTCATTGTTACTGTGTATTTTTCACCATGCTTCCAAGGAATTCTTTAGCTTCATTTTTTTATTATTTTCTCACATAAAATTGGCAGTAGGCAGCTAATTAGAAAATGTCATACATCTATCTGTTAGCTGCTAATTTAAGAGAATAAAAGATGAAGGTATGTCACAAAGCCTCTATAGATAGTTACAATAAGGTAAGATCTCCTTGATTTATATTCTATTCCAGCAGGTTGTACTTGTCTTTCCTGAGTTAACAGCACCAAGAAGGGTTGGGGTTTTATGCTATTTTATTATAAATGGCTAAGTCAAATCCACGAATGGATGAGTTAAGCTAGCTGGAGTTCTAGAAATGAGACAAAATTCTTGCTTTTGATGAGTCACAATTTTCAAGGGAATAGGGTGCCTGTAGCTGGAATGGACTAGTGCTTGAACTTATCCTACAAGGCTTTTAATTTATGGCTTACATCCCTTTTGAAACCTAGAAAAATGATCTGACCTCTGAAAAGCACATTTTCAATGCATCCCATAAAACAGCGGAAAGAATGCAGGTTGAGAATGCAGTTCCAGCGCCTTGCTCTTTAAAAAGCTTTTAAAGACTGTCTCATTCATTCATCTTTTAACAAAGATGAATGAACATGAGATTTTATCCTAGTCTGCCTGGTAAGGCAAGAATTATGTTAAATCAGTGCCAAAGTGATCAGGGATGAAATCAGGATCAAAGTTTTGACCAACTCACAGTGGATTATTCTGCTTGAAATATTAAAAAGAAATTGTTTTAGGGGGAGAAAAATGGAAAAATTTAAATATATTGCTGAATCAGTTAAAAAAATCTCACTGCCAGCATCAACCAAATTTTATTTACTGATGAAATTACATTGGAGAGAAAAAAGCTAAACATATTTGAGGATATGACATTGAGGAATTAAAAGAGAATTAAAGTTCTTGGAATGCAAAACAGTACCTAAAGAGTTCAGATCCCCATAAGAAAGATGGGGCGGGGGGGAGGAGAACCAAACATTCTGAGATAGTGAATACGTATAGCTCTAAAGTGACACCTCTTAAATTGCTGTTGAATGTCTTACATTTGATACAAAAGATCAGTGGAAATGATAGCAGACGGATCTTCAGAAACTTCATGAGAATTTAAAATTCCTGTTGATTTCAATGGTCTTTCAAGACCTTGCAGTAGCTGGGCAACCATCTGCAATGGATCTTTGACATCTCTTTGAGAAAACAGAAGAGTGATATTTTCAGGGAAAATCTGTGTTTAACAGATTTTAACTCTGACACTGATGGTTCATGCACGAGGATTGAGTCCTTCTTCTTCCCCTGTTTGAGGAAGTCAGTACACACAACTCAACTGGCTTGTCATGTAGTATCTAAACTCATAGGCATAGGGCTTCTGTGAGCATGAAAATGTTTTCACATTTTTGGAATATTCCATGTAAATGTAAATAATTTGATGTTGGAAGTGGAGGAGTTAATCACCAACAGAAAATGGAGCTGTTATTCAGGACCTGAACTCTGATGCAAATAAGCTACTAAAATACATGAAGACAAGAAAGTTTCCTAGAGGAGCATCTCCCCTTGCATTTGCAGAACTCTTTTCTGCTGGTACTCAAAACTGTGTTAGCATATGCAAGGATTTATATACTTGCTGTGTAGGTCCAGATACATATGCTCTGACTGATCTTTTTCTCCTTTATGTCACCCTATTCTCCCCTCATGAGTTATTGAATTTCACTAATCATACATGTTCTCTTTTTCTTTTCAGAAAACCTTTCATGTATTCGCTAACAATCCTAGCAGTCATGCTCAAACCAGCAATCTGTCCAAAAGTAATTGGAATGGAAAGGCCACATTTAAGAAAATGTTAGAAAGTGCTGCAGAACATCTCCTGGTACTGGGAGACTATAATTTATGCCATCATTTTTTTTCAATTAGACCTTGGCACAATTCTAGACTGGGATCCTGCTAGCACTCTGCCAGATCAGTCCTGGACACGGAACGTATCGCAAGGACCATTCCCAGCAGACTGCATGCACTCCCTGTTCTGGAAGCTATCATAGGCAGGTGCCATTTCTTAGCAGCTGATCTCAATGCCCAAGAAAGTGTCAAGTTTAACTTGTATAGATACAGTCAATATGTTCTGCAGTTGATGCATGTGCAGTGCTTGTTACTTTAATAATTTACATTCATTTTAACTGGTGTGACAGTTAACTGACTATCACCCAAATGACACCAGAATATTGAAATGCTTCCAAAATACTTTGAAGTAAGATTTATATGAATTTTAAAGGGTGCCATCTACTAGCTGCGTTAATCATCAGCAGTCAAAAAGAAAACTTAGATTCACATAGTTGCCCATGGTACCCACCATCTGCAAGCCTTATCTTTATATGTTTTATCAACATGACAACAATTAAATACCATATTCCTTGCACCACTTACCTGAATAGCACTTGCATAAATCCCTGGAATATCACTGAAGGTCATCGTCAAGTATCAGAGATTCTCATATTTTTTAGATTCATCAGTAGAGATACCAAAGGAATATTAAACATCCAAACCCTTCAACAACAATTATCATTAAATAAAATCCTTATCAGCTGTATCTTTAGCACAAAAGAAATTACAAGCACCAAAGCACATCTGTAGCATAAATCCATAGCAGTACCTGATTTCTGCAAGAGAATATTAATCAAGAAAAGTTTTGACTTTATCAACTGCACTCCTGAAAAAGCGTTTTCCGTTACTTACAATTACTTATTATACAAAGCTCAATTGGGTGAAGAAGAGGAAATCTTAAGCCTCCAGATTTTAGTTGTTGTATTATTTCTCCAGCTTCACAATACATTTGAAGTACCTTAGATTTCAAATCAAGGGATGTACATTGTGTGAGGGATTTACACAATAAAATTCACATCTGCCTGAGTTTTCTATGTGGACATTGCTTATCTTAAAATATGAATTAGTTTATTTATGAAACAAGTTCAATTTTCGGTAATGATTATGATGCTGTTGGTATTCATTAAATCAAGGTATTTTTACAATGAAAGTGTGAGGCAAGAGCAGTGTTCAATATTTAATTAGAATTATGTGGAGTGCAGTACAATGATTCAATTGTTATAAAAGCAGAAATCAAAAAGAAAAATGCATGCATGTGTGCAAACAGGATTTAAGCCTAACAGTTGAAACAAAAGAAAACAAGCCCAAACTTCAAGCTGATTTAAATTTTACAGGATTTCTGACATACTACAGATCTTCTAACATAACCCCATTCATTTTGTTAATACGATTCTTAAAGCAGTTTTACAGGCACATTATACTAATGAATGTTTCTAAATTAATAATCTTTCTAAAGTATAAAAAGAGATATCCAACTCTATAACCCAGAAAGCTTAATGCCACACTGTTGCCTGACCTATTATGAGTGCATATTTTACATGCACAACATGCATGTTACATGGCTAAAGGCAAATTATACATCTTTTTCTGTGTCACAGAACACTTAACAAAATACCTTGATGCTACTACACGACAATGAAGAGAAATCCATATTACATGCCACATCTGGAAAAGCACAAGAGTGTCAATAAGACTCACTAGTATGCATTACATGCTCCTTCCTAGTCTCATGTAATTCTGTGCCATGTTTTGAACATGCATTTTCTTCTTGAACCTAGGTTTTGAATTTGATATTTAAACATACGGGCAGGCCAAAGAATATAGTATCTCAGAAATTTGAGTTTCCACCAAGCATAAACGATTATTCAGTAATAAAGAAAAAAAAAATCCTATTGCTTTCCTAAAGATCACTGAAACTTCTTTGAAGAAGAATAGATCTTCTTCACCAAGGCAAGCAGACCCTTTTTGTAATACATTTCTACTCACAAATATTTTCTATAGCTCTAACATTGACATGCTGTATAAAGTAGTCTGAAGACAGGATCAGGGGTGGAGCACTAGCTAATCTGTGATGCCACTGGTACCATAGCTAATCTGCAAGAGAGTAAATGTCCTTCAAAATTTCAGTCAAAAATGGTGTTTGCTTTATCTCATTACCATGAAAGAGATAAAGATAAAATCTGATCACAATTTCTTGCATAATAAGCAATATCTTGGCTATCCAGAGAAAGAACTGGTAGCTGTAAAATTGGTGTGCTAGAAACAAAATGGAAATATGAAGTGGCGGTGAATTACAGTTGATTCTAAAACAAGATGCATTGCTAAAGGCACTGGTCTCAAATATCTTCCAAGCTTTGAAAATGGGCAACTTCTGTGCCTCAGGCATCAGACCCAAACCAACTGGCATGAGTGTGAGTCAGCATAGGATTCCTGTACTGAGGATGAAGGTAAGGAAAATCAAGCCAGAGATTCCACTCATTCAGGAAAGGATCTCACTAAATGGTACAACTTAATGTATTCAATGCATCTAGGCTTTCAGAGTTTGCCATGGCAAAAGAACACCACAGAAAATCCTTATATTGCCTGGAGCAGAAATGGACAAAATGTCATGGTAACAGTGTGTCTATGGCAACTTTTCACAAGGATAAAAATAAGTGCTCAATTAACAAAAGTAAAACCATGGGATCTGTGACTTCTAAGAATGTGCTTACCTTGATTTGGAAAGTCACTGTAAGAATAATTGAATCTCCAGTCTTAGCAGCTATTCTGGCTTGTTTTACAAAGGTTAATAATGCTTTCTACATGGCACTGGCTTTCTGATGACACAGATTTAACACAGATTACAATCCAGGGTCAAAAAAGAGTTTCTTTAAGGCTTTCCTTAAAGCTACCCTCTTTTTAAACCATGAAAGAGTTCCAGTCTCCAAACACTCCCTACATGTTTGACGCTAACCTACATCCTTCATATCCTGAGCAAACACTAAAAGAATGAAACTGAGTATAATGTCCTCTACTGCACTGATTAGCTGGAGAACAGCATAATGTAGTCAGTCTTTAATCCTGGCTCTAGATATTGCTGTCAAGCTTTCCTTCAAGAATGAACAAGCAGTAAGAAGGAGAATTATTCAGGAAAAGTCAGTGTGCACTTTGATTGTGAGATGAAATGGAACAACTGATTATTCCATTTCCTTAAGCTATCACCAAAACTGAGGTTTGGCATCTGGACCTAAGAGGCCTTAAAAGTCAAAGACGTATCTTATCAAAGAAGCCTGAACATAAAAGCACAGACAGATACATCAAGTTATGGCTCTCCAAGTTCTCCAGCTTCCATACTGTAGGGTATATCACACAACAACACTGCCCTGCAGACAGAGACCATTGGCACCCTTGAGGTCCCCAGCAGCCCCAAAATTAAAGCTTCCAATGAAAATGTGACTACTTTTTTGGTGGTGCAAGTGCATATAACAATAAAAGTTTTAGTAAACATTCCAGTTTTGGTTGACTGCCCAGTTCTAACAAAAAATCCAGGTAAAGCAAAGAGTACTGACAAGCTCACCAAATACTGCCAAGTAAAAACCAGAAGGTGAGAATCAGGGATGACTTGGCTCACTCAGAGCTAGATGAAAATAAGAAACCAATACAACTGAAGTCTTTTGTCAGACCTAGTCTGCTAGCCACAGATTAATAATTTAATTTCCTTCTGGCTTTCTGTCTCCAAGGAACTGATGAGCTTTTGACACTATTCTTTTACCAGAATTACAAACCTCTCAGCTCTAGAAGTAAGAGTCAAGAGCTCCTTCAGTTCTAACTCACTTGAATAGTTTCTTGCACATAATGTATTTTTCAGCAAGAAGAGATAAAGTTACTGTCATCTAATGTTATTAAGTCATTTACATGATTAAAAAGTAATTATGAATAAGTATTGTTGGATTTGATGAAAATACCCTGTATCACTTGTCATGTATAATACACCGTACCCTTGATACATATGGAGTTTTGAAAGGTGAGATAAAATGCAGTCATTTATGTAATTAAATATAGACAGGAACACAAAAATAGTGTGGAGGTGGCTAAGGTTTGTGATAGGCAGTTTGTATATCAGCAGACAGAATAAATTTAAGCCATGTTTAATTACCAATTTTTGGAAGTTCTCAATTGCTTTTCAGAGAAATTATTATCATATCCTACTAAATAGTATTTATTAATGCAATTTGAAAAACATACTGTGTTAAATAGAACTTAAACATTGCTTGTAAAGCTTAGCTATTCAGTGACTACACACTGGGCTCTAGGGGAAAAAAGAAAAAAGTTTTTACATTAATTACAATGTTTTAACCAAGAGTTTTTAGAATGAAGGCAGCTGAGAAGAGATTCAGAGATGCAGCCCTGTGGAGAAGGACTTCAGGGTGTTGGTCATTGACACACTTAACATAAGCCAGCAGTGTGTGCTTGCAGCCCATAAAGCCAGCCGTACCCTGGGCTGCATCAAAAGGAGAGTGACCAGCAGGTCGAAGGAGGTGATCCTGCCCCCTACTCTGCTCTCGTGAGACACTTGCAGTACTGCACGCAGTTCTGGTGTCCTCAACAGAAAAAGGACACGGAACTGTTGGAACAAGTCCAGAGGAGGACCACAAGGATCATCAGGGGACTGGAGCACCTCCCATATGAAGATAGGCTGAGAAAGTTGTGGCTGTTCAGCCTGGAGAAGAGAAGACTGAGTGAGGACCTCATAACAGCCTTCCAATGTCTGAAGAGGTGCTACAGGGATGCTGGAGAGGGATTCTTCATTAGGGACTGTAGTGATAGGACGAGGAGTAACGGGTAAAAACTTAAACAGGGGAAGTTTAGATTGGATATAAAGAGGAAATTCTTTACTATAAGGATGGTGAGGGACTGGAATGTGTTGCCCAAGGAAGTTGTGAATGCTCCATCCCTGGAGGTGTTCAGGGCCAGGTTGGACAGAGCCTTTGGTGACATGTTTTACTGTGAGGTGTCCCTGCCCATTGCAGGGTGGTTGGAACTTGATGATCTTAAGTTCCTTTGCAACCTTAATTATTCTATGAGTCTATGATGTTTGATTTCCATGCACAAAAGCCTTTGCCTTTTGAAAATCCTGTAGTGACCAGACTCCTTACTTGCTCTGAAAAACCTAAAGAGCTGAGGCTGACAGCTCAAGCTAGGACTCCCAAAGAGAACATCTAGAACCACTCATTTCAAGGAAAGCATGAAGTGTTTGTAGTCATGCATCAAGACAGTATTTTAGGAGAGAAGATAGAGGGAGAGTTGTAGCAAGAAAGCAAATTAGAAAATCACCTACTTGGGAGTGGAAGTAGATGTATCAAAAACTCCATGAAAGCAAAGTTTTAAAAAAGCAGGTAGTCAGAATTCTGGCTTGGAGTTCATGATGCATCACAAAGCTCTCTTGGCTTGCAGAGCTCTCCAACTTTGCATCAAGCAGCTCACACTAAGGAGGCAGCTAACCTGAGAAGCATGGTCCTTCTGGAATCATAGCTATAGCCTTGGAGGTCAGCCTGAGGGAAAGTTCCTGGGGTCTGCCAAATTTGTAGCTGGGATGTGGATGGATTGCAGGGGCCTGTCTAACAGCATAATAGTTTCCTGCAGCATGTTTCCACTCTGCAGAGTGATCATTGTACTAGCAGAACTTATTTTCAACAACACACCCCACAGAAAATCCTGCAGGATGTATAACTATGGCAAGGTCGGTGCTGTGCCTAAAATAAGAAGTGTAATGAAGCAGACTGATGAGATACATCAGTTTCATCAACTCTGCCTTTTTTTGCTGGGTCCTGCAGGTCTTAATGGTACCCTCCTCTCCTCTCTTGCCACCCTGGTCTAGCCAGGGAAGCCAACTGATAAAACTGGCTTCATCTATAGTCAATGTCTATTGCATAAAATCCTACAGGCTCCTACCATTAGCAAATGATGTGGTTTTAATACTTAAATTAAATTATTATTTATTCATTTATGTGAAATCTATCACATTATATTTGAGATATAAGCACTAAATTTACTTAAGTAATGTTTTATTAATTTTTAAAAATTACTTGAAAGAGTAACAAATTCCACTTGCAATTTAAATAATTTAATTCCTTAACTGACTAATTGTTTTACTTTACGTTTCTAAAAGTATAACAGACTCACTATTATGTCATGCTGGGAAACAGTTTTTACCTCTTTAAAGAAATACCTGTGGTTCAGAAATATTTAAATATCAAATGTTAAAGTCACTCTGCTGTCATGCTCTCCTCAAAACAGAGAATAATAATGTATGTAAAATACATATTATTTCATAAACCTCAAATTTTGATAATTGTTCAAGTATCAAATTTTATTTCATTTATATGCTATGCTAATAATTAAGTTACAGTTTATTTTATATTCTATAGACAGTCAAACTATAACATGGAGAAGTCAGGTGATATCCTTACTTTGGAAAAGCAGCAGGCAGAACTCTTAATTCCATGTTCAGTTCATAAATAAAGTTTGTCTACAGGCAAAACCAAGGAAAAATCTAGAGAATATGTCTTCTTTCCTCAGGAAAGCTTGGTGCCCTGCATACTGTTTGGAGAACCTGTCTTCCCCATTCCCTATTCATGCACCCTCTCCATGCTCACAGCCACGCTCTCATCTCAAAAACAGGGTCCTGGAACAGGTAAGGTGAAGGTCACAAGGACAGAATCCTTCTTCTTGGAATTAATTGAGTTAAATAGTCATTCTCAGCCTGGAACAGAGATGAAGTGAGTGGGATGTAAGTGTTAAGGGAGGACAAAATCACAAATTTCACAGAAGAGGTGAATACTGCAATGGAGGGGCTGCAGGGTGACCTCAGTGAGGAGAGGCCAGGTCTGCCTTGTGTCAGACACAGACAGTTCCAGCCAACTCACCACAAGGCACAGCCAAGCCCCACAGACAAGAGCTAGCACCTCAGCTGAAGTGTGTTTAAGGAAGGATAAAAAACGTTGCCTGACAGTAAGGAGTGAGGAAACGTGTGAGAGAAGCATGTCTGCAGACACCTACGCCAGTGCAGACAGAGGGGAGGAGGTGCTAAAGCCACAGGTGAAGAGATTCCCCTGCAGCCCATGGTGCAGCCCATGGCGAGGCAGCTGTGTCCCTGCAGCCCATAGAGGACCACCTCAGACCAGGTACCTGCAGCCCAGGGAGGTCCCCACAGCAGAGCTACAAGTTTTTCAATCTCATGTTCTCCCTGTCCTGTTGAGGAGGAGGAGTAGTGAGAGAGTGGATGGGTGTGTGGCTGCTGGCCAAGGTTAGTCCACCAAAGGGACTCAGGAGGTCCCTGGGTCACTGATTACTAGTGTAGAATTACAGAGTTATTTTAATCTGCTGAAGGCATCTCCTGTGGCTCGCTGTCAGACCTGATCTGTACAGACGTCCATCTGGAACATGAGAACAAGTCCACATCCCGTCAGTACTGCACTTAATGGTGATATGACATACAGACCTAGTGTCAGTTGTCAGTAGGATTAGAAAAGATGTATAGATTTACCTCAGAAGAAACAAAATAGATCCCAGAAGTGGTTTATCTTTACAATGCACTTCATGAGCACATATGCAAAGTCAATTTTTAGATGAAAGTTGTATTAAAACAACCAAACTGGAACAACAACAGTTTTATCTGACAAAATAATCTGTCTCTCTCTCTCCCTGTACAAAGACATAAAGCCCCTTTTTGGGTTAAGAGTGCTTTTAGTCCAAGCCAGCAAGTGTGGCTGGAGATATAAACAAGAGCCCACATGCTGCTTTTACTCAAAACAGTAGCTTCAATATTTGAAGTAAGATTATAGACTAAATTACTCAAGTCCTGCTATTTTACCAATACCTTCCAGCAATTCCTCCTGTGTTTTCAGAATACCCACATAACTTCTCAACGTACAGTGCAAAGAAATCAACAAGAATGAAGACTCACAGGATATACTACTGAAAAGCATACTGATACAGATGAAATAAAGAGAGAGGAAGCGCAAAAAGATAACATAGGGATGCCAAAGCAGCTTGCACATCTTTGCTAGTCAGATTAGACTAATGTGGAAATTGCTACAGCAATGTCAAATACTGGGACTCAATATAATGTAAGAATTATAACTACATTAGTTCTTAATGCAGGAAAAGCTTATTGACTACATGTAGTTTTCTGCCAGTTCCGGAAAGCCAAAAGCTAAAGGCTATAAGGTTTGATCCTGAAGATTTCATCAAATTAAGACAGGCAGAACTCATTTGCTTAAGAACTAGAGTTCTTAACTCTAAAACTTAGAGTTTGCACAGGCAAAATAGTGTTGAAGAGCAGGTTAAATAAGGACAAATAATGTAAGGTTTCCATTACAAAGGTAGTTCAAGGTGGCAATGTCATGCATACTTTCCAACCTGTTTCTTGAACTGCAGGTGCAGCTCACCCTGAATGCAAGTAAGAATTTTAGTAAGGTCAAACTTATTGAGAAAAGAAAGCACTCATAATTTTAGGAAATATGCTAAAGCAAAACCAGTGTTATATGATTTCCAGAAAAAAAAAAATAATCCCACTATAATATAAGAAAACTGGTGGAATTCTATCTTCCTCATGTCACAACTCCTGGGCAAAAGAAAACTTCCATTCTTCACTGTGAATGGAAGTCAAAGGATTAATGTTAATACCATAACAACAGATACTAACGAAAAATGTGTGCATCATCACTGTCCACTCCTCTCAATAAACTCCTAAAGCAGCAGTCAGGAAAGCACCAGCTTGAAAGGAATGAATGGCATATGTGCTGTGTTTCTGGCTGATAGCACCATGTCCAGTTAGCAAGACAATGACAAATTCTATCACCTGCTGCTAAGAAAGAATTTTACACATTGAAGCAAATTAGAACTAGAGTTCCAGCATTTTGTAACAACCTGCAGATCTTGTGTTTATCAGTTTTAATTGTGAATGCCTTTTGCCAGGAGTTTAAAACCAAATGATATGATATGAACAAATTACATGGCATCATTTAACACTCATTCCCTCAGTAAGTATGGCTCACCATGATTCCAAAAGCAAACAAACAATTAAAATGCTGAATTTTAAGTCAGTTATATCCAACTAATCTGCAATTACCTGCCTATTTTTTTCTAGTTTAGTTTGGTGAAGTACATAAAATGTA
This sequence comes from Lathamus discolor, assembly GCF_037157495.1. Taxonomy (NCBI): domain Eukaryota; kingdom Metazoa; phylum Chordata; class Aves; order Psittaciformes; family Psittacidae; genus Lathamus; species Lathamus discolor. The sequence continues at coordinate 91,843,322 of NC_088887.1, read as the reverse complement.
AAGAGCACTAGAAAAATAAAAGGAGCACTGAAGAGAAGCGTGCTTTTATGTTAAAGTCATTCCTGTGAACACCTGTGAACTGCTGAGTTTAATTGGGCTGCATCTGCTCCTGATTTTGTGGGTTCTGACTGAATCTTTGTCCTGAGTTGTCTCTTCCTTCTTTCTTTCCATGTCTTTTTGGGGTACTGTCTTGAGTTGTCTCTTTCTTCTTCCTTTCCATGTCTTTTTGGAAGGTCCACACCTGAGAAATTAGCACCTAAAAATCTGCAAGTTGTGTAATGGGTGGTAGTTGCAAAGACATTTAAAAAGCAGACAAATTCATAGATGTAGTTGTTACAGTTTTAAAACTAATAAATTTGGCAAGGATGTGGCCTTATACTGATCTCCCAGAGACCAGTAGTCACAGAGACTCAACAGGAAACATACAGAGAAATGAGTTTCCAGGTGAAACGTTTCTGTCCTACAATGTCAAAACAAGGCTGCAGTTGCTTTCTTCAGGCGAATTCCATGCTTCATCACAGGGGACAGTACAAGACCATACCATGTCCTGAAACGTACTTTGTGTCTGCTCATTTTATGTAACATAGGTTATACTGATTCATTGTGCCGAAAATCCTACTGACTTCCAGGATCAGGCTCTTAGTGCATCTTTATGAGCCAGAGCAGCAGTAAATCATTATTATCTCAATGGATCTGGAAGAGAAAAAGATGAGAGAGAATATCGCAAAGCTGAACATAAGCAAGACTGCAGAAAAGATAAAGATTCCAGTCCAAAACCCCTATTCTGCTACTGCTGGTCCTGTTAAATGTTCTCCTGTTAAATGAAAAGATATCTGAGCCCTTAGTTTTGTTTCTGCTCATCTCAGAACCTCCCCTTACTGGTATTTCTTGCCCCAGTCCTGTTACAAATGCTTCATTCCTATAGGAGACACATCCCAATCTGTATTCCCAGAACACACAAACATCTGGAGAAACAGACAGCTCATGAAATGTTTCCCATTTTATTTAGAGAGGAAGATCAAGTTGTATCTACATATACTGTTATGGCCTAGTAGATTGCACAGTGTAGTAGATGGGAAATTCAAGTTCATTATCTCGCTCAGCATCAGGCAGTTCAAACTGTCATAGAATCATAGAATCATGGAGTGGTTTGGATTGAAAGGAACCTTAAAGATCATTTGGTTCCACACCCCCTCCTACACCCTCCCATCCCCACCCTCCCTCCATCCCCCCCCTCCCCCTCCCCCCCCCCACCATGGGCAGTGACACCTTCCACTGGACCAGGTTGCTAAAAGCCCAATCCAACCTGGCTTTCAACGCTTCCAGGGATGGGGCAGCCACAGCTTCTCTGGGCAACCTGTTCCGGTGTCTCAGTTCTTACAGTAAAGAACTTCTTCCTTACATGCAATCTAAATCTCCCTTCTGTCAGCTTAAAGCCACAACCCCTTGTCCTTTCACTACATTACTTTGTAAAAAGTCCCTCTCCAGCTTTCTTTTAGGCTCCTGGTGGTACTGGAAGGCTGCTTCAAGGTTTCCCCAAAGCCTTCTCCTCTTCAGGCTGAACAAGCCCAACCCTCGACCTCTCCAGCTTTTTACAAAGTATCCTGACCAGCAGGATGAGAGCTATATCAGTTGTGGTATCTCATGTGCTTCTCAAATCCGTGCTATGGATTAACACATCAGAATGATGTTATGTATTTAAATTCTAGTTACAGATTTTTTCCCCAGACCAGGAAAAGAATAACTCATGGAACTCAGGAAAAAAGAAAAAGCATATAATAAGAAAATCATAAGTGGAGGGTCATATAAATAATGAGAGTTTGTGTCCGCTGCTACTTAATATGGCACTGAATGTTTTTAAAAGGCCTGCTTTGATTATAGTATCTATTTATTTGAGGGAAAGTGATAGCAAGCCCGCAGTCAGATAGGAAAAGACAGACATTACTTTATGCATGATTTGAAAGGCGTGTAGGAAAGGAATGGGAAACAAAATGCTGTTGCTCTTTCCAGGTGACAGCAGATCTGCAGCCTGGAGAGAGTTCAAATTTCTTGTGAAAAGTGTTCAAAGTTAAGGTAGAAATTGGCTCTCAAATGTAAAATGTTAGCCTTTTGCTTGCAAAACATAGATGAGTTTATCTGGAATACAGAAAAGCAAAAGTGGGCTATTTTTTTTTTTTCTGGAAACCTCAGCTAAAATATTGTTGTCCTCCAGAAGTTTTCTGACCTGTCAGCAAGAATTATCCATCTACTTAAATAAATTCTTTACTTCTCTTAAGTGCCTTTTCATTATTGTTGGGAAACCTTCAATCTAAAGTTGATCTTTAAACACTGTATTGCCCTCGTATGTTGGCCGTAGCTTTAAGATGTAAGGTGAGCATCATAGTTTTGAGAAAAAATTTGCAGATCAAAGTGAATATGAAAATAAATACCCCAAACCTCAAAAGTTAGCTAGCCTGCTGAAATTCAGAAGGTTTATGGGAAAACTATGTGTTTAAAATCGCATGGACACCATAATGACTAGGTACAGACAATGAAATGTCTCCCTCTTTTTCCATCTATGGACAATATACACAATGTTTATATCTCATTATAGTCTTTACATTAACATCATTTATCATAACAACAGATTTTCCACAATACAGGGAAAAGATATCAGAAGTTTCCATAGCTGGAAATTCCTCATGTTAAATGTGATCTGTTCTCAAATTTTGAAATAAAATTTTATAATTTTTTTCCTGAAAAAGATGTTAAGGAATTTAATGTAATATAATGTTCATCTTTGGGGACAATAAAAAAAAAGCCAAGAAAATTACCTTTTACTTGACTTATGCACTGGGAAGATGCTGAAAACACTAATTAGTCATTAACGCAGCTCAGTTTGTAGTCTTAATGCCTCAGAGATAAAAGGCTGTTAACTGTTGTCATGATGTGTATAATAGCAGAGTTACAAGTTCCCATTTCAGGCTCCACTTGTCCTAGGAATTGCAGAAATACTTAATAATAATAGTAAAAACCAATCTTACCCCCAAAAATCTTATAAAATTAGACAGCAATAAATGACATCACTAAGGCAATGAAAGAGACAGTCAGAGCAAAGCTGTGGTTTACAGCATTTTTCCTGAAATCTGTTGCTCACATGAACACTGAATCCATAATATCTCCAGACAGACGAGTAGGTTAGGTCAGTCAAAGTTTCTATGGTTTCCTTTCATTCAAAACATTTTCTATATTCCAGCAAGTAGGAGACTCTTAAGCAATTGTAAGCAGCATGCTGCCTAATTATAACCTGTCATAATGAATAACTGGATCTACTCAAATTCAAAACTCATGTAAAGAAAGAACTCCCAGATGATTTGTGCACATGAAGGAAATGTTAGTTTTATTTAGTTTGTTTTCTGTTATTCAGTCATGTCCCTTCTTGCAGACTAGGTTATCATTATACAAGTCATATCTTCGAGGGATATATTTTTAGAATTGCTAGTAGAAAAATAACCCTTATGCTTGAAAAGTTTCAAACAAATAAGGCATACTGACAAATTAGACAATCTGCATGAGACAAAGCTGTATGGTGGAAAACAATACCAAACTGAAAGGAAAATAAAAATAGAATAGGTAATGTAAGGGAAGAGATTGTACAAGTTTCCTACAGCTCTAAATAGTAAAGCTTTTGATGAAACAAGAACTTCTTTATTCCTTACAACAAAAATCCCAATTCTATGGTATTATAAAGCTAAATAAATGGCTTTTAACTAGTGAATAGACTGTGAAATAGAAAGAACTAACAAAAGGAGTAGCTTTTCAGATTGGAATTTGCCTTTGTGTTTGATTCAGTATTACATATGGTATCTTACAGAATTATTTTCACTAAGTTCAAAATTTACAGTCTGCTAGACCTGTTCAGGGATTTTTGTTCAAAGTACACTATTACTATCCATAAGGGTCAAAAAAGTGTAGTGAAATCTGCTGTCCCCCTCCCAGTTAATAAAGTTTTCTTGAGGCTATATTGTACGAGTTTTCCTGACTAGGTTTTTCAAAACAACCCTGGGCCATCTTCAGACCATATGGAAACCACAGCACTGCTCATTCTCCTCATATGTTAAAGAGAGTTAAACATTCACTGAACAAGCTCTGATTCATTGCATCATATTTTAAAGCATCACCCAAGCCATTAACTGAAAGGAACCACAAGACTGTATCTTCCCCAACCTCCTCATATTTATTCTCTTCCTGCATCACCAGTATTCGTCCAAGTTGCCATCTTTTCCCCATCTGAGCAGTGAAATACATACCTCTGATTTCTCTCTTTCTTTTTCTTCTTTTTTAGCTTTTCCTCTGGAAGCTATTCACCTTTCTCTTCCAAACTAGTATTTCAGAGAAGAGAGAGAACAGAGAATAATATTAGGCAATTTCTCTCTCCCTTCCATTTTTCAAAGTTACCCCTCAAATGCTGAGGAAAAAAGGAGAATCTTGACTGTTTTCCAGCAAGATATAGAAGCAACCATGAAGTGCTTGACTTAAAGTGGTGAGTCCTGGCAATCAACTGTGTTGTGGTTTAACCCGACCAGCAACTAAGTACCACACAGCTGAAACCAGGACAACTGTCAACAAACTGGTGATTTTTATATGTTCTGGATGTGCACTGGTACAGTTCTCAGCTCAACAGATCCTGACATGCATTTTTTTCATGTATCTTCTTTTTTTGTCAAGAGCACTTCCAGAACATCCCCATAGCTCTTTTCAACCATGGAGCTACCTTTGTATAAAGGTATTTCCCTTAGCAGTACAATAATATGTCCTACACATAAACATACAACATAACAAACAACATAAAATCTGTTTGTCCCATGATGTTTCAGTTTTAAGAAGTCCCAGGTAAGACATTACACAGATGATATAGTTAACTCTTGGACCAACTATACTTACATTTGATTTAACATACCTCTCAGCCCTTTCTCTGGAGACCTTTGAGAAGGACTTACCCAGATGCTTTCCAAGATGATCATCATGTCCACACATTAGGCTTGCTAGTTGCCAGTACTCCCTCAGCTTCTTATCACCTGAATAAATTTCCCATACCTTTTGGTCTCTCCATCCCTTGCTTTTCAACACATAGTTGGCACACAAGACTGTTGTCTTAGCTTTCATTTTCTCAAAAATTAGGTTTCTGGTGCTAACTCTAACCCTTTTCCTAGTCCTAACATCCTTCCACACATCAGGGGAAGTGTGCTGTTTCTCCAGCTCCATGTTCATCCCTGACTTTATCTGTAGGCAAACACCTCTGCTCCTTTTTCTCAGTTCTGCCCAGAAATCTTGCTGTATCCTGTGTTTTACCAGGGATTTCTCACTGGGCCTAACTGTGCTCCTCGAATAGACAGTTTACTTAGTACAGTAAAGGTTTTTCACTGCAAAAAAGGGCAAACTGTTAGAGCTGCTAGTGAGAAGAGAAATTACAGCCTCAGTAAGATGACCTGGGTTTCAGTGTGCAACGGTGGCTGGACTTTAGAAAAGAAAGGAATTTTATTATCATATCTTAATAGAAAAGCTAATTAGTCTAACAATGAATAATAGTTCTGACAAGGTATTCTGGTAAATAGAATACATTAGAGCAGAAGATAATGGTCATCATAAAAAGAAAAAGTTTTATTAACAGTTAAACAGATTTTTAATAGTTCAAAGAGCAAATTTATTGTTAAGAACTAAAAAAACTTTTCTGGCAAAACATATCTTTTTCTATTGCTTTAACTTCAATAACATTTTCTGCTAACTAATGAATGAACAGAATATTCGTGAAAAACTGTCAGATTGACACAAAAACTTATCTTTGATCATAAGATTATCGTTGCCCTCCTTTTATGTACATAGTCTATGCCATTGTGGCATTTTAGCGCATCACAAATGTTGATACAATCATCCTCAGAAATTATTTTACAAATACAGAATATAGACTTGATGTTCCAAATAAGAGTGCATGTTGGCAAATCTTGGATGAGCCCACCAAGTGTGGAATTTAAGGCAGCCAAAGTTATTTGCAGTTTTCTAAAAATATTCTAATAATTTACAGAAAACTAAAGTGATAAAAAGAAGATCTGACATATCTTACAAGTTCTTTTTGTCATTCTAAAAGTGCTTAATCACTCTGGAATAGAAAGAAGTTGAACCTTACAGTTCCCTTATATTGGATAAGTAAGTTCCCTTTGCTGTGCCACCACATGAATAGTGCATTTGGTAGGGAGAACAGGAATTCCCACTGTTGTTTCTCTTTTCTCAGTCTGGACCATTTTATATCTTAGCTTCTACAGAAAATACCCAAAGTAAATCTCTCAGTTCAGAAGAGACATTTTACACAGTCTTAAATAATATGCTGGAGATAAGCCTTGATGTTGCCCTTACTATGACACTTGAATGACATGAAAGTATTTCTTCTCTAATTCTGATGAAATATTTTAGCCTTCTTTTTTGGTCACTAACACAATCAAGCTTGCCTCTTTAAATTCCTTAGGAAGTGAATTATGTCTTCATAGGCATAACTACTATTCTAAAAAAAAAAAAAAAAAGGAAAATTTCACAGGTTTTTCAAGGAAGGAAAACCTACCTCTGCTTGCCTGCTAGATCCTCATTATGGATTGTGTTCAAGGACAGGTCTGATGATAGCGCTTTGAGCATCTACTAGAAAGTGTCCCTGCCCATGGCAAGGGGTATGGAACCAGATGATCTTTAAGGTTCCTTCCAATCCAAACCATTCCATGAGTCTCTGATTCTATGATTAAGGCAAGCACCACTATCTAAAAAGCACAACAGTAACAGTATTGAGAAAATTTTAAAATTTTATTTATCTACTGTCGTGGTTTAAACCCAACCACAAAGCTCATTCACTCACTCCCCCCCCCCCCCCCCGCTTCTTGCCCTCCCCTTGCTCCTGGAGGGACGGAGAGGACAATCAGAAAGAATGCAGCTCCCACGGGTTGAGGTAAGAACAGTTTAGTAACTAAGGTATAACACAAATCATCGTTGTTACCACCAATAATAATAATGATAAAGGAAATAACAAGAGGAAAGAATGCAACACCTCAACACCAGCTGACCAATAACTCGCCCCACTCCCCCCAGCCAAGCACCGTCTGATACCTCGTCCAACCCTGCAGTCCCCATGCCCTTTCGGGTAACTCCCCGTTACATCCTGGGCATGACGTGCTGTGGTATGGAATACCTCTTTGGCTAGTTTAGGTCAGGTGTCCTGTCCCTGCTTCCTCCCGGCTTTCCCTCCTCCCTGGCAGAGCATGAGGCTCAGAAAGTCCTTGGCCAGACCAAACATTTGAGCAGCAACTGAAAACATTGGTGTTATCAGCACTGTTCCCAGGCCAAAAATCAAAAACACAGCGCTGCACCAGCCACTAAGAAGGAGAAAAATAACTGCTACTGCTGAACCCAGGACATCTACAAAGTATCTTAGGCACAAAAGAAATATCCATGCATCAAATATGAATATGGAGCACAGTAAGCATTTCAGGATAAAGAAAGGGTATGGGAGCTCAGTTGTACAATTGATTTTATTGGTCATGAGAAGATGATTTTGACTTGGCTTGGCTTAAAAGACATCTCAAATGCAATTAAAGACAAATACAAATTGAAAACAATCAGCCAAATATCTTCACAACAGGTGAATATTATTATTAGGGGCAAATATTATATATAAACACATTATTTTTATCTGATCTGGCATACTAGCTGATAGCGACTAGAAATAATTATAGGATGAGGAGCTTGAGGTTAGACAGTGACCTCATTAATCACTGTGATGGAGATATTGGTAGCTCCCTGCAGTGAGTCATTATAGAAGTGCATCAAATAACAAACAATGACAGCTACCAAGTAGTGAGTGAAGTCTGACAGATGGTCAATAAATTCAGTACTGACACATTTTTGTAACCAAAAGCTAGGTTTGAAGTCTTCTTGGGTTCTCACAGTGCTCCTTGGAGCACCAAATCTGGTTCATTAAAGTTAACATCCAGTCCAAGCCCTTTAAATGTAAAGGAAAGGATAAAAACCAAATCCTCCGGAGAGTAATCAAACCGCAGTATGCACAAGTTTCCAAATACCAGTGACAGTTACTAGTTCACTACCGTTCGGAACGCTGCATCATTTCTAATCTGCCGCTACACCATGCTGTGCACCACCACAACGCATTTTATGCTAATGTGATGAGACATCACACAGTTTGTTATGATCTGGAACAACACAGTGGTGAAAACTTATGGACCAATGTAATTACTTTGAGATAAGAATTATTAACTCAGCTGGCAGAACTCTGATCTAAATGTGCATGATCTGAGGATAAATAAATAAATTAGATAGATTTACTGAGAACAATTTGCAAGAATGGATATTCCACTGTGTCTGACCCTGCACACAGCTTCTTTTAAAGTGCTTCTGCATATACAATAGAACATACATGTATTAATCTCTCCCTTGCCCTTTTCAAGACTGACGTCTTTTATTAATATTTGTGCTTTTTCCTGGTTTTGCCCTTTATAATTAATTAAAACAAACATTTTTTGGGTGTGTTTGGGTTTTTAAACAGCGGAATTGGCTAACGTGTTAACTAAATAACTCTCTTCGGAGAGAGCAATATTGAAGGACTAGTCACAAAACTGGTAACTAAAAATACATGTCTAGTTCCTCAGCAGGAGTAAAGCACTTTTAAACTCTGGAACAGAGCTGGTTTCCTTTCTACAAGATCATCCTTGGAGTCCTCATGACCTGTTTATTACAGGAGTTGCACTGGACCAGGGAAATAAAGCAAAATTGAAACACATGCTTGCAAATAATAGCACTCGCCAGTTAATTTGGCCTAAAGTTGCTGGGTTTATTCTTGAGAGCATTGAAGAGAGTAAGATTTTATTCAGAATTCAAAACTGGAAAATGTAGAGAAGATTTGTGCAGGCACAAATGTGCAAGGAAGCATATGAATATAGGTACTGTGCTTTCAAAATCTAAGTAAAGGAAAAGGAAGGAGGAAGGCTCCTATCTAAGCAAAGGAGGTCAAAGTAAACAATGACCTGCAGTAGCGGAAGACAGAAGTCACAGAGTGAAGTGATACCCTCACAAGAATTCAAGAGGGCCCCATATCCTGGAAGACACTTAGGACCAAGGATGCATCTGGAAATTCTGCTGATTGCCTGAGAGCAACTAAACACTGACAGAATAGATGACCTTTAGGTTTTATTTAGTTTGGAATACTTAATGGAGCAGTAAGATGTTGTTCTCTAAAAGCCTGAAGAAAAGACCTGGTACTAACACATTCAATACGAGACAAAGACCACTGTGCACATTTACGCTGCTAAGAACAGAGAATAGCTGGTGACAGCATGACACAAGGTAAAGAGCAGAGCACTCAATCCATGCCCTTCTTCAGCACATATATAATCCTGGTCTACTGTTTATAAGAGGGAGAAATGACACAGCAGCTTCCTAAACACTCTGGTGTTTCTGTCCAGCTACAGAATAAATCAGGTGAAGAAAACACACATGTAACTTCAGTTTCCTTATTAGAAATATACTTGGTGTAAATTGCTGTATTTGAGTATCACAAAAGAAAATGAAATGAAGTATTATAAGGCAGCTGGTAAATCTGTTGATGAGTTTCATCAGTAATTTTCTTAATCTCTGATCCATAGAAAAGGCTGCCCTTTTCTAAATATTTCAAATATTTCAAATATCCTAAAGTATCCTGTGCCTGTATACTACCTCTGTCTGTCATCTGTATGCTCAATGAACAATCTGCTCTAACCACTCCTAATGACAAGAATCAAATCTGCAGGATTTTTTCTTCAGGCACATTAGTTAAGAAAGCTTATTTCACCCCCTCAAGGACCAAAAGCATTGCTATGTGACATGAGTAACCATTCATACAACTCAGAGAGGAAATTACAAATAGCTTGTAGTGAACTGTTCAGGAACAATCGATAAGCAGTCATTTGGCCAATCACATGATTCATTCACCAATTATGAATAATAAATAATCAGTGAAAGTTATGACTTGAACTAGGATAATCCAAAATCAGATAAAGAATAAATTCACTGAAACTGTAATTGTAAGTAGTGAACCAAAACCAGAACCAGGTCTCCTGACAACCACTTATCACCCATTGTCAGTAGCCATTGCTGACTTCTACAAAAAAGGAGCCTTCTAAATGTGTCTGCTTTTGAAAGCCACTTCCTTGCTTTTTATGGTATCTTTTATATTTTCCTTTTCCATTTGTTTCATTTGTGAAAGGTTTCAATAAGAACTATTTGCTTTTAAAGGAAGCAGTATTTCAAAGCTAGAATATGTTAATGGACAGAGAAAAAAATTAAGTTGATTATCTTTTTTTTTTTTTTTTGCTTATTAAAGGTAGACTTTCATTCTTAAAACAGCTGTTAGAAAAAAGAGAGAAAAGTTGCCATTTCCCCTCTTCTTTTTGCATATTTGAAGCTAAATAATATTTTCATAGGCTGTATTGCAAAACAAGTGTAAATGATAGAGCTTTTTCAAGCAGATTGTTATGAAAATGAGTTGACCCTATCCCCTTTTTTCAATAAAATACGATATTACAAAAAGGCAGCTTTTGCAATCACATCTGAATTGGTTTTAAAGCTTCACAGAAAGGTCGATTCAAACCGTGACAAATATCACCTTGGTAGGCACCACTGTCCACCTCCAATTTGGGGAAGCTTTTATTAGCTCACATTCATGCTGAGGGTCAGCTTTTACAGTGTTCTTTTCTGAGAGACTGAGGCATGAAAGCTCTTGAAATCTCCATTTACTTAATGAAAATAATATTACTGAATGAATGATAATCAAGTGATGTTTTCATTATGCCAAGTAATTTTCTGCCAGCATTTCGATTTTCCTTAGCACTATGTATCTGTGAGGGTTACAGCCTCTAGACCCTTTACAGTAACTGTCTCTCACTCCTGCAAAGGACATCTTAATCATAGGAAGGTTAGTCATTTGAATGTACGGAAGTAGCTATCTAGAGCTCTCTTTGCTGCTCCACTCCTAAAGAGAAATTTATTTGTAATTTTCTTTTTTGCTATGTGTTTTATTTCTGGAAAGTACTTTGTCTTTTGCTACAGCCATATTAACGGAATAGTGCAGCAGTAAAGAAGTAGGGTCTCATTTAGTGAGCCTCACTGTCAGAGAGAGACAGGGGTTGTGTGTTCTGCCGGGGAAGGAGGGCTTGGAGCCATGAACAGCAACAATGCAGGCAGGGCAAGTGAACTGGTTTCCAAGGGACAGGGACCCTGAGCAAGGTGAGCAGAGCAAGTCCCATGACAGTAACACAGTTCAGCCAACAGTCTAGCACCCAGGCAAGTCCATGGTAATGAGACAAAGCCAGGGTCAGGACAGGAATTCAAACCAGCAGGTCAGGATCAGGATCAGGATCAGTGAGGTGCACGGCTAGGCACAACAGCTCAAGCAAGGACCAAGGCTGTGTGTCAGTTTAAATGCAGTTCCCAAGCAAAATGAGGACAGGACACAGTTATTTTCCCAGCAAACTAACTCAAGGTCACAGCTGCACCGTGTCAGAGCTGTCTGGGAACCTTCCTTTTAGCTTTTAGAGAGAGACCTTTTCTCCCTAACACTCAGTTGTAAGGCATTAGGGTCAGATGAAGGTTATACAGGATCCCAAAGACAGAAACAGGTACTTCTGTCAAAGAGAGAATCAAGAGGATGCTTAAAGCTAGATAGAGAACATATAAACAAAGTAGAGGGTTTGGGGAGTCATGTTCATGACAGAACAACTACTGAAAAAAAGACTACAGACAAAACAAGACTTTTTATGTGTTTTCATTGATTTTACTGAAAATAAGTTTTTCATGTCATCTAATGAATACCTTTCTGAAGCCAAGGGCTTGATTTCATGCATAGGACTTAATAAATGAGAAGATTTGGTCATAATCATAAGTATTTTACAGCACTATATATTTGTAGGAAGCGTATTTGTGAGAAAAAAAATTTCCTGGAAGAACTTAGAAATCTTCAATGAACTTGAATAGCATTTGTTCATAGTTTTACCCTTGGAGACGTAAGAAAGTATTTTTACAAAGAAAAAATATTTAATTTTTATTTTGGGGTTTTCTTAATCATTTATCAGGAAACATCAATAAATACATTTTTTAAAATAAACAGACATTGATTAGAAAAAATAAAAATAAGAGGACAACAGAGATCTTTTATTCAATGTGACATAATCATTTTCAGGTTTTTAATTCTACAAAGAGCAGAGAGGACTGTATCCTGTTTCCTCTAGTATTTTAAGTTCAGCTACAAAATCAGCTAGTCAGGAACACTATTAAATAACTTTCAACAGCTATAAAATCTTAACATCTTTCTGTTTCATAGAATTTTTTACAGTTTTAGTCCTAAGAAACAAAAGCTTATGAAGTGCTAGGTATAATAGCAGACTAAGTTTCCCCTGAGAATTCAATAACTAATATAAGCCTTCTGACTTCTCCAGTGTATTTCTGTTCTGGAAACACTTTGTGAATTATATTACTGCTAATCCACTGTGGGATAACAGGATATAATAGAATATGAAGAGATGCAATTATGGTTTCCTGTGTACAATTCAGTAATTCCAAAATACAAATGCTTTGTTTTGCAGACTTAGATATTCCTTTTTTCTATAACTTTAGAGTTTAATGTGAGCACAGAAATGTGCGGTAACATAGAGCACCTCAGTATCACTGATGGAACTGTACTGTAACTGTCTACATATCAAAAATTAATGTAAACTCATTTATTTTTCCAAGAAGTTAGATTAACCTATGAATCAACCTACAGGTCCGTGAGAAAACTACTTCTAGTAGAGAATCAGTCACAGAATGATAGAATGGTTAAGGTTGGAAAGGACATCGAAGATCATCTTGTTGAAACCCCCCTGTCATGGGCAGGGCCACCTTCCAATAGGCCGAGTTGCTCAAAGCCCCGTCAAATCTGGCCTTGAGCACTGACAGGGATGGGGCATTCACAACATCCTTAAGCAGCCCATTCCAGTGCCTCAGTACCCTCACAGTAAAGAACTTCTTCCTAATACTTAACCTAAATCTCCTCTGTTTAACATAGAATCCACTGCCCCTTGTCTATCATGACAGTCCCTGATGAAGGGTCCCTCTCTGGAATCCTTGTAGGCCCCTTTCAGATAATGGAAGGCTGCTATGAGGTCTCAGCACACCCTTCTCGTCTCCAGGCTGAACAGCCCATTTTCTTAGCCTGTCTTCATATGGGAGATAACCCTTAACATCCTTATATATTATATCCTAGTATATGAGATAATTTGTTTAGAGCTTGCTGGGATGCCTGTAAGTCATACTAAACTCTGCCATGAGAACTTGTCAACGTACTGGGACTGTTTGTCTGAGCTGATAATTATTAGCTCAGGTTAGGATTGGATTTTCTGGTTAGATAAAGATACAGCAATTTCATGGCAGGTGTCACAAAAGACTAAAGTCTCCAAAATGGTCAGAAAAACTAGTGAAACACATTTTTACATTAGGTCAGGTTGTTCAGTATCACAATAAACACATACATAATTCTGATTGCTGGTCCAAGTTTAGCAGGTTTTTCTGGCTCGTCCCACTTAGTATTGTGAAGTTTATGTTCAAAGAATTACATATGCTACTTTTCCCAGAAATACTAGCAAGAAACTCAGAAGTCAAAGGGTTAGAGTAACTAGTATGACTGACGCTCTTAATGGGAACCCTCAAATGAACTTTGTCAAGGATTTGGATTAATTTGTTAATGGATTAATTAGTTAATATTATACCCCAGGAAAGGTGTTATTAGTAGAAGCATGGGTGATGTGCCTTAGGGATATATAATAATTAATAACAAAGGCAAACAAGAACTCCTTTTTCAAATGTAGAAAATAATAGCTGGCAGTAAAGGTAACTTGATGAAAGTGCATTACCGGTCGTATTGCCACCATTAGTGTACACCATTCCTTTCAGCAACTGCTTGATGCTGGGAACCAGCCAGACCATTTTGGCCAATCTCTGCTCATCAGAGTGCAATGTAATTTGGGAGCTACCATATGGCAATAAACACAGCTACACAGATACGGTACAGACCCTTTATCACAATGTTATTAGGCACTAAGAACATTATGTGACAGAAAGAGAGCAGATTGTCCAGGGTTGCCTTGCTGCTGCCTACATATATGAAATATGTTAGCATAATGTTTTGCTTTGCAACCTTAGAGAGATAAGTATCCTTTCTGAAATTGAATAAACAAATATTTCATTACTGTAGTCAGTTTTAATACACAAATCCTTCCATGTGTATGGTTAAAGAACTTATAATGGTCTGAGGGATAAAACTGAAATGCTCACAGCCTACGCCAAAGCTCATAGAGTTTCTTAGATAGCTGGATTGTCACATTTCCTTCCACAGGGGAGATAGATTGCTTACACCATTCCTATGTATTCAGCAACACTGAAGAACTTAGGCTGACTTAAAACAGAAATATTTAAAGCTTAACAGAATCTGATGCATGGGCCATTCTTCTGTCCTTTTTTTTTTTTTTTTTTTCTTTTCTTTTCTTCATTTTTCTGCCACACACACCTGTAGGGAAGCTATGGCATGTCTCTAATACACTGGACTCTGTTTTCTCTTGTCTTTCAGTACTGCACTTAAAGTGCAGCTACCTGCTGAGACAATAAACATGACTTCCCATGACTTTTCAGTAAATGAAGCTCACTTCTAAGGCCCCAGGGTATAGTCAATGTAAAATATAGATATGAGGGCTGGAATTAGAAATTTCATGATCAGCCAAGTGTACTTATAGCAGCTACATTTTGAAGGGGCATTCTTTCATCTATTAATTATATTCCACTTCCCCCTCTCACCAATACTAGCAACTCATCATTTTACATATTTAATGGAATATGACTAAAAATACATCAGAAAATTAATCAGTATTCGTACTGTACCAAAGAATTTTCAGAGTTACCGTTCATTTCTTTCAGACAGGCTGCTAAGTCTTGGAAAATCTAGAAACAAAAAGAAAGAACTTACAAAAAATTATTATGGCAAGATAGCTGCAGGATATAACAAAAAAAATCAACGCTCACCACACAGTGCAATTCAATATAGAAAGTAATTTCCCAATCTTTTTCTGTATCTTCGGCTGCCTACTTCCTTGCATGCCATGTACTGCAATACAGATTTTGCAAAGTAGATTGCACAGTGACACTGCCAACCTCCCCAGGCCTCATCTTTAAAGTTAAAAAGATACAGAAAAGGAGAGGGAGAAGTATGCTGATCTGTTTTAAAAATACTCTAATTTTGTTGATCCCTCAAAATAAAGAATACAAAAAAAGTAGACTCAGGAGAACAGAATACATACTATAAGGAAAGCTTACTATTCTACTGCAATTTTCATTCTGAGTATTTTAGAACTTAAATATGCATTTAAAAGGTATGTGAAAAGACTTTCTTTTACAGTATTAAATTTTAAGAAGTGATTGTTAATTAGGATGACAAAACAGAGATCTTTTTTTTTTTTTGATATAATATTTATCATTTACTCATACTGAGTTTTTTATCCTAAAAGGCTTACTCACCTGCAATAGGGAAAGTAGGATTTACAACTGCCTATATTGGAATTAAGAATGAGGGAATAGGAAAAACTTCAAGAATTTGCCTTTGGTGGATTTTCTGCTTTAGACTGTATCATAAAATGCCTGTCCAAACTGACCTTGAACACTGCCAGAGATGAAGCATTTACCACTTCTTTGGGCAGCCTGTTCCAGTGCCGCACCACCCTCACAGTAATAGTAGGGTAGATAAAAGTAGATATATTCTTCCTTATATCTGACCTGAACTTCTCCAGTTTAAGTTTTAACATATGTCATGTCTGTTAACATGTCTGAAGTAGGCTGACTGGAGGACTTCATATGGAAAACAAAATAATGTATTGTGGAATATGATTGTTCAATGTATCCACTTAAGCATGTAGCACAAATCCAACACTATTATCACAGAACTGTTGAATGCATAAAAGCATTATTTCTGCCCTAGCAAAAATGTCATAGTTCTATTTTCTATTTTTTCCCAGATACATTTCAGCGCCCCCTGTCCTTCTCTCTATAATGTTATGCCTTTTCAATAATCCCTCATATCTCTACATGCAGCTGAAAGGGTGCAGAGGAAACTGGAAACAAGAAAGCTGATGTAATATATCCAGCCTGCCAAACATTTATATTTTCAAGAATTTGTCTTAATGTGCAATATTTATTGATTAGTAAATTTTATTAATTGGAAAAGATGCTGAATTTTTGAAAATCTTAGTGATTTCTGTTCACTAGGTTTGTTGTTGTTTTACTTTTGCACATAAAGTCTGTGAGGATTTGTGGCCAGATGTTTTTTTAGATTAACCCAAAATATTAGTGTAATTTCTGACAAAATTTCCAAATTTTAGGTGATATTCACCCTAAAATATTAATTCATCTCTGGTTACTCCAGGTTGACAAATGTGTTGTATTTTCCTAGGTCGTTGTTGCTATTATTATTATTAATTATATCAGTATTAGTGATGTTATCATTAATTATATTATTTTTAATGATGTTAATAAGAAGTAGTAGCAGTAGTATTTCTATTGTATGTTCATTGGAAAGTTTTGAGTGGTCTTTATTTCAAAGTCTGCTTAATTTGCTGCTGTGTATATTAAGTGAAATAGCAAATACATAATTGTTTGGCTCTTCTGTACACTTTACAAACTCTCTAATGTAAAGCCCGCATCACATGACTGCATGAGACAGAGGTTAAGACTGAGGTGATTTAGTGAGTTATACAGTTCGGTTCCACCATGCTAACTCTCAGCACCAGCCAAGATTTAGCTGTGACCTACTTGTATGAATACTGACACTTACCAAATAGTTTTATATGAACATATGTTAATGCTGTGAACTGCCTGTGTGAAAATATATTAAAAAAAAAAAAAAAGGTAATATGAAAACAAAACGTGTGGGTGAAAGAGAAGAGTCAGAAAGAAAATTAGTGAAAAAAGTACAAACTGAACATCCAAATACAGACCAAAGACCAAGAAGTCCTGACAGGAGCAAAAGAAAAACAATTTGATTTTTTGAAATATGAAGATACAAACTAGCATTGTGCAGAATTGGAGAGGTAAAAATCCAGGCTGGTCAAGGTCACACTTTAGGAAATCTGGGACTCAGCAGATGAAAAAAAATAATGGGATTTAGGATTTAAGCATGAGTCCGAATGAATCTAACACAAAGTGACTATTTCCAGGAGACATCTGAACAATTGGAGGCATAAATATGAATTATAATGATACAATGTAAAATAATACCTTTAGCTGTTTTGTCAACAAAAACAAGAAGTATGGAAGTTTGGAGTGTAAACTATGAAGTGCAATGTTGAAGTTTTGAGTAAATACAGTGAAAATTAGGTCTCAGACAGAGCTTCATGCAAAATCCCATTGTGCTTCTTGCTTGGTATCAAGAGATCGTGCCTGGAGCTGGAATTTGAAATACTGTACTTAAACCACTGTATTTGAAATACCATATAATTTAGATGGCACACCCAAATAAGCATTTAAATAGTCTTTATTAAGCACCAACTGTGTAAACAAACAAATAAAAAGGAATAATATTATGTATGTTGCCTTTGGCTAATATGCTCCAGGTCTTCTGCTATGACTGGAAGTCATGATGAGTGCCATTTAATGGACACTTCTTAAGCAGTTATGTGTGCAAGAATCAGAGCTGCTGTAGCCATGCTGCATTCCAAATTATGTGTGCTTTTGTGTGTAAAGGCCAGTTTGATAATTATAGATTTTTTATGGCTATTTCTTATAAAATTTTGCTTTGCAAACTGTCTTTTAAACCATTTAAATACCTATTAACTCTCAGTGCAGTATATAAATTGGAAAATTGCAGAAAACACTCAGTCCATTGAAGGGTTATCTATGGTCTTGGAAAGTATGTGTTTCTGGGTAATCGTCTGATGATATTGCATTGCCTACATTGTATGGAAAGTGGATCACTAGTAAAGAAAAGAAGTTAAGTCATAAAGGAACCCCTTTGACACACCCATGTTAGTGATCTTCCCATGTGAGTATTTATTTGCATAGATACTTGAAATTTTTACGTATGACTTGCAAGTACTTTGTTACTGTGTTTGACCATGTCTTTGAGGCTTTTCAATAAAGATATTATCATTCCCAATCATTTTCAGAGACTCAAAACAGAAATTCCTTGAAACTTGACCTTGCTTATCCTAAAAAAAGAGTATCTAAAAATGCACTTTGATTATTGAATCTGTTGACAAAATTAACAGGTTTTGCAAGTAATCTTGAAGGAAAATAAGAATCAAATTGTCTTTAATTTTCAGGAATTGCTCGAGCTCTTTTCATTGAAGAATAGTCATATTTCAATAGCTTGGAAAATGGGGGTTTCACATCAGGAAATTAAACCTAGCAAATAACAGATGCTGTCAGCAGAATGGCATAAATACTACAGACTACAAAAAAAAAAAAAAAAGAATCACATCTTTCATGGACTGGAAAGCAGGTCACAATGCTGTCAGTTTCGTCAGCAAAACGAACAGAAACCCTAGATGTTTTCTACCTTGTAATCTTTAGTTTTCAGAAGTCCTTCTGGACTCAGGGTTAAATCCTTTGGCAGCAACATATTGTAAATATACCTCAGCCACTAGATAATAACCACTCTATAAGGAATACATGTTTTGCTGTTCAGAAGGAGGCCCATAGTAATATTCCATGCAGCCAACCTCCATATAACGAAAGACAGTCTCATGCACTATTACATACAGCTGCAGATACTTACTTATATAGCTGGCTTCCAATGCCAAACTACTACATACTAAGGAATGTAGAAGGGTGAGAAAATGAGCATGTTCCTCAGTGATCAGAAACAAAAGATGTTTCCTTAGGAGCAGAAGAAATGCAAGATTTTGCCCTCACATTTTTGCCAAGATTATAGGCAGAATTAATGGGCAAAAAAAAAGCACACTAGATAATAAAAGACATCTTCCCTACAGTTTTCTTTTGCCTGGAGGATGAATTGTTCCAGTGGATGGCCTCCCTGCCTTTCATGATGAGGTCAAGAAACTTGCTGTCATTACCACTGTTATGATTAATGATCCAACTGGTAGTGACAGTAATCAAACCATAGTTTCTCAAGTAGAGCCTGATTGTGCTAGTCCTCCAGGGGCTTGAGTCACTATGATGGCAGGGGATCTACCTGCTTCTGCTATAGGCATCTCCTTGTGTCCTTCTTGAAGCACATTTCATGAAAATACAGGCAAAACCAGAATAAGTCATGACTATTAAAAAGAAGAAAACATTAAATTAATTTTTTTAAAACCAAATGACAAAAACCTTTGTAAGATTTCAAAAAATCATGTGTAATGAATAATTAAACTATTAATAATATAATCCTCTTAAAAGCATAGAACTACTAGCTGAGAAGATTAAGCACATAACTGCTTTCAGTACAATGAAAGTGTTATAAGGGAAGAAGCTAAGTTTCCTTCTGCCTTTTTCCCTTCTTGTTTGTGACAGATTGTCAGCACATTCAGATTAATAGTATTTTATTGAATGTTCATTATTTGAGCATACAAAAATATCTGTAGGTAAAAGATTATTACACAATATATTATATTGGCTAAACGATGGTTTAGTGAGAGGTGTCCCTGTCCATGGCAGGGGGGTTGGAACTAGATGATCTTGAGGTCCTTTCCAACCCTAACCATTCTATGATTCTATGATTCTATGATTAAGGGGTAACTTTTGAAACTGGGATTATGGCAAAGTCCACTGAAAACCAGAAGGTGAAGACAGAATGCAGAAAAGATGACAGTTGAAAAGACAGAGACTGGTAACGTTATATAAAAATAACAATAGAAAAAAATATATTAAACCTGCTATGTTCTTAGGAAAAAAAGAAGAAAAAAATCAACTTCCATCTGGTTAAATGCTATCTAAATTAATTTTTTGAATCACACAGAAGATACAGTGATAGAAATAGAAAGTACTTGTATTCTTGTATCTAGTTAACAAGTTAATTCTTATTTTCTGTTTCTCAGTACTTGAAGTTATCTCTGCAGTCCTAGCCCATGGCAGGAGTTTTAACTTTTCATGCTGCCATGAGAGAGACTAAGCTGGAAGGAAACGATGAACAGTCAAAAGTGGCAAATCAAAAATGACCACATGCAGAAAATTATACTCTGTTTGTGGAGAAAGCAAGTGAAATAGCACTGACGGCAGCCTAATGGACTGCAGGTTTCCTAGGCTGTCCAGGAATAACTCAGTTTTGTTTTGTATGACACAAGTTACTTCTTTAACACCCATAGTCAATTAGACACAAGTCTTAGCAGGCGAAGTCCTAGCTGTTATCAGGAGGCAGTTCTGCTAGGGTGTAGTGAGGGGTTGAGTGATCTGGATTAGGCAGAACAATGGGTTTTAATTGTTGGAAGGCAACTATTTGGCTTGTTCTAACATTCTGGGCTTAAGGAGAGACACTGCTAAACAGGTGTGGTCTCTGTGTGAAAGAGTGTTCAATGTGGAGATCTTCATGAGCTATGTAACTCCTACTTCAGGGAGCTGTGACCTGGATACCCTGCCTCAACAGAACCAATTAGCTGCCTATTATTGTATTTAGTAGGTTTATTTATTTATTTATTTATTTATGATGACAAATACGATTAAAAAAAAAAAAAAACCAGTTCTTACCAGGGGTTAGGAAAAAGACCAAAAGGTAATATATCGTGATTGGTAGGTGTAATATTGTCCTTCAAAGGCAGTCAAGGTCCAATAACCAGTCTAGCACAAAAAGAGTTCTACAAACAACAAAGGCTTTGATAGCTTTTATTACCATGAAGAAAAAAGCATGAGATAGATTTTACTCCAATTTTAAGCCCTTTTATTGCAGTTCAGAGAATAACTCAGTTCCCTCTCATAGTGTTTCAGTTGAACAATCATCTACCAGATAGACATTGACTACCTTGTCATAGAAGGGAAGAATGGATATTTCACTTTAAATTAATCTTATCAGTGAAACATTCATAGAAAAGAGCTGAACTGCATTTATTTGCTTCTAAGTACTAGCTCAGAAAACTACATTTTAATCTCATTATAATATGACATTCCAAAGTCTATTGCTCTTTTGCTTAGCCCTTTTTGGGGATTGAGAGAATGGTCGCTTTGTTTTTTCTTTTAACTGTATTTAAGTCATGTGGAAGAAGATGCATCAAGTCAAGTATTTAGTTTGCCTAAATAAAATGTAGATGGGGATGGGGGAGGGGGGAAGTGAAGGCAAGGACAATAATAAGCTCTAATATAGATATGAAAATAGCCTTCATAAAACAAGGATAAACAACACTGCAGTCTAATTTACCCCCACATAAAATGCAAAATAGAACTCCATGTGTAATAAAACATTAGGATCTTTATAGCCAGCATAATCTTAACTAATCTTTTCTTACATTATTTCTACAGTTACAGTAATTCATCTGCATGAAATTTGACTGAATAAGGTTAGCCTTGCAATAGAAACCACACCAATTTTCCCCTCCCTTCTATTCACAAGATCCTTCATTAGCATTTGCATATGTTTCTAAGTCAGTCCCAGGCAGGATCAGCCTCTAGTCTCCTCAGAATGTCAGCAGTGCAAAACAGTTTTCTTTTGAACATCCCCTTCCTTTGTAATACACAAATACAATCTTCTGGGGCTCTGTAATTATCCAAAATGAGCTTTAGTGTTGCAAATTACTTCAGCACCCCTATGATTTATCTCTTGTAAACACAGTTTATAATATTTATATTCCTATTAGAACCTCTACTAATAATAAACTAACAGTACATAAATATTTACATGATAGTACATGGACAAATGTTGGATACCCTTATATTAGTTACGTTTCTTGTTCTCCCTATCACACTTAGAAAAAAGCTAAACCTTGGCAATTTGCCATGTTCACAAAAATACCTTTGAAAATGGCTCAGAACATTAACAGAGCTTCAAATTTGCCACACTTTTCTTTAAAAGAATGGCATTCCTTCGTACTTATGCAGTCTGGGTTATTGCTTCTTCACATTATGCATCATTACTCTGAGTAGGTGTCTTATCAGCAGCTCCAGTTGTTGTGGAGACGATAGGAATTAAGCACTGGAAGCCTTTTATTTATCTTACATGCTTTATTCCTACAAGATTTTCAGCATATAAGCTTCTTTGTTCAGCTCAGAATTGGATACATAGCCAGGCATTGTAAAATTTACATCTTTCTCTTTTTGTATTTGTTCCTAAATAGGATTGAAAACAAAGTATAGCTTTAATTAAAGCTCTGCTTAACAATAGACAATTTTTTCCATGCAGTGACATTTCTGATCAGTTGTGAGGATTTTGCAAAGGCCTAATAGGTGACATTCACCACTAAGCTGTAAGTAGAACTGCAACATACTTACCTGTGCTAAGTGTCTGACTGACAATATTCACACAAAGAAAACTGTAATAATGCTGTTGAAATACTGATTTAGCCAACAAAAGCCATGGAATTTAAAGCGAAGGTTACTCTAAACTGTGTATGATATGTAATAACATACAAGTTCAAAGGATAAATGCCGAGTTTTAGAAAAGCAAAAGGAAAGAAAGGGAAGACAGTGACAGAAGGGAGGAAAGGAGGAAGAGAAGAAGGAAGGAAGGAGTACCTAGAATCTATCATTCTTCATCAAAATTTATTGCATAACAGGGACAATCAAAAAATTTAGGAGCACAGAATTAATAATAAATGTCAACCTTTCTATTGAGGTTGATTCTACGTTACTTATACTGCAGATGACAGAAGGATGAAAACCAAAAATCCAACCCAATTTACTGATCTAATGCATGCATGTTTTTGAAAAAAATAATAATAATAATAATAAAAAAATGTCTGTTAGAAACTGTTCAATAAATGTTACCATTCCAAAGACTAAGGCTTTTTCTCCTTTGCTTCCTCTATACTTGTCAGATGTCTGTAGTTCAAACACAAATTTGCCATCACCTGATGAAAGTAATTCCCAACAATATTGTACTTATTCTAGAGGTGATAATGTGTGAGAAAAGCATAGGCATTTCCCAGTCCCCATTGGACAAAGGGCCAGTAATTATGGCTTTCAGGATGTGTGTCAGGAACATCTAAAATGCCTGTACAATATACATTTGTAATATGTTTGCATACTAGTAGCCTAGTAAATCTGCTTTGAAGAGCTGAGCAATAAGCTTTCCCTCTTTGGGAAAAGACTGACAGTGGAAGAAGATCAGCTAGGATTTCCTGCTGGGGTCAGGGAGAGAGAATGTAAAAGAAGTTACCCAACCAGGTATTACTACAAATTGGCTAATTTCTGCGTACACTGCATTATACTGCTTTACCTGTCACAGAATATGTGCCCTGCAGATGACTCAGCTTCCTACAAAGGCTATTCCTACAGCTGAGTCATTCACATTCTAAAGTGGAAAATAATGGGGAGAAAAAAGAAAGATGCTGAAATAAAATCTTCCACAAAAGAGAATGAGTTGATACAGAAACCTGTGATAACAAAGCACGTTCCACTGCACGGAAAAAGTGTAAAATAATTTTTGGAGTCTTGAGTGTTTTTCTGGTCTGTAACAACTGCCTGATACTATCTTTTTAGCAGGGTTATATCAAGAACTGTTGCAGATACTACAGCAAAACCAAGTATTGTCATGTTTCTCTATCAAGTGGATTGACTGCTCAACAGAGACATAGAACAACTTAAGTTAAGGTCATTGTCCAAAACACTGGGCTACGTAGACACCACGGCAGGACTAAGGTATAGAGCATCTTTTTTCATTCACTATTTCCATGTAAATTTCACATAGTTTAATCTTTCATCTGTGCTTCAACAAAAAATTAAAAAATGTTAACTTTATGCAAGTAAAAGGAACTGACATATGTGTAAAAAACCCAAATAAACATAACTTTACTACCTTCTTTCAGTCCAAAAAATACCTAGAAGTATTATGCAGTAAAGCAATAATATAACTTGGGAAATTATTTTTCACTTAGCCACAATACAAACAAAACCAAACATGCCACTAAAAATCAGAAATAATGTCTAAACAAGCAGAAAACATCTAATGTTACTTACAGTATTCTTGATTGTTACTGTAGGTGTATGCTACTTCTGTAACTATTAGTGCATGGACTTTATAATGCTATCTTAATTTCCCTAAAAGATGCCTTTCTCCATAACTCTTATCCATCTATTTGCTGTATTTACTTTAATTCCACATATAGAAAAAGACATTTACAGAACACTAACAGGTATCACAGTGTTTAAGTTTCATGTTCTGATCAGAGAAAACACCTTGTCTTTCTAGCAAGTATCTTTTCAGGCAGGTATTGCAGAGGTACCTAAAAAAATCAAGGTCTAGAAAACCAATAAAACTAAGAACTGCAATAATAGATTAGACTCACGGTTCATCTAGTCCTGTCTCTTTTCTCCTGCAATGGCTTACACCAAAGTAGCAAATACACACATTAGACGGATGTTATATAATTTACTCCTCTCATATCTTCTTGAATTTCAAGTAGCTACAGCTTCTTTTAAACCCTGAAAAAGGTGAATACAGTGGCCGCCAACCTCATGTGAATATACATAACCAAACATAAAATTGCCCTTTTTTTTCTTCTCTGATGGGGCTTTTCATTGGTCAAATGCAGTAAGAAAAGGCATTGGATTACATTATAGATAAATCAGATGCCAAATGTAATTTCTGAAATGGAGAATATTTTTAGACTGCATGACAGAAAAAAAAAAAAAAAAAAAAGGCTCTAAAATGGGTAATCTTCTATTTCACTAAATGTGCTCCCTGCCTGAGATCTTGTACGCCAAGCTTCAGCCTGAAGCAAATTTTTATAGCCAAGCTATTAACTTCTAAAAATAGGGGGATGTAATGGAAACATTAAGAAACCCACTACTGGGCACAACCAAAATCCAAGGGAGGATGAAACAACACTCCTTTATTTTTCCTTCTTTATCTCACCACATTAGTGCGTTTGTGGCACTGAACTGTGTTTATGCCAAATGTGTTTTGTTTAGGTAGTTTCCTTCTATCAGCAGCTTATGATGCTGATATTTAATCTCTCTCTCCCTCTCTCTCTTGTTTTTGAAGAAACTTCATAGCAAACACATACTTCAGGTCAGGCACTTGCCATATTTGACTCAGTTCTTAAAAAAGGTGCTACTTCCCGGGGGATAGAACAAATAGACTGAAGGATTGCAAGAGTGATCTGGAATTAAAATGCTCTGCAAAAGGAGATTTCTGCATTTTCACTTGAACCCTTCTGAGAAACAGAATACTAGAGTGAACATTTTGTAACAAAATGTGCAGCAGTGATTTACTTTTCTGTCATGAACTGTGCATTCTCTGTTTTATTGAAGTGTACAATATTTCTCATCATCTGCTATTTATTTTACATTCAGCACTGTAAAACCAAAGAAGCACTGACTCACAAGTCAGCAGGTGGGTGCCCCTCTTCAGAGGCATTCCATGCTTTTTGCCAAATCATTTAGCACATCTGTAGACTTCACTAAATCATTTTTTAAAGTAATATCAGTAATAAGAGTCAGAGAGCCTTGAAAAGTATGTGTAGTATGTGTTCTGCAAACAGGCTCTCAACTAAAATCCCTGGAGCTAGGAACAACAGTAAAAATCATCTCAAAGGAGCAGTAGAGAGTGGAGAAAATGGATCTTGGTATAGAGGACATGCTATTTATGGAGGTCAATCTGCATCAGTGACATAACATTTCAGGGCTATTCAGCTATAAACACATTCTCATGAGTCGTGCAGGGTTTTAAGGAAAAGATCAAAAGATGAGCACACAAAATGAGTGTGCATGAGTGCTTCTATCCCACACCTTAACAGATTGCTTTTCTACTCTGCCCATGGTGGGGTGTGTTGCAATCGGGGCAAAGGCAAGCTGGAAAACAGGGTTTGGCACTTCAGAAGAACTAACTAAATCAGTACACTTGAGACCTAGATGATGCATTTGCAATGTGGAAATTTTTGGAAGTGTCAAGGAGACTTAGCAGCTTGCTAGTGCCTGAAGTCACCTGGACAGTTCAAAAGTCACTCCCATCTTCTACTGGGCAGAGTCCTAATTCTGAAACCATTTCACTGCAGGTAGGTATCTATCTGTTTACAGACAACCTGCTAAAATCAAGTTAGTCTCTTGAAGTATGCATGGCACAGGGAGGTTTGCACTTACATACAAGCTTGCAGAGCTACACAATTCAGAATTGCTTAGATCAATAGGTGACTTATTACAGTATTTTACTTGCTTGTGGGGACAAAAGATTAGATTTTCAGAGCTTAAATGTCTATTTAAATCTTACTTCTAAATCTATCCCAAGCCCTTTGTTAACACTTTGGTTATTTGACAAGCAAGGTAACAATTTGTCATGTCAGACTCTCCTGTGTCATTTTCAGAAACCCTATTGGCTTCTGAAACAACATTTTCTGGACGTTTTTCTATCTTCTAAGCATGCAGTTCTCCAATTGCTATCAAACTATGTTTCCAGTCATCTGGTCATCTCAGCACAACTGACTCATTCACTTGCACAAGAGTATGTGACAGTTGTAAAATACCTTCTTTTGATTTCTGCCAATGTACTTTAGAGGATACACAGAACAGTCCCCCAAACCAGTTGAATTCTATTCAGTCTCAAGAATGTGAATGTTTATCTGTCTCCAGACTCTTTCTTGTTTTAGTCCCTGTTGGCACCGGTAAGTTCCAGGGAATCTGATAATGGAGAATCACTTCTTGTATATGCCATGGAATTTGCAAAGTTTATAAGAATATCTGTTATTTCCTCTTTAAAGGAATACTGGCCAGAGTAGAGAATATTGCAGCTGTTGGCCTGGATACTGGATTTCAGTAAATATGCAGTCCTCCATGTTTCAAAAAGATTACATTCTACAGGAAAAGCCATCTGACATTCTACAGTTTCAAATGTTGGAATTTCACTTTTTGTCACTTTTATGGTCACTTTGTGTAAGGCTGCTTTTTATCTGCTAGGTGTGTAAGGTCCAAAAAGCAAAGCAGAAGCAACAAAGGAACTAAATATTTTGATGGGTTGAACACAGAAATACCAGATCTGCCTTATGAGCCGGAATGTGGTAAATATGAGATAAGAGACATAGAGTCCACAAAATAAAGCTGAAGACAAAGTGTTGCAAAAAAATAGAATAAACATGAAGAAGAAAATCCAGAAATGCTGGAGCAACACAGAAAAAGACTGAGAAAGGAAAGTGGAGAAACTAGAGAATCCCAGGAATTTTAATTTAAAGTAAAAATTCAGTTGATTCTTAAATAACTTTTAACCTGGAAAGCTTCATGCAAATTATGCTCCAAATTCATCAGTTAGATGATTCCACAAGGCCACGTATAATATACGTGTAAAACAGACCAGTTATCTGGGAGTATTGTATAAAACACAGGTAATTTCATAAGCTAAAATATAAATAGAAAATATGTTTTGATAATAACAGTTAATAGGCATCCTTGTTTGAGGGATAGGTAGGTAAAAAGAAAAGAAAAGGAGGCAAAACAATAAACCACTTTATAAAAATGTTTTTAGACAGACCAGAACTACCTCCTACATACGCACAAGAGAGCACTGTAGCTTTATGGGACACAAGCATTCACGTAAGATGCCATGTTAGCATACAGGACATTGATCCTAGTTAATGCAGACAGAATTTATGTCATGTCGTTTTCCTTCTTGCTTCCACTCATGCGGCAGTGGCCAAGAAGATACAGGAGAGCTCCATTTGTGTGCTGTTGCTGTTCACGATCATGACAATAAAAGAGTTCGCTTCCTGGCAATTGATTCTGCTCTGAAAGCACCACAGTAGAAATTTAAGTGAAGAGAGAAATGCTCTGAAGAGGATCCTGGAGTAATGCAATCATGAGAAAAGTAAAAGACCTTTGAGACAAGAATTTCCTTCTGTTGGTTTGAAGAGGAAACAGTATTATTGTAAACGTTTCACTTGAAGGGACAAGAGATGACAAACTCAAGAAAATTTCAGCCTTACCTGCAGCTGAACAGCCAGTGTTAGCAGAAATTTGAGCATCTAATTGTGACTTAATGTGCCTAAACAGAGTGCCTAGAAGTTGATGAACCTTATATTCCACACTCATATACTATCTTGTGTTGGAAGTACTTCACACCCTTATAGTACCTACACTTCTGATAAGCAATCACACAGAGACCCATGTTGGTGCCTGTATGTTGTCATATGTATTTGACCAAACACTGATCTTGCTGTGTGTCTCAGAGCCCTGGGTCTCTCCTACATGCAGGAAGACTTCTTATCAATTCCCTGGGAGAACAGTTTGACAGTCTGTTGAATCTAGTGCATCATTAGGGAGAAAATAAAAGGAAAAGAGAAAATAAATGATTTATTTTTGGCTTGGTGGTTCAAACTCTCACCTGGGATCTAGATAATGAGACTCTGGTGGATTGTAGGATTTTGTTTTGGTGGTTTTGGCTGGGGTTTGGGAACGCGGTTTTTCATATGCAATTATTTATTAAAAAAATAAAATAGCTTGGAGAGTAAATAATGAAATTATTCATACCCCCAGGCTGCTGTTTTGTGCTGTTTTGTTGTGGGGGTGTTTGTTTGGGGTTTTTTCCTGGGTTTTTTTCCTGGGATCCAAAATTTATGTTTCTCCTCTAAGCTGTGCTACTGGGATTTGAAGATAAGGCTCAGTGACTGCTGTACTTGATATCTGTAGGTGTCAGGGAAGTCTTCCTTCTCCTGCTTGCCTCCCAGGAGAAAGAGCTGGCCATAAGTACTTAATTCTAGAAAGTTCATAGCTGACAATCTGATATCAGAGGGATTTCCAGTGGGAAATCACTGTGGTTTTGTGTTCTGGAATATGATGTCTAAACACATTTAACTCTCAGGGGTTGGGCCCCATTTCTTTTTCAGCTTCTCAAAGTAAATAGCCTGCTCACACAGCTGCCTCCTGCTTATCTATATTTTTAAGATTATTTCTTGTCTTGTCACAGTAGGCAGATAATTCTTGTGGATTTGCAGGAATGGGAAGAGTGCCGTTCACTTTTTTGAAAGGATCTATTGAAATCATGGGCCTACAGCTCCATACTTACCTGTCATAAATACCTGCTGGCTTTTCAGAAATCAATACAAAGAATTTCTAAGGAGTTCCCACCTTCTTACTTCTGATTGACAATTTTGCTCTCAAAGCACAAGGCCATATCTCAGAGTATTAGTGAACTGGATTTCAACATTTGGCAGAACTCAATGATCTGTTGCAGAAGAAAGTCCTAACCTATCCCATGAGCACAGTGGGGTGAACGTGACCTAATCACTCTGAGTTTAAAGAACAAGCAGGTAGAACCACTGTAACATTTCTACCGCAAGTACAAGCTTAAAAGAAAATCCAGTTAGGTGGACAACGAAGGTGTTTAATCTCAATGTTACAAGGACAAAAAATGATGTTTCAAGGTTGACATTGCCCTGCCAAAAAGTGGATTTCTTTGAGTAGCAAGACCTTACCATATGTCTCCTTCCCAAACAGCCCCAACAGAGAACGGCATTATGATCACCAAGCAGCACTTGTTTTACTGATATATTCAGATTAAAATAAAAATCTGAATCTTTTGTTGTCTTTGATCAAAATGCCAAAAAAAAAAATATCTTTGGTACTGTTATTTCCATTAGTGTTAATGCCATTTTCTGTACAGTATTACTCTAATTTGCAGAGGTTAAAGAAAAAAATTTCATCATGTTAACAAGCATCTAATTCAGAAAGGAAATTTATCTCATTAGAACTTCATTTAAAGATTTAGTGAAGCTATTAGTGATTATTTTTCTGGCATCCATAAAAATATCTTTCTTCTGTAAAAAAAATCAGCCAAAGCTATGCAGCTGTAATTATCATCTCCTTCAGCATAAGAGCACCAAGGATGGAAATGTAACAATCAATGTAATAAAAAAACAACAGTGTTCGGATAATATTGCAGAAGAAATTGAATATTGTGAAGCATGGAATTACACACTAGAAATCTCATATAAATTTAAATGAAAAGTTCTAATGGGAGGTCTTTTAATCTAATGAAAGCATATGAATTTACAAAGGACAATGTCTCTCATTTAAGCTATCGAATTTGATAAAATGCTCTCAGAAAGGTTTAGGTCTAATTGTATGTTCAAAAAATAACAGTTGACAGAGAAATTTAATAATCTTCTTGAGGAGAACTAGCAGAAAAAAAATTAATTAAACCAGGATGCTACAGCAGAGAAAATGAGTCTGATATGCACCTTGTTTACCAGGGCAGGAACACCTTCAGCAAAGTAGGTGTTGAAATATCAAACTTGTTTTATCAGTATTGTTTCATCAGTATACCAAATGTTCATATGACTACTTCTTGTAATATCTTTTCTTTATAACTCATCAAGTTTGACTATATCCAATCAATCTAACCCATACCTATAAGCCAACATAACACTAAAAAATAACTTTCGTCAGATACGCTACTTTCGGTGGTAAATATTCGTATCAGTTAAGTAATTAATTAGACATTATTTTGTAAATGATCTGACATGATTCTCCTGCTAATAGCAATGATAAATTGCTTTTTATCAACACTTTATGCTTGCATAATTCTATATATTTGAATCCTATCATTATTTCTTTTGGCTTCCTAGCTAGCAGAGTCAAAAACTTGTTTCTAATTCATTGCTGCATTTTTAAGCATGTCCTAATAAAAACAATGCAATAAATGATAATGCCTGATGATACTATGATACTATTCATCACATTTCTTAAATAAGTTTGCATTATTCAGTTTATTTAAAATGAGCAAAAATGAATTCCTCCCTTACTCTGAAAAATGTGAAATTATTTTTCCTTAGGTAAAATGAAAACTGCTCCCTTTTAGTATTATGATGCACTAATTGAGTTGAGATTTTAGCACATATTTTTATACTAACTACACTATTTCCTAATACGATTAAATAGATGCTGTTCAGGCCCAATTTGGTATTATTTTTAAAATGTGCAGGAAATGTTTGGTTTTATATCCAAATTTGAAGAAGCACAGGCATTTTCCACTTTTGTTCTCTAAACCATCTTAGAGCTAATTTCGACTTCAAGCAGACTTCTGATACAATTAGTTATATATAATTTTTAAATATCAAAGAATATTCTAGACTTATTCTCTTTGAATTATATGCTAGGTCTTGAAGAAAGTTTTAAAGGACTTATCTCATTGGAGTCATTATGCTTTTCATGGGCAGTCAGAACAAATGTTATTAAAATGAATATCTCAGTGAGATTCAATTATTTATCACAGGGTTTGCTTATAATGATACCACTTTCCTTTTTTACATCCTGACAAAATTTTGTATGAAATAATAGTTATTCACAAGCTAGTATATTTTGAATTCAGCAAAGAAAAAGATTTTCCTTTGCCTCACAGATATTTTTTTTCTTTTGCTGTGGTTTCTAAAGAGAGATTCAGTTTTTGTATTGAAAGGGTTTCTTCAGAATCAGTTTTTCAGAAGAGGATAGTAGATATGATTAACTTGAAATTAACTCTTTCTTCCTGATGCCTGTGTCTGGACATACTGACTTCGTCTACAAACATTAACTTCAGGACTTCAGGAAAAGCATACCCCACAAGCTCTGAGTATGCTATTATGAAACAAGCTATATATGTAGGTGCCCAACGACGTGTTCTCCAGGTCTAAAGTATCTAAAGTAACTGAAAATATTTCCTTAGATTCACTCTATACTTACTTACGACAATTAAGAAAATTACAGTATTTTTATAAGTAGTGTTCTTAGAGGATTATGTACATTTAAAAACAAGATGATACATTTTATAGTGTCTGGGTTTAAGTATGAAAAATAGTGGTTAAATATGTACTATAAGCTTCCTTTGCATTCAATTACACCTCATGATATTTCACTAAATGTCAAGATTTCCTTGATAGTCCTGTTCATCAAATCATGAAAGCAGACCATTCTTCTTAACAGACCACAGCAGCCTGAACACATAAGTTCGGATCTGTAGAGCTCAGTGGGTTTCCTAACAACCCCAGGAAAACCTTCAGATACATACATATGCACTATGGCATATTATGTCGCTTTTTACTTTGTTTCTCAGGTTAAAAACATTAGGATAAATCTAACTGAGGATGAATGGAAATGTCCTGATTTCTAGGTGACTGCCTTCTTTTCATCATGAGAAATGTCTGGATCCAAAGTTCATAGAAATGAACACAAGTCTTGCAGTTCATAGAGAAGGGCAGTTCTTCAGAAAACTAAGCTCAGGGAATCTCCTAAGACTCACTACAGCTGATGGAGAGACAGAAGTATCTCTACCAGCAATTCAGGATAACGTTCTACGATCTTCAGAAGAGAAAGCTTGAGTCTAATTTTAGATTAATCTTTGCCCACAGGTGGAACCTCTCTCTTCCTGTTGACTGTGTTGGACCTGGGGACATTAGCTATTAGGGACAATGAGTAGTCTTTATGTTTACACCCCAGTGGTCAAACTGTTCTGCCATAACTCAGACACAAGCTGATCTAAAACGTAATCTCAAATGTTCATATCTACCTGTCACACCTGACTTATTCTCATTTAAAAAGTTTTATAACTTGAAATACTAAGTATTCTTATTGTCTGGACAAGAGTCAGCAGTGATAAACCATAAATAAAATACTATTAATATATTTAAATGTATTTTTATAGGAATACATATAGTAAAATATGTACACATATGCAAACTTTAAGTTTTGGGGAAAAATACAAGTTCTTCTTGTGCTGTGAATAATTATTTAGTGACTTTTATTTTTCCTTAAAGTGATTTAAAAAGAGCTTTTGGATTCACTGAGGAAGAATTTACTGGGTAAATGCAATAAAAAGAATCTAACTAGTCCTGCTTTTAGATAATTTCCACTTCTGTTTATATCAATCCCTACATGAGACTGGGACATATAATGAACATTGACAGCACTGCAGCAGTAACAACTACACCTCAGCAACCTCCAGGAAAGAAACCGTAGTGTTGGAAATTAATTTCTTACAAGGTGACAACTCCATTTTCTTTTCACTTTAGCAGATGAAAAACTTACTGCTTGGTTTGGGGTGCCTGTAACAGGTAGTGCCATGAATATTCTGTCAGAATACAGCGCTCTGTGCCAAATGACAAAGGAAATGCAGCCAGTATAGCAGTCCGTATGAATTGTCGAGGTTAGATGTGAAAAAATCAAGTAATTCTCCAAGAGTCTTGCTATTGGTTTATCCAGCTTTGTTTCATAGACTGCATTTTCTTAGAGCTGATGTCTCAAGCAACTAGGCTATCACAAATACTAGAGTTATCCACAGCTGGATATGAAACATTCACTCATATTTAACCCACATTTTCTTTAAATTTAACTGCTGCAGTGGGTTGACCTTGGCCAATGTATTGGGTTTGCATGGCAAGGTTTTGGTGGGGAGACATGCAGAGGGGTGGCTTCTGTGTGAAGCTGCTAGAAGCTTACCTTGTGTCTGATAGAGCCAATGCCAGCACCTGGGCTCTTGCACTGCATGCTTTACAGGACTAGCAAAGATTCTGCACCTCTTTGGTGTCAGATCTTGACCCCACTAATACCAATGAAGAAACTTTGGCATTTAGTTTTGCTTAATCAAGACAAACTTTTTAGGTTTTATGCTTTTAAACTTGCCTTACAAAAGAGGAACTTAAAACTTCATTCCTTATATACTTCTCTTCTCTGTTCTTCCATCCCCAGTATTGTTTTTGCACTTGTTTCTGTGACTGAAAGAACGAAAATCCTTAAACTTAAAACTAGATGTGTCACTGTTTATCCTTACTGTATTCTGTTTACAGTTCCTTGGTTCTCAGCCTACAACAGATAATTACTTTTGATCTGGATTTATTGAGTAAGACTTAATGATATTTTGAGTCTACTGTTTTATTAAAATCCTACTATATTACAGCTAAAATTTCATTTTGCCCAAAATTCTTTATCTTTTATCAAAGTACATCCTTTGTATTTCAAGTTTGCTCTAGAATTCAGTCAGCTTTTTGATTTTGGCATTACACCGTTTTAGCTGAATTTTCATTTTAAGAAAGAGAAATTCCAAAGTAACTGGGCAGTTTTGTGACAGTAATATTGGAAACCTTGGAGAACAAAACCAGTAACGTCTGAAGAAAGGGCTGGTTAGCACAGACCAGAGAGAAAGCATAAAAGGGAAAAAAATCATCAAGATTAAAAGGAAGAAGAATAAAATGGCTGAACACTTCCTTGACTGATCTAATGACTAAACCACCAGTAACTTCAGTCAATGAAATGGATGAGGATGAAATTCATTTGGAAAAGATGAAGAAAAAATTTGAAGAAGAAAGCTAGATTATTCATATTTTGCACACAACTAATTTCCCAAGATAATACAATTCCACCTTTAGAGAGATAAAGTATAATATAATATAAAATAAAGCATACATTTTTATGTTATGCCTAGAGACTGTTAAAGCACAACAAATGGTAGAAATAAATAAGCCTGTATTTGATAATGTTTAATAATATAAATCAGTACTGGTGCTTATATTGTCTTCTGCTTAAATATCTCTTTAGTGAATGTTCTTAGATAACTTGAAATAAATGAACAACTGTGACCACTGATAGAAAAATTGATTGAGAACCATACAGCTACTGGTCATTCTTCAGACATCACAGAGGACCTAATCTGCAAAATGTGTCATGGGTGCTCAAGCAGGGATTTCAGAGGCAGATTTAAGGACAATAATACACAGAAGGCACTTTACCTTTAGTGAACACACACATCGTTAACAACCTGTCATGTAACAGATGTAAAGCACACAACAAATACTTAGAGACACTATTGCAATGGAAAAAAGTCATCACATTTTTTTGTCCTTTTGTTATACAACTGTAATTAGAAACCATACACTCGTTTCATATGACAAATGCTGTACTATATCTGTTCTAGGAGCAGTGATCAAATGTTTGTAGGTATCATTCTGTGTCTTTTAATGTTTTATATGTAAAAAATAGGAAAACAGTCAATTTTCATACAAATGAAACAAACGTGAATTAAAGGTGACCTGCAATTTATTTTTAAGCATCTAAATGTGGGCTCTTATGTTCTGAATGTCCCAAATAACAAGGGTAATGGGAACAATCCTCACATAAACGATTTAACTTTCTTTACATCTATGCAACACAGGTACATTGAAATACAGAATAATGTACTCATTACCCTATGCACAAACTTTTCTGTACTCAGAAGTCTAACGTCACAGCTATGAAGGAAATTGAGTTAACCACAATTAGAGAATTTGGATAGCTAAAGGAATTTTATACTGGTCAAATTTAAGAGAGTCATGTAAACCCAGAACAAGTACTCTTGTGATTCTCTTAAATTTGATCAGTATAAAATTCCTTTAGCTACCCAGGGTCCAGAATGCATGTTTTGCTGATCAGAAAAATCAGCTATATGGTCAAGATATTATATATTTATGCAAGACACAATGTTTAAAAAGACTGTAGAAATCATCTTCATTAAGTTTAGAAAGTTTCCTGCCTCTCTAATGTATTCGGATGCTGAGTCACATTTCCTTGTGACTGTAACTAGGTTACCAGATCATCCAGACAGAACCTTCATGTCTAGTTGCTAATTATTCTTTATTACAGTTCATATTATTTCTAATATATGTGAACAGTTTTCAGGAATTATAATCACTTTTATTACACTACCATTACCATTTCTTATACCCAGTGGCCTGTTATAACTGAAGAAAAGAAGTAAAAAAGTTTTCTAAATCATGAGAAATATCTCCACACTTGTTTTTTTTTTTGAAGAAAAGATTGAAGAAAAAAATTTTCACAACCTTATTATAATCTAGAAGAAATTTTTTTTGTGTTAATGGAGGTACAGCCCAGACATCCTTACTCACCCTGGATGGAGCCTCTGGCATTTAAAATCTACCATTTAAGGACACAATTGGTTTTAGGTTCATTAAAACCTTTGAGCAGGAACAGTTTACAGGCTCTTTACACAAGGTAAAGCAATTTGATTTTCATATAGTTTGCCACTTTGTCTCATTATCCTTCCATCACCATGAAATTTACAGCAGTTGACAAAGAAGTTGCATGAAATCTATGTAATGCTGTTCATAATAGCTAATATTCAGGTAGTCAGATGAGAACTTTGCTATCTTCTTTAGCAAACTACAGTACAACCATTGTTAAGGTTATAAAGAGAATATATTCATCAGTGTTCCACAGCATTTTTGTATGATTTAGTTTGCCAAAAGAAACATTTCTAACAAAGGTGGACAAAACCTACAAATCAAAGAGAGAGCAATGACCAGTGTTGCCATGTGACAGTGACAAAGTAACCTAAAACTGCATTAAGAGATAAGCCAGTAATTTCCAAGCTGCTCCACTGCTGAAATGACAAACTTCCTTCTACTCGCAAAACCTACATTCTCACTTACTTGGCTGGTAGCAGAGGGATCTGTGCTCTGGTCTTTGAGGAACTACTTACACACACTACAGATAAAATACATTTTGGGCACACAAAAGAGGTGTTGAACACTTCATAATAAGCTCTCCTTATATATTACATAAAGATGCAAGTCATATACTATATAAAGACACCCTCTTTTAATCCTTTTTTTAATAAACCATAATAGAGTCATTCCTAATCTTATGGTAAGATAAATTATCTTAAATGTCAGTTTTCACTTTTCAGTGGCCTTCAACAGTGTTTAGCATGCCCTCTGCTACCTCTCTGAATCCTCTCCTGTTTATCTTCAAGGCATTTTTTGAGTGGACATTTGAGAATTGTCTTACATAGTAATAAGAAATTCTAGTAATATTTTAGTAGTGTTAACCTGAGGCTCCCAGTTTATGCTATAAAGAGTAAAGTCCCCTAGATTACAGAAGACCACTTCAGGTTTTTATATTCTCCCAGACTTTCATAATTATTTAAGGAGTCAGTCATTCAGTTTACAGCATGATTTAGTGATTTGGTATTTGTAAATTTGCTCTATTTGCTTATCCAAGGAGCAGAACATATTTATAGATTATATTATCTTCCAAGTTTATTCATATAAAACATTATTATTTACCCTTTTTTTAATATTACCCCCACTTAAGAAAAGATAGATTTTTTTTTTTTTTTAAGAAAAAGTACCACTCCCCTTACTATTTTGCCTAAATGATCCTTCCTAAAAGAAGCATAAATGTTGATTTAACATTCCAGTCATGTGAATCATCCACTTGAGTTTCTGCTACACCAACCAGGTTGTGTTTATGCCCATAAATAAGCAATTCTAGTTATGTTTTTTTATTACCCAAACTCTTATTATTGGTATATAGGCAATTAAAGATTAAAAAATTTCTTCTGTCCTCATCCATTGGTGTCTTGATTAATTTTGTTCTCAGCATCACAGTTCTGTACAGAATGTTCATATGTTTCTTCTTTTCACCCTTCTCTTTTATTTTATGTCAGCCTAACTGCTGCAGTGTAGTTTCTTTGGTACTTCTCTTAGGGTTTTCTAATGAACTTAAGAAAGTTTTAAGGACTTCCTAATGCCTAAGTTGAAATTAATTCTCAGAACTGATTGTCGTTTTTTTAGCACACTAGCACCTTAGTAAAAATCCATAGTTGGCTAGCAATATAGTATGCCATGTCTCTGTGTTTATCTTTGAAGGAAGCAAATAAACTGCTTCAAGACTGTTAATACTGTGCCACATTTCCAATGTTTTTCATCAGAATAAGTTTTGGTAGTACAAAATATTTTCTAGCAATCCACTTGAAGTTGTGTTATATATTAACTTTCAACTAGGGTGCTACTGGACCATACTAGGACAGACTGAATGAGATGCCACTACAAATCAATAAATGTCACGGTCAAATTCTTATTATAGCAAAGTAAAATAAATTGTGACATTGTGTTATGATTTCCTATCACCAAGCTGTGAGGCTAGAAAAGTTTCACAGTTCACAAAAACTAGGCTCATAAGCCATCATTCTTAATTGTGTCATTCTTAAGAAAGTTTTATAAATAATTCAAGTTGTGATTTTAATTAGTATTTAAATGATAAAAAAGATAGTTCTGCTTTAAAAATTATGTGATTTTATTAACAACTCTTTTACTACCATGAAACCACAGAAATAGAAAACTTCCTAAGATATCTAAATAAATACAGACTAGCTGCTATATTTTTCTGTAGTTAAACTCAATTGCTTTAGTAGAGCATATTTGAGAGTATGCAAACATCTTAATAAACCTCAGTTATGTATATCACAGTTAACAGATATTCTTAAGACTGATCCATATGTCCTAACTGAAAACCCTAAAAGTCAACACAATGTCTTCTATTGCTAGTGTCTGGTGGAGGAAAAGATCCTTCTTAATGAGACTTTTGTAGACCTCTAACAGGATGTTGTGATTAGCATTTTGCAGATATCATAACCATGGAATATAATTCTTGTTCCATGGAAACCATAGATAGAGTCATAGAAAGCTCCCAGACAGGGCATTCTTAAATAAAACCAGAAATAGAGTCCTTGTTTCAGTTGCTGAGACACAGGTGTTTAGTACCACTGAGACAAACAGAGCATCTGAAGCATTCATGTAAATGCAGCAAACGTAACACCTAAAGTCTGCACTTGCTGAAGGTCAGGTGGGGCACTGTAGAGTATCTATCTCAGATGGCACTAGACAGCTGTTGTTTAGGCAACTCAATTCAGCCTATAGGCTTGCTGGAAAACTTTGACTAAAGAATGTTTCCAAATTATTATAGGCAGAGCAGAAAGCAGACTAGTCTAGGTCATAGTTCCATGATCATTATTGTTGATGCCAAAGAAAATTATCTATATTATGTCAATCTGACCCCCTGCATACTATGAAAGCGTGCTATTGGCAAACTATTCACAGGAATTTACAATAAAACTGTAAAAGCAGTGAAATGCCTGCTATGGACTTAGTGCGGATTTTATTTACAGAGAAGTGGATTTCCAAAGCACAGTAATTATTTTTTTTTCACCAATAAAAATAAACTCTTGTGAATTTTAAATATTCTTACACTTGTAAAGATTCCATTTCAGCAAGAGAAAGTTATCAATAGGAGGCTGCTAATCTCTTAAGAGTGTACTCACAAGCATCTCAAACTGTATTATTCCTGTGATCCACAAATTTTTTTTGAACTAAAAGAGATTAAAAAGTAAGCAGTGTGAAGAATTAAAAAAAAATAAGCAACTACTTATATTTCAGATAAATCCAACTTTGTTCATCATGGTGTCTTGCAACATTACAGCAACGGTGGTGAGCTGAAGATATGTGTAATGCAGGGTTTTGGGTGTCTAGTCTTCTTAGTTCAACTGATAGATAGTGTTGGAAATGTTTTCTATGCTACACAAGGAATTACCACATTTTTCATGGGGACCCAAATCTCTTAGGAAAAATCCTAGTATTTTTCAAGACACTTTTGAAGGACAAGACAAGACAGTTACAGAAAAAGGTTGAATTATCTGTTCTTTGTCTCACACTGTTGTTTCATGAGTAAGTCTTACAGAGAAAGAAGAAAGTCACTTTGTAGTCCTCCTGGGGTACAGCAATCGTGTATAAATCCATAATGTCCTCTCATCCATGCATCACTGGGGAGGAAAAATCAAAATAAGCTTTCTCTTCCAGCTCTGCCATGTGCTCACTTTCTCTTTTTACTGATTACATGCTTGCTTTACTTTTGAAATAATATTAAAAACACATAATAAAAACTTTAATTATTTGATTTAAACCATGTTGTCTCATTATATGCAGAAATGATCATCCAGCCCCCAAAACAAACTCCCAGCAAACAAACAAAATCAGCAAAAGCTACCGTGATTTAGAAGAGTGTCTTAAATTTCCTTCAGCATAAAACAAGGAAAAATAAATCCCATCAGTAAGTAAATGAGGTGGATCTCAGCATAACCAATCTATGAGCTGAAAATTAGTTTAATTCCCATGGTAAGAAGGTTAAGAGATTCATAGATTAGAAAGCCAGAAGGGACTGTTGTGATCAAATTTATAAACTTATGCAGAGATTTTCAAAGGCACAGAAGACATTTGGGTACCTAATTCCCACTGACTTGTAAAAGAAGTTTTAACTTTGTTTAAAACCTCTCCTTTCAAAGAACAGCAACTTGACCAATACCCTGAATCCTAAACATGATGCATAATAGTCAGTGTTGCCCATAATTCAATTGTCAGTGTCTCAACATGGTCAAAATGCAAACTAGAGCGCACTCAGTCCCCAGTTTTTTCCCCTCTGTCATTACCTGCAGAGGAGATAAAAGAAATTTGACTAGACCAATTCACAGACATGGGCAGCAGGGGTGCTGGTGAAAGTACCTCTGGCCTGAAACCGGAAACGCAAGTTTTAGCCTGTTTCTATTTGAAGTAAGCGGAAATACATCCAAAATCTTACATCTTGAGGGAAAATACATTTCTTATTTAATTTATTTGATAAGCTATTCATTCTTTATGCAAGATGATCTGATGACATTATCACATAGTAATAAATTACAGGTTTTCAAGTTTACTAAAGCACTGGCAGGAGTTACTGCATTTGACTCGAAAGGGGTTAAAAACATTCTAGTTAACAGAAAGAACTGTCCTTGAGAAGGACATGGCATATTCATTAGAAAAGTGAGGAAATTTGTTCATCTCTTAGACTGTGGAGAATCAGTTTATTCTATTTCCTATATTTGAACACATTTGTCTATTTTAAAAATAGCATTTAAAAATGCTAATGTAACAAGAGGATAGAGTAAAACAGAGGATGTGCTATGCTGGATGAAACAGTGACCCACCTATTTTTTGTATGCATCTGGTCTCCAACAATAAATGTTAACAGGAACTTTTTTTTTTGTTAGTTATATCTGGTGTTGCCTAATGAAATTTTTAGAACTCTGTTTGCATTTGTCTTCTGTTAAGTTTTGTTATGCTTTTTAGTTTATTTATTTCACCATTAGTGGCTATGATTTCTGAAACACAATTGCATGGGGCTTTTTATTCCATCTTTGCTGTCTCTGAAGAGCTAGCAATTGATGATTTTCTCCAGCAGTCATATTTTGAAGAGTTCTGTTGGTCTGCTGCTCCTTTCAAAAGGTGACTGACATGCTGGCTCTGGTTGCCAATATGCTCAAGTCCCAAGAACAAAAGAAAAGAAATCTCAGCAATGTGATTGCTGTCTGAATATCCACAAAAAAAGCTGAACTGATCACAGGTATTTTTTTACCATTAGTCAGTTCTATCTAAGGTCTGGGTTCTTTATTTTTATGTGCATTACTGGACTTAGGCTCTGAAATTATACTTCTGAGTAATTCTGGCCAACAGCTACTTTAACAAATAGAAATAAAGAGAAACTGATCTGACTGATGTGTTTTAGTGAGGGAAAAAGTAGTATCATATCTTCTGAGAGGCAGGTTTTTCAGTCTAGTATCATATCCAAATAATTAGGCTTCGCTGGCTTCAAGAAATCATATGGATGACTATTCTGAAAGGTCTGGCCTATACAAAGTAACACTTTTGAAATAGTTATTAAGTTATTGGAAAGAGTTAATCCACTTTTTTCTTTACCTTCTCCAAGAGCCAGCACCACCTTGTCTTTCCTTGCTACTGCTGGCTGTAATAAAGATTAAGAGAACACGCTGAAAAAGAGAAAAAAGAAAAAAATCTGTTCACAGACTTAGTTCTAAACTCTTCTATAGAACATAGAAACATTTTTCTTTTTCCACCCAGTCCCTCTTTAAATATTTATGCTCAGAGTTAGATAAAAAACTATTTTTGAATCTTGTAAGTAGCAATGATTTCTTATGTCCATTTTAACTAGGAGCTTCCATTCATTTTATAGGGATATTTCATATCTTATAAGATCATTTAATTTGAATCTCCCACCATGGATTATTAATACATGGGTTCTGTTATACAGACCAGAAAATATGCCCCAAGCTGGATTTTTACCGGGCTGCTGTCACCTTTGGCTTGTACTGTTCTTTTAGGCTTTCTTGGTTCTTTTTTCTTTTCACACTTCCTCAGCATAGCTCTGTCCATTCTGTTTCACAGAAATGAGATGTAATGACCCAGTTGTCCTACCTCTCCCTTTGCCAAATGTCTCTGCATCCACAGCCAGTGTGGACTTTCTGTTGATGTTTATGCACTTAAAGCACCCTTTTTCTCTGAGATCATCATACGTGTGGTAGTAAAGTGGTACAGATTTTTCAGTCTTCACTTCAACTTGTACAAGGAACACAAGTTTAAAGAAAATAATGAATATTTTCCCTGACTCCATTTCCTTGTTGCTTTTGGTCCTCCAATTGTCCTATTGCTCAAAGTCCTCCAATCTGCCTCTGCTGAGACAAATTCAGGCTACCTCTGTTCTCTGTTGGTTTCAAAATATTTGCAAACACCAGGGTTTGTCCAAGGTAGCTGCACTCTCACCAAATTTACATTGAACACAGAAAGTTTCAACACTGAGAAGTCTCTTGTTTTACCACAGAAATACCATTTTCAGGTTTAAACCAGTATCAAATATCACACATCAAATGTCTCATCTGGAAAGAGACAGAAAGGTCTAGGAGGAGAACCTGCTAACACCAGGGATTTCTCTTTCCTTCCCTCCCCCTCTCTCTCTCTCCTGATCTACTTTTTCTTTTCTCTGGATACAAAAATAATGGGGTCTTTTGTTATGCTGAAATATGTCCTTCCATGCACACCTTGATTAAAATATTACTACTGTGCCATCAGTGTGTCAGTTAGGTTACTTCATACAGATGCTGGAACTCGATTTGTAAGGTCTTGTTTAAGTTCACTGTATAAGTAGCTTGTTTTTGATCACCTGAGTGGTTTTCTTGAGAATATTAATATTCATTCCTTGCTTCCTGTGGATGTAGAAGCAAATCTAACTCAAGGGCAACTACTGTGCTTACTCAGCAAAATAATATTGTCTTTGGAATGAATTTCTAGAAGAGCCAAGAATAATCACAGACACCAGAGATGTGAGTTTCAGAGGCAGATCCCACTGTTTTTTACTTTGGTTTTAAGGACAGAAATCCAGCATTTCTGGAAAACAAATAATGAATATTATTTACTATTTTCTTTCCTGGGGAGCTAGGAGAAGAAACTGTGCAAATTACAAAAGCTGCAGTATAACTTTTTTAACCCTGAAACATGATCAAACATCACAGTAACAGTAATGGACTAAAACCTCTATAGAAGGAAAAACAATTAGAAACATGCATTGTACATTAAAATACATTGCATTTTTCTTATTTTTGTTTTACGTGAGTGCAGAATGAATAGACTGTAGTGGGAAAACAGCTGCAGCTCATTACAAACATGAAACATCAGGAATAATAGCTTTTTCTTATCCTTTTAGTAAGAACATATATCATCAGCCTATGTAAAAAAAAATGATCCTTAATATTAGCTCGCCATAATGGAATCTTTCTTCTCTCACATACTTAATTTTTTGCCTTATCCACCTCCATTCCTGATGTTCAAGAGAGAAGAGGAGAACCGTCAAAACACAGATTAGCAGATTTTAGGCTCTTAATGTTCCTTTAGAAACACACTGCTGTAGAATGTAATACTGTTATGATAAATCTTTGCAGTTTGTAAATGTTAAAATATGTATTCATTGTTTGAAAGAAAGGAGGATTTCAGACATTTGAGTCAAAATTATTTTAAAAAACATACTTTTGGAAAGTATGAAATTAATTTCTAAGCTGTCTTTGATGTCAGTGTATTCCCTGAAAAATGAATAAACACACAAATAAAATGAATAATTATTTCATCTTATATTTCCCAGTAAATATATCTTCAGCTTCTTACTAAGAAGAAGGAGAGAAAAATATCAATTTCACACGTGCAATGAATTATATTCCAGTGTTTTGGCTACTTCAATAAATTAAATGTTTATTTCCAAATAGTCAGAAATTATTAAATCAGTAACCTAAATTTTCTAATATCTCACACTTTTTTTATTCCACAACATTTCCTGTGAAACCTACAATTTTAATAATTTTCTAATTCTTTATTATATTGGTCACAACCAAAGTTCTCTGTATGAGAGAACTGCATCCAATAGACACAACCTGTAAGTATGCATATCAGCTTTACAACAACAGTATTGAAGCAGATTTTAGAGAGCAGGCATAGTGTTACACTAAGGCAAATTAGACTGTATTTTGATTTAACACATCTGTTATTGTTTAGTCATAAGTAAGGATTATGGTAGCTTTGAAACTCTGCTCTGTAGTGTATTGATAGCATGATTATTAGTGGCGTAAGTAGGAAAGATAAGAAAAGCGAGTTACAGGAAAGGTAAAACTAGGGAAAAGAAAACTGTGCCTGATTTCCTTGTGGAGGTAGAGAGAAAAGTTGTAGATTCCCCCATTAAGATGAACTTATTTGAGGGATCATTTTAACTTTGAGATAGAACAGTCTCAGTTTTGTTTAGGATCTAGGTAAACAGACTGAGAACCACCTCTCCCTTTTCTTTTACGGATAAAGGTTTCTTTTTCCTTCCCAACTGATTTATTAAGAGCTCGTACAAAGATTTCAGTATACTGTGACACCTCCTAATTTGTTCATCTTTGAGCATTCACGAGGATGTGATAACCTAATATTTTTAATGCAAAAAAATATGCAGGAAATTCACTTAAAAATACCACAGGGACACTTAATACAGAAAAAAAAAATAAAAAAAAAAAAAAGAAA
The DNA here is from genome assembly GCF_037157495.1 of Lathamus discolor. Lineage (NCBI taxonomy): Eukaryota > Metazoa > Chordata > Aves > Psittaciformes > Psittacidae > Lathamus > Lathamus discolor. The sequence goes on along the minus strand of NC_088887.1, from coordinate 91,798,446 downwards.
TTAGAAAGGCACATCTGCATTTTGTTTTTCTCTCACTTAAGCCACGCTTAGAAATGGCGGCTTCAGTATTAGCCATGTGACATTCTGAATGCCTTATACCTTGTTAGTGAGATTTCTCTCAGAGATCTTCCTCTACATGCAGTCTGTCAGTACATAGGCCATCTTGAAAGCATCCTTTAAGTAGTATCTTTCCTACATTGCTCTATTTTTCATTATTAATGTCTTTCAGAGGATAGGTTGTGAACACAGCTCTCTACTTTTCATGAGCAGAACTACTATTCCTAGAGTAGTCAGCTCCAGCTGTGTCACAGAAGTCTAAAAATAAATGGATATACTGCAGCCTGGTGAGACTGTTATACTCCTGTGGTGCTCATTCTTGCTCCTCAGTGAGTTACACTAGTTCATTGGGTCTAGTCCAAAAGAAGTTCCGCCCTGCTCTCGTGTATTTGTAGAGAAAGGTTTTGAAGTAGTAGCCTCTTTCTTGAGAACGGGGAGGAAACTTGTCTGTTCTTGTTAAGCAGATAATAAAAAGTATTGAAAATCCTTTCAAGTCTGCAGCAGTTCTGACATCACATTGTGCCAGCACATGATTCTTGCAAAGATCTAGATTGTGAAGGAATATATAATCAACCCATTCCTGCAAATAAGTGTAACAAAAATCATTCACTGAAAGCCACTGTTTTTTCCCCAAGCATACCCTCCTTAACCATTAGTGTACATATGTACACATGAAAGCTAACCAGTCTATGAATACAACCACTAATGTGTCATTTACATAGCTTTTCTTCTTCCCAGCAGCCTTCTGTAGGCATTTTTGCTGTTTTCTCCAAACATGGCATCTTAGTGTGGATTTTCGCATTCAGAAGAAAGCAACAACTGAAATAAAATCAAAGCCATGGCCTCAGAATAAAAAAAAAAGTTAGTTTCAGAAATTTAAAGAGAATACTTTAGATGTGTTCTCCCAGTAGTTTAAAAAGAAAAAAAAAAAAAAAAAAAAAAGAGGGTCTTAAATAACTCCAGTGAAACCCAGCACAGTTAAAAGTAAACACTAACCCCGCTCCCTGAGAGAGGCAGAGAAAGCAGGTAATACCAGTTGCCTTTATAAAAGAAAATGTGTTAAATCACTTATAATATCCATCAGTAGCTATAGTTTTGGTTTTTTTTTTTTGGGGGGGGGGTCTTAAAAAAAGAAAAAAAAAAAAAACTCATGTTCCAAGAAAAGCTAACAACATTGCTAAAATTCAAAAAGTTGCTTCAGGGTTTTGAAATTCAGTAATAAAAAGTAAGACATTATATATACTGTCAACTCAGTGATTTGGCTTCAGCTTTGTCTGCTCCAAAGCAAAAGGTCAGGGTTAAAGAACAGCCAGAAGACTCCTACCTTTGGGACCAGCAGGGATGAGAAAGATCTGCCCTTTTGGACTCAGGGGAGAGGAGGTGCAGCCTACTTTTCTCTGGAGCATTTCCCAAGTAGATGTCTAGCTACAGCAGTGACAATAGTAATTACAATCTCAAAGATGAGAGAATATCTGAAACAGCATGGGGCAGTATTAAAAAAAGGAAGAATCCTCAAGAGCTATTGAATACCCTCTGGAAGGCTGAGCATATGTGGAAGGCTTGAGTCTGCTTGTTTTAGAAGTTTCTCTTAACAGTGAATAGAAGGATTTAAGACAGCAGGTATAAAAACATACATTGTTGGAATCTAAGAGAGCAGAAAGCAAAAAAAATGTGAGTCATCATTAATCATTATAAGGAAATAAAGGGATATATTCTGAATACAAATGAAGTTTTTGATGGAGGCAATGACAGCTACTGAGAAGACAACAGGGCTCTCAAACCTCCCTTATAATGACAGCACTACAATTGGATTTTACATGAAGCATAGGCTGCTTGCTCCGTAGTTGTCATTTCTGAATCAGCTAGGGTCTGGCACATTGCCGTTCCAACAAATAACTTATCATTGAGCTTAAAAAAGGTTAAAGTTCTCTTTATTTATAGATCACAAGAGCAGAGAAGCAGTGAGAGACAGTACTCACTATTTACATTCATTTCTTGAAATTGTGTTCCTAAAAGTTGACTGTGACACAGGCATTTAGCAAAGGATGTTGTTATTACTAAGTCATTGTGGTGACTGGGCAGAAGTGTGCTGAGCACATTCTCAGCTGCAGTGCTCTGCAGGAAGCATAGAGGGGTATCATTCCCTCCAGCTCAGGAGCAACCTTATTTCTCTACAAGAGATATCATGATAAGCAGAAACAAGACTTACCTACAGGAAGTAAAAAATTAAACAAAGTAAAACCAACAATTTATTTTTTAGCACTGTTGAGACAGGTTATCAGAAAACATTTCATTCCTTGCTAGAGTATGCACTGACCTTTACCTCAGATTTCACACGTAAATTAGACTGTAGGAAATCAGTCCCAAAATCTCATCTATTCCCTTGAGTAGTGATCACAATTTTTTCAGGTTAGTCTTGCTGCTCCCTCCTCACCCTCATCATCTGTCATCTTTTCCCCTCAATAAGTTCTTGTCTTTCCTGTCTTCCTAGAGGAATGAAGACTTCCCGTCTTCCTCTGGGATTCAGATCAGCTTCTGCCCTTCCAAACCTCTCCAAGGACTCACAGTGCTGTCCATCTTTTTCCACAGGCAAACAAACCAAACAGTAATGAAGTTTTTACCACTCCCAAGACAGTGAAAGATACTTGCATCTCTTGTCTTGAAGAGACTTCAATGTGGAGGCTGTGCGGAAATTGTGTAGCTAATAATATCTTTTAATTTGATCACAGCATAAGACCAGAAGGAACCGTTAGATTATTTTGTCTTACATCTCATATATCATAAACCATTACAACTTAGACTGTTATGCTTCATCCCATTTATGTCTTTACAGAGCTCACTAACTTGCACTTGACTAGGATAAATCTTCTTGAAAGATATCTGGAAGAAATAAAGAAATGTAGGATTTTTTATTTCTTTTGGTAATTTGTTCCACCAGTTAATCATCCATTAAAATCACTGTTAAACACAAAGGTTTATTTCCAGTTTGATTTTTTTTCTTACTGCAGGGTCTTGCTATTTGTTCTTCTTTTTTTTTTTTTCTTTTTTTTTTCCACGAGATTAAAAAGCCTTTAAGTATATGGGGTGTTGTCACAAAATGATATTTAAACACTGTAATCAAACTGCCTGCAAACTTTCCTTTTGACAGAAAAAACTGTCAGAATATCTCACTGAAATACATCTCTCCACACTGCTTAAATCAATTTTGTATGTCTTTTCTGCCCTACTTCCGATTTTTTAACACCTTTTTCAAAATACATAAGCTCAAACTGAATCCTGCTCCAGTATCAGAGTTCCCACTGCAGTGCTCAGAAACAGTATAAAGACCATAGGAGAAAAAAAGAGATAGACATCGAAGAAATATGGGCAATGACCTCACTGTGTGTAAAGAAAGAGTCAATATTATTTTGCCATTAAAGTGCAGGATAGGAATTCGAACGTCTGGGGTTTAGCTCTCATCATATTGAAGACTCTTATGTTAATTTGGCTAATTATTTTTCAAAATTTTCTGATTTTTGTTACACCAGATGTTCTAAATTGCAAGTAGGACCTTCTCAAGGGTGTTGCAGCATTTAATTCTTTAGAGTATCTAAGTGCTTTAGGGTCCTCATGTGGAAATCATTATTACAATTAATATTCTTACACCTCACCACATTTTTGTTAATGTGATATCAATAAAGGTACTCTAGAAATCATTATTAACATCTTTGTAAAGTACGTCTTTGTAATCTAAAAGAATATTCAATAAAGTTGAAAAAGTTAGGAGTGTTTTTGTGATTTCATGTCTGAAAATTAAAAGTATGAAAGACAGAAACAATTCTTAAGAAGAGCCTTCATCTCTCCCTTTAACAACAAAGTTCAATATATTTATGCATCTCCACACTTCCAGTATAATTCTTCTATATGCACAAAGAAATACATATTTATGTGCAAAGTTTAATTCTAAAGTTGGGAGGCATAATGGAGCCTAATTTTATTATACTGGTTATTTTTCCTAGAGGTGCATATTGATTTCACACTGTCAAATAAACTGCAAAATACATTATAACAAAACAATTAAAACTGCTGATAATTATTATAATTAACTCGCTGCTTCATACTAATGGATTGTTCAAGCATCCGAGAATTCCTGATTATCAGAAACTAATGGATGTTCAGAAGAGGATGTCATTTTCTGTAACAATTTGTTCTTGGCCAGTTTAATGTTCCCTCAAAACAGTTTTTTGTTCCCAAATGTCTCATTCATGGCTTTGCAAAGGAAAGGATCATGACAATATTGTTCAGTGCTTATTTTGTCTTCAGAAACCTCAGGTCTGTTCACTCTGCTGTTATGCCAAGATCATATAATCCAAAATAAAAAGACTTGAATAATTTTATATATTCATTTGTTAAACTGAACTGGAGGATTTACGGCAGTGTTAAACACGAACTAATTCTACTGAAGCAGACAGAGTTTTGTCTGAAAGAAGGACACTGAATCTGGTCCATTTTATCTAGCTGTGCCATGAGTGCTACTGTGGCTGTGTGAAACCTCTTCATTACACAACTCTTGATCCCTGTTGTGCTGCTGTTACACATGCAATGCTATTCCAGTGCCTGACTATGATGCTGCTATCTCCGGATTGCAAGAAGCATCATCCAACTGGAGTCTGGCTATTCAAATCCAAACAGTAGCCCTTTGGTAGAAAAGCAAGGTGGGAACAGCAAAGAACAATGCCTTCAAGCTTACTTCAGTCCACATTCATCTCTTGCACTTGCAATGCCAGCTACACATCATATAAATGTTTCCCTGAAGTAGAATCTTTTCTGCAGGGAATCATATAGCTGATTTGGCAACCCCTTTATTATGCCACTGTTGAAACTCATGATACAACAATTTCATCTTTAATTTGCTTTATGAAATACTTTATGTACTTTTCAATAGTGATCAAGGGTGGTATCAATTATATAGGAGGCACGTTTTACAGAACAAAACTTCTCCAGTGACTTACATCTTGGGAAAACACATTTCTCAAAAGCTGTAGTGTCTACAAAAGCAGGAGCCAATTAAATTTGGTTTTGAGATTTGTATTTCCAGTGTCTTCATTTTGTCTTTAGAGAAATAATGTAACTGAGAGGGACAAGCAAGTATTATTGTTTCTTCAAAATCACTCGTGTATCTTCTGTATTGAATATACAGAAATACATGGCTTGTTGTGTAAGGGTCTTACCATCTTTTACAAATAAACAATGTAATTCAAACAAGTGAGGCATCACGGCGTTATGAACCTTCCTATAGAAAACAAAAGAAAGTGAGTGAAAAGATTTTTATTCACTTACTAGGTGCGTTTAATGCGTGATATAGTCTGAAGAACAGCAGTGTCTCTGAATTTTTAAATAAAATTCTTAATAAACTGGGGCAGAATTTCCAAGGATTACTTTAAGACCTTTAATCTTTTTTTTTAATGCAGGAAATACATTAGTGCTTTGCTGATTTTTAAAGCAGGAAATACATCAGTGCTTTGCTGAATCAGGGCCTAAAAGTGCAATCCAGTCACACTCTGGGACAAAAATATAACAGTGTGTAAAATATCCATAATGTGATTAAGAAGAAAAAGGTTATTTTGAAGCTTAAAAAAATTTAAGAGTTGAACCTTTAAAATGTTTCCACACCTAGGGTAAGCAATACGTAGTTTCACTAATACGTTCACCTAATAACGCAGCTTAGTTAACTACGCAGATTGACCAAACAGCTTTGTGTCACTGGGGATAGAGATAAGGAGCAGGTAAACCCATTCTGGAGTTAAATGGCAGAACAATTGTTCTTACAAAACACCACAGCTAACAGACACCAAAGGCAGGAGTCCTCAAGATGTCATACTTCTGCTGTACATACCTAGAGAATGAGCCAATTCAAGTATCTCAGCAATTCGGTGGAAAGCGTTGTTTGGGGGGAGAGCACTAAGAAGGGAAAGATTTGGAAGCAACTAAGCAAAGAAATTGCCTGTTGTGGCCTGACTGTGCTCACTGAAAGAGGAAGTTCTCCTCCTAAAGGGAAGACCTCATAGTATCCCAAAAATGTTTTTTTCCACTTAGATCACATGGCAACATATTAGTGCCAAGAGGTATGAACATCTAGTTAATTAATTCACTTAAAAGTCCAGTGTGCCAAACGACACTACCACCTCTTCGTGACGCATGGTATGTCTGGTTATATATTTGTACTGCATTTAGCCAGTAGAGCCAAGATTTTGGATACAGACTTTAGATGCTGTCACAGCATGAAAGATTTTTTTTTTCTTTTTCATATTAATTTTAGAATGGCAAATAGAAGTAAAATGCCAGTGAAAATTTTAAAAAGTCAATAAAGCTTTTGAAGGACTTTGGAGTTTCTCCTCTGTACTAGGATACAAAAGCCCTATTGGATTCTTTTTCTCAAAACATAAATGTGAGCTCACATCTTTAGCAAATATTTGGGAACAGATGAATTGTACTACAATTTCTAGCATAGCACTCTTCTATGATCTTTTTTACTATAGTCTCTTCACTCCCACCCCTTTTTCAGACTCCATAGCCAGGGTGTCATAAAGAGTTGCTTAGAATGATTCACATTTTAACAGTACTATGGATATGTAAAACATGAACTAGTCTTACTAAAAGAATTAGAATCAGAATGTAAAGCAGAGAAAATACTTTTTCAAGGAGCTATGAGATTTGCAGTAGCTTCAGTACCAAATTCAGCTCTTGGGCTTACCGTTTCATGGAAACTGTACAAGCCACCACACAGGGCAGAGACAGATCCCACAGTGTGAGGCTCTTTGCTGTGTTCAATTAGACATATCCTAGGCTCACAAGCTTGGCATTCTCAGACATCTTATTTGTCTTTGTAAAACAATTAGTTTTTATTTTTCCCCTAAAGAAATTTTCCCAAATATTCCCATGACTGGAGATGTAAAGCATCATATATAAGTTCTGACCCCTTCTTAGACCTGAAGGTCACATTGAAGGGGATGAAATGCACATAACACACATTTTAATTCTGGCAACGTGACAGAGTAAACTAGGAACGAACAGATGAAGACATGTCATCACACATCCCTGGAAGAACAGCAGGAGGCATTGAAGGTAAACACAGTAACAACATGTCCCAGCTCTAGCTGAATTTCAGCTAGAAAATGAGAAAATGAGCACTAAGATCGATTGAAGTCCTAGCTGAGTCATATGATGCCATTAAGCATACAGAAAACCTTTACTTCTTAATATCAAGACAGTTGAAATCAGCTTTAATAGCTGAGTTTTTAATTCTTCATTGTTCACAAGAGAATGCCCCTCCCTAAAAACTCAAAGCTGTTGGAAGGATAAGCTGAGATTGTTAACTGCTGGTAGATGGGAAAAATTCTAATTTGGGCATTTTATGAGGGACACAATAAAACTAAGTAAGACAGCTGAACTGTTTCTTGCCTCCTGCAGTGAATTTTAAACACCCAGAGAAATAAAAAGCTGTCATCACCTCAAGCAGTTTATGGTCAACTTTGTACGTGGGCTGAAGCAGTGTGATGTTAGAGTGTGGGGCCAAGACAGAATCGAACTCAAGCTTTTGGCTTCCTGACTGAACAGAGGCTCAACTGGGTCACTGAGGTGAATCACACGGAGCTTTTGATAGAGTGTTTTAAACAGGGAAGTATCTTCCATTGTTCACTTCACTTCGGAGTCACACAGAAAGCATACTTGTGTTGCCAGTGGGAAAAGACTTGCCTTTTTTCACAGGAGTGTTCATCTGCCATTTCTTTCATGAGAAAGTATGGAAGACTCATGGCAGAACAAGTGTGATGGATACAAGGGTAATCAAGTGGTGAGTGAATCTGATAAGTGTACTTCACATCTGAGACTTGTTTCCCCTTCTCCATCGCAGGCTGAAGTAACTGTGAATTATTTTAATTAATTTGCCATAGAATGTCACAGCCTAAATGAGTTCAAAATATTTCAATACAATCCATAGCACATCACAAATATCACCTTCAGTTAGTCATTTCTACAGTCTTAAATCTGAAAGACATGCAGAGAAGGTGACAGGTATAGCATAAAAAAATAAAATATAGTAGAAATCAATTACAGTCAAGTCATTTTTCTTCCTTCAGGAACACTATTTTTATGAAAAAAAAATTGCTACAACAAAAGTGCCTGTAATTTCCTTAATCACTGAAAGTTCTATGTATTTCCCCTAAAACTAAATTTCACTCTTCCAGTATAAATTATAAATAGTCTAGTTTCCTATGACTGCTATAGTTCATCACATCAGATACCGTGCCACCTGCACTGATATGCATTCAGTAATTCATGTCCTAAACAATCCAATGTAATTAGTATGGTAGTCACAATTAATATGATGTTTTCATATCTAAGATCAAACAGACAGATGGGGACAAGAGTCTCACATACATCTGGTACCAAATAATAGGAGCCTGGCAAGAGATTTTTTGCTTGACTTGCAATTTACATATTTGATTAAGTACTACGAGTTTTTTTGTGTGAGTTAGCTAGAAACCAAGATATGCCATAAACATTCCAGCACAGTAATCTCCCAGTTTCAAATGTAAAATGCATAGTGCATGTAGCCCACCATCTTCCCATCTTAAGATGTGAGTCAAGTTTTTCAAGCCATAAAAAAATACTATTCTCGGCCATGCGGTACACTACACAATTGTCAGAAAGAATCTCTCATGGTATTAGCAGTCTAATTAAGAAATGAAACAGAGACAACGAATGTATTTCTGATCTTTTTTCCAATTTGGAAAATCTTATTGTCACAGAGCTTTACTGGGATAATGGCAATGCTACCGGAATTAGTAATCATGAACTGCCCCATCCCACCTCTTTCTGAGGACAGGTTTCACAAACTTCTTCAGTACAAATTGTACTTCTAAGCAAGGCTTCTGACAACCTGACTCTGTCCTGCTGTTACATTTCCAGGCCCATCTGTACCTTGGAAGATTCAGCTAATAGAGGTGGAAATAATACCTCTGTCTTTTTAATAACAGGTTATTTCTTTTGAGCTTGCATGATATATGAAAAATACATCCTGCAAATCTGTCTCCTGCACATATTTTGACTTGTTTGCGAAAGAGCATCTCTCACTCCCTCATGTTGAAGCTATTGCACTTTTTTAGTAGAATAATTAGCATTGGATTATGGCAACACTCAGAGCAACCTTCCACTTCTATCGGTTTTGAGATGGAGGATTCAGGCAAAGATCTGATCCTAGATGCTAGCAATTTGATTTTTTCTTTTATGGACATTTTATCTTATTACTTTGAGCCATAACAAAACAAATGTTATTTTCTAGTGCCAGTCTGCCTGGGCACTTCAGGTAGTGCAGTGGCTGTAATCTATTCTCTTCACTATTATGTGTCTGTTTTCCTTCAGTTACTGGATCACTTCCAAATGTTACCAGAGATTATTTCCTGGTTTTGTTTGGGTTTTTTTGTTTGATTGTTTTGGGTTTTCTTCGTTATTGGCAGGACATGGTGAGTTTTTTTAGGGTTTGGTTTGGTGTTTTCTTTGGTTTCAGTTTGGTTTGGTTTTGGTTCGAGTTGCTGGTTTTTTTTTCTCCAGGTCATTCCTATCGACAGCAAACAGATTACTCTTGGATCAAAGGTAGAAAAGAAGTCAGTCAAATTATCCTTATATACAAGGGCTGACTGTCAATTTGCAATAAATTCATATGAATTTATATGAATATTCCCTAATAGTAATTCTATGAAAGTAAAGCTTCATGTGAGGCATTGCTATTCGAAACTATCAAGTGGTTGTAAGTAGTGTAACTTTGGATCAAGTACGTGTAACTCATTTGAAATTTAGGAGAACCAAATAAAAGCACCTGCAAAATTAAGGTTTTAAATTCAAAAGAGAAGACTTTCATGAGTAGAACCGAATGAGGCAGAGACTTGGAAGATGAACAAGTGAAAAGTACAGGGTTTTCCTTCAATTTTCATTACAAGTAAAGTAGAGGAAAATTGGAGAGAAGGGCCTCAGATCTAAGTGGATGAAAAAGTATTTTCAAAAGTGAGAAAAGCAGTAAGGCTGCAAGAAAAGAGAAAAGGGTTTAATCAGTAGTGAGAGTTATGTGTTACAGGTCAATATGTTTAGAGAAGAAGTGAGAACCGCAAAAGAGAAGATAAATTAGATCTTGAAAAGGATATTAAAACAAATACTGAAAAGTTCCTTATCCACATAATTAAAAATAGATCAAGGAAAGAGATTAAATATAATCTAGATATAGCCCCAAAACCTGAATTAATATTTTGCCTCAGTTTTCAGTGAAGTTGAGGGCACTAAGCATAGCAGCAGAGGCAAGCTATCTTATACAAATCAGCGTCTATAAATGTAAATTACCATAAGTAGGATGCAAAAAAATATCTCCCTAGATATTCAATGCATTCAGGTTGGACAACAGAATAACTTCTATCCAAAAGATGCTACGATATCTCTGGTAATTTTAAGTCTTCCAGCTGAGTACAGCTGCTATTTTCAGTCCATATAGTACCACTGCAGTTCTGAAAAGAAAAATATTATTTTGGTGCTTATTGTTACATAATAATTTACAGCTAATTTGAAGGAAATAATTATTTAAGACTTAAAAATAAACAGATGATATCATAAGAAAACCCTGTGATTTTATATAAACTGTGATAACCAGGCTAACAGACTACCTAGATGTTATTTGTAGATTTTTTTAAAGGAGTAGATAAATGAAGTGAAGGAAAATTGACCAATACAGACCTCAGTAGAGAATTTGATACTGTAAATCATGCTAACAAAAATTAATAATATAGAACACAAGTTCATGTAATTCAGAATAAATAACAATAATTTTTTCTATCACTGAGTGTTTCCTCAGATTGAAAGAATAAAAGGGAAAGACCTGCATTCCCTTGACTGAAGGATGACTATGGGCCATGGAGGTGAAGTGGCTGCAAAACAGGCAAGGCAATAGGAAAATGAAGGGTTAAAGGAAGGCAGAGAAAAACCTTTTTTTTTTTTTTAAGAGCTACGTATATGGAAATTGTCATTAGGACAAAACAGCCTCTGTCATTTGTAAGGTTTTCCTTTGGATTTTTATGCCAGATGTTCCTAACATCTATTAGCTTAATGTGATAAGAAAATTATGTATCTTTTATTAAATTAAAAACCTCATGTAGGTTTTTACATTAATTTTTTTAGAAATAAGCATATCATTCATATTTTTCAGGCACACACTCACTCCTCAGAAATGGCACAGCCAGAACACAGATACCTTAATAATGACATCTAAAAAGAACAAAATGGCACAAACACATGCACAAAACCAAATAGAATATTTTGGCAACAGTTGATTATATGTGGGCATGGGATTTATGATAATTTTTCTTCTGAATAGATCTTTTACACTGTTTCCCATAGGTTAATATTTTTAGAGTATGAAGCATAGTAACACCCTTATAAATAATAATTTTATTAGCCTCATAGCTTTAGATTAGATTTCTGGTAAAAAAAAAAAAAAGAAGAAGGAACAGAAGAACACCACCTCTGCTGCAAAGTTTTCAACTAAAGCTTTAATTAAAAAGTTTACTAAAGGCTGTTCTGCAGAGACATAGTGTCAAGCCTAAACACTCAAAGAAATTACCTTGACTGTCAAATCTGTTTTCCCAAGAAAAAAACATGCCATACATATCTCATATACTTTTACTTTCACATTCTGCAGCTGATTCCATATTTTCAAGAGAATTAGAATCAGAATCATAGAATCAACTAGGTTGGAAAAGACCTTTGAGATCATCAAGTTCAACCTTTACCCCAGGACTGCCAACTCCACCACTAACCCATGTCATTAGAGACCTCATCTACACAGATATGAAGACTTCCAGGGTGAATTAGAGAAGAAATACAGTTTTAGAGCATGCAGAACTCAAAAGGGTTTAACAGCACTTGACTCACCAAAAGGACAACCCAGTCTACTAAAGTCCAAATAAAAACTATGGAACAGAAGGAGCTGCAATGTAATCATTTGCTCAGGAATAATAAGTAACATTTCTCACTGATAGTTGCTCCCAGGTGGAACACAGTAAGGACAATCCTGTTAAAACATACATCCAAAAGCCCTTTCAATTTCTGGAATATAAAACTTAAAATATAGTAAAAAAACTTCCAAAGTTTTTCGTCTCTTAGGTTGTTGCCTCTAGTTTCTAGATACCAAGGGCACACTTCATTATATAGTTTTATTGGTCAGAAACAAATTCATATTTTGATAAAAATTTGAAAAGACTGTTGTTCTGTACAGAATATTATAAAACCTTAGGAGAAGAAATTTTAACAGCCACAGAGATGTCGTGTAAAGTTTTCTTTCATAAAAATCAGGCTTACTTACTGATGTTTAGGCACCATACCTTCCAATTCTTCTATAAGCATACTCTTGCATAACCACTTTGTCAGGTGAACTAGTGTTTTTCAACCAGTATGACAAAAACCCATATCTACAAGTATCTAATTCAAAAACATATCAAGATTCTCAAATATTTTAGGAACAGACACGAATATGATAAAATAAATGTCAGTTTGGTATAAAATTTTAGAGGTTTTCAATGAAAAATGACTAGCCTGTTTTCTATTGTTCTGAATGTTCCTTTTTTCAAACCAGTATGTTTATCTATTTGGATAAAAGAAGTAATTTATGTCTCTCAAGAAGAGTTCCTACAGCTTTTACAAGCTTCTATGGATTAATCATATGCTAGCTTTCTTTTGTAGCAAGGTTTCACTGAAAATTAAATTGATCTACAGAGTCTCACAGTAGCAATTTGCCAAGCAAGAATATCAGCAGTACCCATATAAATGAATAAAAGCCTAATATCAACATTGTTTAGAGACAACATACAATCTCTAACTCTAAATTAAACAATGAGATTATATTCCTTAATGACATGCTAAATGAACTTACTTTCAGATTGTTATTTTAAAGATGACATGTCTAAATTAAATAATTCTACTGTGATAACACCACCTGTGTCCTCTTTTTTACGAACCTTACTGCTAAATAGTTATTGAAATGATTCAAATATCTGGAATAATTCACTATCGTGACACAATGAACCACACACCTTCTGTTACAAACTCCAAAAACAGTACTCAAAAAAGCGACAAGGCTTTTTCTTGTATTATTTGATAGAAGTTATTTCCTTAAGAGGAGTATTCTTTCTGATGCTTTATATTCTCTGCAAGTTTTCCAGCACTATTGCCAGGATTCTTTAAAGTGAAAATCAATGTAAGTTGTAGCAGTTTTGACAGAAAAGCCAAAAAAAAAAAACCTAAAACCTAAAACTTACAAATCATGGGGCTTCTTTACCACCAAAATTTTGTAAGCGATTATTTCTGCCTTATTATACCTTATACCAGCTATGAATCACTAAAACTACAGGTTCTGTAAAACTAAACAATGAACTGTTAAACCCTTTTCAATAAGAAGCATTGGAATTTCTTTCCTCCATTCAACCTAGTCTGCAAAGATACCTCTACTGCAAAACAAATAAAAATGGATTATAAGGTAAAACAATGTAATTATGGCCCCAGGAGAACCAGTGGGACTTTCGTCTTTGATTTCCATAGGGTCAAGATCTCACCCATGATGACAGTGCTTAGGGATAAGGGAGTGGGTAAGGATAAGAAATGCTATAAGGTGACTTAATACTACTTTGCAGCATACCTTTTATAAAGGATCCTGCCCAGGGCAAAATAATCTAATTTTACAAGGTGACATGAACACACAGTAGAGACTATTCATGTTCTTTTCACATATATGATATTGCTGACTTTTCCTTAATTGGAGTAAAGGTCTGATTATTCCCAGAGAAACCTCAATGTATTTCTTTGGACCAGACTTTAATCCCTCTGCTGATCCATAATTTCTTGGGTCTATTTCATTCGACAAGGCCTTGACCAAAGCCATACTCCACAATTCTCTGATCAAGAGCTTGTAATTGATTGTTCATGAAAACTGTAAAACCTGTGTTCCCAACAGTGAGCCACAAGTCATGTATCTTGGCATCATATTAGAGCTTGATTGCAGCCAAAAACTCTCAGATCACTTTTAGGATTAACACATAAGCAAACACACTACTTACACAGCATACACATATTTATCATCTCTTAAATAAAACCCATCTGACCTTGACTGTGTGCTAGCTGAAGTGTGCTAGCAGAAATGTGGAAACAATGAGCATAAGCTCATTCACTGCCTTCAGAATAACAGATTTATTTCTACACTCTAGATGTAGTCATCTAGTTTCCTAGAAGAAGAAATCCCAAATTGTAGCCTTCTCCCTCTCCTGCCAGAGATGTGTTCAAACTCCTCTCCCACAGAGCACTTCTAGTGTTTGTTTGGTGAAGAATGTTATTAGAAGCAACAGAATAAATCTTTAAAATAAATTTACCATTTAAGATCACCTTCTGTCTCTGTGTTGAAAAGACTCATTGCGGAGTTATTTTTCTTTTTCACTTCCAGTTTTTCCCATTGTTCCACAGAGCTTGCTGAATTTCCTCTTTTAAAGTTAGTATTCATAGAATCTCATAGAATCATAGAATGGTTTGGGTTGGAAGGAACCTTAAAGATCATCTAGTTCCAGCCCCACTGCCATGGCAAGGACAACTTCCACTAAAGCGGGTTGCTCAAAAGCCCCGTCCAACCTGGCCTTGAGTACTTCCAGGGCATCCACAGCTGCTCTGGTCAATCTGTTCCAGTGTCCCACCACCTCATGGTAGAGAACTTCATCCTTGTATCTGATCTAAATCTACCCTCTGTCAGTTCAAAGCCATTCCCCCTTGTCCTGTCACTACATGCCTTTGTAAAAACTTCCTCCCCAGATTTCTTGTAGGTCCTTTCAGGTGCTGGAAGTCTGCTTTGTGGTGTCTCTGGAGCCTTCTCTTTCCCAGGCTGAACAGTTCTCAGCCTGTTTCCATAGCAAAGATGCTCCAGCTCTCTGATCATCTGGACTCACTCCAACAGGTCCACATCCTTTTTGTGTTGGGGGTCCCAGAGCTGGATGCAGTACTGCAGGTAGGGTCTCACAAGAGCAGAGCAGAGGGGTCCATCTGGATGACATCCTTTCCCTCCAGCGTGTCAACTGTACCACACAACTTGTATTCATCAGCAGATATTATAAAATAGGTTTGAATGACCCATTAGCTGAAAAAGGAAAACATATTTGAGCATAACCCTGCCTGGTTTTGAGATGTTCACACGTATTTGGGGCTTTTGTGGTTTTGTTTTCATCAGTAGTTGATGTGATTACAAAAACATATGCTATTAGTGTACATAAAGTAGCATAAAAGGAACTGTTTTCAAATGTGAAACTGTGCATTCATCATTGCATATAGGTACTTGCTAAGAATTTTTCTGTGGTACTTATACTTTCATTCTCATTCATCTTAATTTTATCCCTAATAATATTTTTGTGAAACGATATGCTTGTCACTTAGTATGTAATGTACCTTTCACTTGTATTGCTTGATAAAAATAAGTTATTTTTAAAAAGCCAATGTATTACTGTAATATTATCACTGGAAACCCATGTGTTTATACTGTTTTAGGGTTTCTAATGACTAGTAGTCAATGCAACTATAATATATATAATTTAGAAGTTGAATTGACTTTAATATTTAGGGCTTTCTTTCCATGAAGTAGTACTCCAGAAGAAGGTAAGATTTCTTCATTCTGCAGTTTTGTTGCAAATTATTTCCTTGTTATCAAGTATAAAGGATGATTGCTTCTTAAAAAAAAAAAAAAAGAAGAAAAAGGGCAAGAGGTGTAGGTCAATGATGCCAACATGATGTCTTTTACAGTGATTTTACAATTCTACATTAATGAAGTTACTTTGATTTTTCACTCTTTGTAACTCAGAATTGCATTCCCAGTTTTAATGTGACTGTATCACTGCTGAATTTTTTTCCTTCACCTTCACTATTTTCACTGAGAATGTCAACTTACTTCTTTTGTCACACTGAGGAAGATGCCAAAGGAAAGAATCATTAGCAATTACAGAAATCTTCAATGACTGAGTTCCCATCTCTGGGAAAAATCAAGGCATTAATATTTAAATATTAATTCCTTCATTTGACAAAGTCAATCTGGCAGTCCTTCACCTGCCAGGATAACTGAACTCCCAGACTAACAGAAAAATGAGCACTTTGGATTGCTGGGGGTTAAACCAAGCTGCCAGAAAATCCATCGGAGAGGATCTGACTCCCTGATGTCTCGTTGCAGAAATTAATCCTGGAGTTTAGCATCTGGATCCTTCAACTGCCAAGCTTGCCCCAATTGTCTGTTTCATCACTGGGTCAGATTAAGAAAGAATGATGAGCAGGAGCAGGTTCTGAACCATCAGTGACAAAGAAGGAGGAAAAAACCCAAACAAACAAAAAACCACAGCCAAAATCTAAAACCCCAGAAACAAAAAAACTTTAAATCAAGCGTGTATTGCAATTGCATGTGTAATGCTAATGCGCTCTGAAACAATGTCCTGCTTCAAAGCTATGTCAAGAAAAGCCAGTCAGGTCTGTCAGTTTTTTTTTTTTACAAAGTGTGAAAGTTAAAGGTGGCAAATTTCTGCAGGTTCAAGCTCCCATTAGGGTGCCACCTGTCAAGATTTTACTTGAGCATACATGTTTATAAAATGTACTTTGTTTCAGGGTGACAGCAATCCTCATCAAGCATTCCGCTCTCACACCTGCCTCATACACTCATGTAATGTGATTTCAAAATCCAGATGGGTTCCGCCTGCAAAACTCAAACTCAGATCTAGGTGTAGTTCCAATTACAAATTCAGATGTCATATTCTGGGGATTTCGGCTGTTCCCATCGTAGTTTGGAGTACATCTGCAAGGTTGGATGTGTATTCAGATTCTAAAATCCCTACTTTGCAATTCATGTCAAGTTCCAGCATATTTATTTGCTTAAATGTAGGATGCTCAAGAGCAAATTTTGACATTTTGCCTTTTTTCTTAAAGGAAAAAAAAAAAAAAAATCCTTTGTAACTCCATCATTTTGAAATCTAGCATTTTGCAAAACTCAGTAAAATTGTCCTTTGATTTTTCCCTTCTCAAAACAACCTTTGAGAGCTTCAGTCATCTCATCAGGAGTCAAAAATCCCAGGATCAAACATCACTGATACTCTCGCCAAATCATTGGGAGAGATGGAGTGAATCAGCAAGGTTTTTCTTCATATAGGTGGTTGTGCCTACTAGTTTAATATCAGCATAATGTCATGGCCGGGTTTATGCAGCCAGATTGCATATAGAATACCCTCTCAGTGTTACATGCTTGTATGTAATGTATTTTTATTTGGTTTGATATGCCTGATATGTATATGTTCGTAAACATAAGCAAAAGCAAAAAGCAGAAAATTGCTTTTACTTTGTCCTTTCATGAATAATGGTTTGGTCAACATAGCTAAGACTTACATAAGCTTCTATTGCCGCTAAGGGATGCACTTCTTTAGATGACGTAATTTAAAGAAATACCATTTTAGAGAACACTGGAGTCAAGTTGTTTTAAAAAATCAGTTTTCATTTTTTTTAAGTAGGAAAGCAGAAGTTATGTATTATTAAAATAGCTACTCATTTTGAAAAATACTGAAACACTGCACCTCACTACTGAATATTCTTGCTTACCTATAACATAGCTGCAACATATATTTGCTATTACTACAGTAGAGATTTAGGTGAAAAAAAGGAAATGTTTCTACGTACAAAATGTGGTTTATCCAGTAAAAAGAAAATACAAAAATAAAAACCAAAAATCCCGAGCCAAAAACCCAGCAACAAAACCCTAATTTTCAGAGCAGAATTCTTTCCACCCATAAAAATTCCTTTTTCAGTTTTTTTTTTTTTTTGTTAGCTTTTGAGAAGTTCCTTTTTTTTAGCTTCTTAGGGAAAAGAACCCCAAACTTGTCTTTTCCAGTCTTCTTTCACAAATGAAAATGCAAGACAATATGTCCGTTATCTTCTGGGGAAAGAAAAAAACAAACGTGTGTTTGCCATAGGACAAATTTAAGATCTAAGCTCAAGATTTCTTCCCAAGCAGTCAGAAGTAAAGCAAATGAGAATTCACTAAGTTTGTAGATAAATATGTGAGCTTTTGTAACAAAAAGAGTATTTATGCTATTAATTTGCTATAACTTACTATGTGAGCATTCTGCTGCTTGTTAAAAATTGAAGCAGCTGGGGCTAAGGGAAGAAGTTTGTTTTTGTGCCTTGTTACGTATGTTTTACACTAGACCAGATTGACTCCTGCCCCAGAAGACTTGGCCTTTTCTCAAGAGCGACTCAGCAAGCTCCACTGCAAGAAATATGTGAAATACACAACGAAGCAGTCAGAAGAAAACATAGAAAATGGGGAATTTTAAAAATAAATGGAACTGAAAGACTTAGAAGAAAACCAAGGAACTTTCTTATAACAGAGATGTACAAGACGGATCCAGACTGTATACAAATTGCTCAATTTAAGAGTTGCTGACTGAAAACCAAGACCTTTTTTCCTAGTGTGAGTTTATTTGGGGGGGGGGGGGGGGTAGTTTGTTGTATTTCTAAAAAAAAACCCCACAGCTTTAAAGACTGAAACATCTAAAGTTTGATTTTTTTGTCTTTTTGATTTTTTTTGTCTTTTAGTACTCCGTGGCCTTGGCTGCCTGGGGTCCTATTCCAATGCTTTTCTAAGCTCTTTGTCAAGCTCCTTAAAGCAAACCCAAAAGAAACTCTGACATAATTTAAGCTAACTGGCTGTAGACTGAAAAAAGAAAAAAAAAAACCAAAACAAACAAACCCAAGAAATTATCCACCAAGGAAAGAAAATCTGTACCATTTCATGATATTGTAAAGACTAAGTTGGGGCAACTCAAAGATACAAAATATGAACGAACCACAGCTGGTACTAATTCTAGAATTTTGATTGGGAAATCATAAATATGGATATGTATTGTTAAATCATGCAATTTAAATCAAGCAATGAAATTTAATAGCTGATGAGAAATTGAAGATGTGGCAGAAAAGCTCTCAGGATAAGAACTATTTCCGAATGAGATCAGAAACACCTATTCTTACCAAGCAGATGAGTCAAACTTTAATGCAATAACTTAAATGCACAAATTAGGTATTATGAATCACCCTTGAAACAGGGGCGCACCGTCTTCCTCCACAAATATTGTGTGGGTAATCTTTTGCGTACTACTTCGTGTCATAAGCCATTGAGCATAATGATGACTAGATACAACAGAAGAATTAAGTGCCTATCTAACTTAGATACACCTTAGCATTTAATTTTAGGCCTGGTTCCCAGAATGCAATTCAAATTTCAGAGCTAAATATCGACACCTTTACAAGGCATGAACAGCATCTCAGAAGGGTAATGAGGAAAAGCCAATATGACGAAAAAGAAACCAAAACTAAAACACAAAGAAATGCTGATCACTAAACTTTTCTGAAATCCAATGCTGTGTTTGGAACAGGAGTTTCAAAAACCCAAGCACACTTCTTCATTTTCGATTTAGGTCTGAAATTCTCTCCTAGACCTAAACTGCAATTATTGTTCTTTCAAAGAATGAGATAACCTGGATATGGCTCAAAGTACATTTACATTTTGGTATAAGTGTTTGCCATGAGAAAAACATGGGCTTAAGCCCTCCTGAACTCCAAGGAATTCTCTTCTGTTCATTCAAAATTGTTTGTTGGGTTTGCCCAATGACTACTCCATATGGAATATGCAAACAAAAGCTGGCAGACAAGAACCTGCAACAGTTCGCTGGTAGGGGCTGCTTCAACAACTGGACTATGGAACTATTCTTCTTTAGAATGCTCTTCCTGATCCTACACATTTCCTGCAGTTCTGCAGTGTTATAGTGGTACAGCACTGACAGGAACATGTATTCGTATCTCCACCTAACTCCACTTGACTCACCTTTGCTGCATACGCTGTAAATTGAGCTTTTAAGTGGTACTCCTGCCAGGTGACAATGCTGGCTTTTATCTCCTTTCTGCTAAAAAATCAGGACTGAGATCTTCTTTTTCTTCAGCAATGGTGGAAGTAGCCCTACCTACCAAGGGAGAGAAAAGTGAGAAGGAAAAAATTTCTTCCAGTCAGACTTTAAAAAGAAAGCAGATTCAACAATAAGACGTAGGTGGGTGCTCTTAGCCTAAGCAGTTCTGGGTATGCACAAGAAGAAGAAATGAGAACAATAAAGACATTCCAGATTGGACATGAGCATTGAATTTTAAACATTTTTACATACAGGCAGATACTAAGCAAAGATTTCTTTACATAGCAATACTAGCTGGAGTGTACATTTGCACTGCTCAGTGGAGAGCAGGTCCACAGGAAGGATGATATATGTTCCTTGGCAAACACTCCACACGTTAAGCCCATTACGCTCCACATTACTTCAATGAATCCTAAAAATACATATTAATCTGTTCCATATATATTCAAAGTGACCTGCAGCAAATAGCATTCAGCTCAAGAAATTAGCCTGAACCAACTTATCAATTCCATATTCACCATATGGCATCACCCCAAGCACTTTTTGGAATATAGATATAAAATGGACTTGAAATTGGTAAATTCAGGGCCATTTCATGACCTGGCCCATGAATGCTGCAAGAAGAGGAATGAAATTACAAGAATGCTTCAACTGCATTCTAGAATCAGTCAAAAATGACACCATCTAAGTTTGGAGAAGTGCTTGGACCCACACTTAAAATACACATATTTTTTGAGATTTCACAAGTCTTGTTTTAGGTCCCTAGTACCCCTCGAAACTGAACTTTGAGGACAATTTCTGAAAGGTTTTCATGTGAAAGAAAAAATCTGTAGTGAAAGAGTCACTTAGAAATTCTAACTACATAGAAGCAATTATAGGGTCTTTATTTCATACACAAGTGGCATCAAAACTTTCCACTAGACCATGTCACTCGAGGCTCTGTCCAACCTGGCCTTGAACATCACCCAGGATGGAGCATTCACAGCTTCCCTGGGCAACCCATTCCAGTGCCTCACTACCCTCACAGTAAAGAATTACTTCCTTATATCCAAACTTCCCCTGTTTAAGTTTTAACCCATTGTTCCTTGTTCTATCACTACAGTCTCTAATGAATAGTCCATCCCCAGCATCCCTATAGCACCCCTTCAGATACTGGAAGGCTCTCCACGCAGCCTTCTCTTCTTCAGGCTGAACAGCCCCAGCTTTCTCAGCCTATCTTCATACGGGAGGTGCTCCAGTCCCCTGATCATCCTCGTGGCCCTCCTCTGGACTTGTTTTAATAGTTCCATGTCCTTTTTCTGTTGAGGACACCAGAACTGCACACAATACTCCAAGTGAGGTCTCACGAGAGCAGAGTAGAGGACTATCGTTTGTGTCAAACAACAGGTAATTGGCTCTTGTACCTTCACCAGCTACAGGTCATAACCCTTTTTCATTCAAATGAATCTATTAGTGAGATTCATAAACGGAATATTGTAGAAATAAATCTTTTGACTACATCAGTACAATAGTTAGGTTAGGTCCAATTTTGCCTAAAAGTTTTATAAGCCATATCAAGCAGAGGCATGGTTCACTCCAGGATGCTTAGAAAGGAGTGAAAAAGAATTATATCTTACCAGAAAAATGAATTGTCCACCTTCATGTAAATAAAAGAAATGGAAGATTAGGAAAAGGTGTTTTGGATGTAGAAACAGCAATGCAAAGCAAAAATGACAGATCACTGAGTCTTATGGAATGTTTTTGAAGAACCTGCCCAAAGTAATATTGAACTAAAATCATAAATGACATCATCTAAACAAATTAGGAAGTAAGGTTTAAATTTAATTACATATATATGTATGTCTATGTAAAGACAAAATATATTAAAAAGATGTAGGTATCACTACCTTTCTTAGTCAACTAAAAAAACCATCAAAATAAGTGATTAAATACAGCTATATTACATAAGCTATTACCTACCTAATTTTTCAGGATTCAAAGGGAAATGGTCTCGAATAGCAGTACCAGCAGCCGCAGCCAGACTGTGTTTTAACATTGAAGCAATCAGATGAGCAATCCACTGAATTAGCCCTGGGAGTCTCAAAACTCACAAGTAGTGTGCAGATGAATTCATGCACTACTGCTTTATAAAACAGCAGAGGTACAAATGGAATAGGAAAGACTATTCCTACATGTATATGGATCAACATGGTATTTAGGAATCATTTTGAACTGCACTGCTAGGTCACTTCTGTACTTTAAACTGGGCTAGGTCTGTTAATTCAATTCACTTGTTTCATCTACATTATGCAGGCATCAAAATGAAGAATACCAGTAATGAGACAGGCAACTATTTCCAAAATTCTTTGGGGATCTCAGATATATGTTTACTCCTCTTCCTGTTCCCTCTTCTGAACAATCAATGTCATTGTCTTTGTCTTCACGCTTTTCCATCAATGCTTCCATTGCATTTGGCAAACTCCTTGTTACCTTTTGGAGATACAGCTCTTCCTCTGAGGACAATGCAATAACTTCCACTTACTTTAATGGTCCAGTGACAAGGCCTTACTTGCTAATTCTTCATCTTTGTCAGAATTTCTCTGTCTCTGACTTCCTAATGTTTTCACTTCTTTGAATTAGCTTATAATGGCATACTCTGCCTCCATTAGAAAATCTCTCTACTGATGCTGCATTTCACTTATAGTCTATAGCAGTTATATTATTTAATTATGTGAGGAGTTCTGGGAAATAGCATAATGAAAGGCATTATACAAAGCAAATGTACATTGTATTGTAATTTGGTTTGGTTACTTCAGTATGTTCATATGTTTCAAGACTTTCTTCCCTAAATAGTTAAATCCATTTATGTCACAGATGTTTGGTTATTGGTCTCCTGCCTCTGCTTAAAGGTACTGTAATTGAGCACCTGCATGTGGTGGCAGAGGGAATTGGGGGTTCTTGGTTAATTTTCTCCAGCTATAAATTATTTATTGTCTTGTACCATTCTCTTGTCATCCTCTTTGGGACTCCTTTAAACTGTCAGAGACACCTATTTACTTTAAATTGATTGCTACTCTGTGCTCATTGAGTTTTCCTAGATGACAAACATAGAAGAAATATTAAAACAAACTGTATTTAACTACAAGAGGAAAGGATGGCATAGCACAAATTATTGCCAACAGTGGAGTCTAATCTTCTAAAATGCTAAATTCCAAGTAGGAAAATCGTGTTAAGCTCGAAGAATGACTAGTGAGTTTAAACCTCCTGGGCAACCTGCTATAGCTGACTCTGTATGAGGACAGGAATGGACTACCTGAACTCCAGAGGTCCCTTACCACCTCAGCAATTCTGTGATTCTGTGACAGAGTTTCAAGTTACCTTTTTAATAAAAAATAAGGAAAGTGAATTTGGTTCCTTACGATCCCATGCACAAATGTGAGCATGTACCACTACTTCTCCGATCTGTTCATGTAAAACAAATATAATGGTGCTTGTCTTCTTCAGAGTATCATTTGCATATATGTTTTAAAAAATTACATTTTGACTACATGCTATATTAATATTATAATTGTCCCTGTTTTAACATACTCTGTCTTGAGAATCTGCCAAGCATTTGTCTCACAAAAATAATGGGACATTGAATTAAAAAAAAAAAAAAAAGCCAGGTCTTCAGATATCAATTCTGTCATTCTGGCTCACAAAAAGCCCATGAATAAGACAAGAAAAACTAAAATTATTATCTTTTCAGAGGAAAATGTTGTCCACACTTTCATCTGGAAAAGCACTCTACCTGACAATAACTGGAGAAAAGCTGTAGCTCGTACCTCATGGTAGCAGAATCACTGTAATATACCAAATAAATAGAAGGTCAAGGGTATGGCACCAGAGGAGTCAGGAAAATAATGACAACATTTGTAGGAGCCAGTAGAACTGTTAGCAGTATAACATCCAGGTTCAATATCAGGCTGAAAGCTCAATACACTTATAAATGGATGACTGTGAATCAACATCATCTATGGAAAACATCAGGATTCAGACAACTCATAGTGTAAATGAATACTTTAAAGGTATTATAGTAAGGCATGACATAATCTATAACAATCCTCAGCTATTTTTTAAATCTATCAAGAGTGACATTTAAGAATTCAGATGATGTGGGAGTACAAATCAACATAGATACAATTTACTACATTGAAATTACCAGCAATAAGAAGAACATCACAATTAACTATATCGTCTCTATCTGAAACCTTGGACCCTAGTTTCTGAAAAAAAAAAAAATGATCTTGTTGGAAAAGGAAACTTTTAAAATGAGGACATTCTTGTCTGCCTTCAAAATATGTATTTATATAGCCCGGAAAGACAGCACACTCAAATACACATTGTCATACAGAATGCATACAAGACCTTATCAGCAGGAATAGAAAGAAAAATTATGATACATAACATACTGCTATATCTAAAGCTCCTGTCACAGTGCTGCTGGTGTGCTGTTGTTTAGCTTTGATTATAGGCTCCTTAGGAAAGAGAGGTCAGGAAGATGGGGAACAGGTGTACTTATTTATGTTAGTAATAGGCTGGAGAGTATGGAACTCTGTCTGGGGATGGGTGATGAGCCAACAGCACTTGATGAGCTTGTGGGTCAGGGTCAAAAGGAGGACTGCAATGAGGGACACTACTGTGGGGATCTGTTACAGACTGCCTGATCAAGAGGACTCTGGGGATAAAGCATTCTATAGACAGATAGGAACAGACCCATGCTCACATGCCCTTGTTCTCATGGGGGACTTCAACCACCCTGATATCTGTTGGAGCAATGGTATGGCCTGGCACAAGCAATCCAGGAGGTTTCTCAATTGTGTGGAAGACAACTTCCTTCTGCAAGTAACAGAGGATCCGACAAGAAGAGGTGCCATGCTTGACCTCATGCTCACCAACAGGGAAGGGCTGGTTAGAAATGTGACGCTCCAGGCAAGTCTTGGTTGTAGTGATCATGAGATGGTCGAATTCATGATCCACAGGACAGTAAGAAGAGCATGCAGCAAGCTCACTGGCCTGGACTTCAAGAGAGCAGATTTTGGCCTCTACAAGAATGTGCTTAGTAAGGTTCCATGGGATATAGCCCTAGAGAGCAGGGGGGCCAAGACTGTAGGCTGATTTTCAAGGATCACCTGCTACAAGCTCAGGAGTGCTGCATCCCAACTAGAAGGAAGTGCAGCAGGAGGGCCAGGAGACCTCCTTGGATGGATAAGGAGCTGCTGAGGAAACTCAGAAGGAAAAAAGAAGCTTATAGAAGGTGGAAGAGAAGACAAGCAGTCTACACCCGCGTCAGGGCAAACCTAAAGGTTGGGTGAAGAGATTCAGAGCAGCCCTGTGGAGAAGGACTTGGGGGTGTTGGTCGATGAGAAAATGAGGATGAGCTGGCAGTGTGCACTCGCAGCCCAGAAAGCCAACCATATCCTCGCCTGCATCAAAAAGAGCATGACCTGCAGGTCAAAGGAGGTGATCCTGCCCCTCTACTCTGCTCTCATGAGACCTCACTTGGAGTATTGTGTGCAGTTCTGGTGTCCTCAACAGAAAAAGGACAGGGAACTGTTGGAACAAGTCCAGAGGAGGGCCACAAGGATGATCGGGGGACTGGAGCACCTCCCGTATGAAGATAGGCTGAGAAAGCTGGGGCTGTTCAGCCTGAAGAAGAGAAGGCTGCGTGGAGAGCCTTCCAGTATCTGAAGGGGTGCTATAGGGATGCTGGGGATGGACTATTCATTAGAGACTGTAGTGATAGAACAAGGAACAATGGGTTAAAACTTAAACAGGGGAAGTTTGGATATAAGGAAGTAATTCTTTACTGTGAGGGTAGTGAGGCACTGGAATGGGTTGCCCAGGGAAGCTGTGAATGCTCCATCCTGGGTGATGTTCAAGGCCAGGTTGGACAGAGCCTCGAGTGACATGGTCTAGTGGAAAGTGTTTCTGCCCATGGCAAGGGGATTGGAATTAGGTGATCTAAAGGTCTTTTCCAACCCTAACTATTTTATGATTCTATTACCAGGTTACTTTGCACCCATATTTTACACGTGCGAGGAGAGGTCCACAAAAAGATAATTGAACTCCACTTTCCTGGATGGTCAGATAAATTCTTGTGCTCCCTCTGAATTTGCTACCTGCATATACTTTAAATTGTCTGTTGAAGTCAAAAGCAGGCACTGGAAAATAAACTATGTAGTCATTTCTCTATATTAGTGCCACACGCCATTAGAACTCTTTGCTGAAACCTAAAGGCAAAGAATATGTGATGGAACACAGAATCTGCAACAAGAATCTTAAATAGCTTATCTTGATTATTCAATTTGTAATTTATTCAGCGTTGTGTATTATTGACTACCTTCACAAAACACTTAGACATTTAGTAGAAGGTACTTTTACATGTTACGCAAGAGCATAGATATTTGTATTTAGTCTTGGATTTAAAAAGATATCTGAAATGCTATTCGTTCATCCCAATATATATTCACTCTCTCCTCTTTCAGAGAGGGTTGACTTTTAATCCCAGCAATATTTCTATATTCAAAAACAATTACACCAAAAATGAAACCATCATAACAGATTACCCATGTATACATTGAATTTCTGTAAAGGAAGAATAGGAAGATTCACTCATTTAAACACAATGCATGAAAGACTGGGGTTTTCATTTCCTAACCGAGTATATTGATAGGATTTTAACTAAGCCATCATCTTTACACTTTTACACAGACCTTATCATAAACCAGCAGTGCTTGAGGCATACTAAAATTGTAAGGAATTTCTCTCTCAAAGAATTAACACAATGCCCCTCTGGCACTGTTTAGAAATTCTTCATTTGATCCACAAACATTAAAATGCTGGCAGAGCACGAGTGTAAGAAAGAACACCAAACTAGCATTATTTAACAGCATTCAAATTCAGCTTATTTTTTACAAATGGTTTCCTGAAGGTTACTATCATGTTAGAAAATTAGAAAATAAAAGGAAGCTTTCAAAATTAAAATTGAAGTTATAAACATTGCAAATATTAGTGTTTTAGCACCATGGACCAAGTACTTTATATTAGCAATGCTAAAGCACTGCTATCAGCCCTCCTGAAGCTGTCACAGTTCCTAATGATCACCCCTGTCCTTTCTTCTCTTTCATTTTTTTATTAGTCTGTTCTAGGTGGATATCATGACTTGTCTTGCACCAAGCTATTGCATTTTAGTCAATTTTGAATTAAAAGTATGTCACTTTTCTTCCTTGCCAGTTTTAGTAATTTCAGATCCATCTCTAGAAGGCAGCTCGCAGCTTCCCCATAAACTTATCAAAGGGTATTTGTGCCTTTGTTCCTTCAAGTGCACATTGCCAGCTCACAACCAAATTTTCATCCACCAGCATCCCTGTGTCCTTCTCAGAAGGGCTGCTTTCAGTTGATTCATCCTTCAGCTCATACTGGTACTGGGGATTGCCCTGACCCACATGCAGGACCTTGCACTTGTCTTGTTGAACTTCATGAGCTTCTCATAGGCCCACTTCTTGAGCCTGTAAAGCTCCCTCCAGATGTCATCTGTTTTCCTTAGTATGCTAAGGAAGCTGCACCCCTCAGCTTTGTGTCTCTTGCAAATTTGCTGAGGGTGCACTCAATCCACTGTATATGTCATTATGAACACATTAAGTGGTATTGGTCCCAGTACAGACCCTTGAGGGACACAACTCACTGCTGGTTTCTACTTGAACATTGGGCAGTTGACTGCAAGTCTTTGAATGTGGTTAGCCAGACAATTCCTTACCCATCTGGCAGTTCATCCACCAAACCCATATGTCAAGTTTAGCAAGTATGTTGTGTAAACTATATCAAAGGCCTTACAGAAGTCGAGGTAGACTACATTCATACATCTTCTCTGTTCACAGATGATTCACATCATTGTAGAAGGGCATTAGATTCTTCAGGCACAATTTGCCCTTAGTGGATCCATAGTGTCTGTCTCAACCACCTCTCTGTCTTCCATGTGATTTAACATAATTTTCAGGAGGTTCTGTTCCACGATTTTGTTGGACATTGAGGTGAGGCTGACTGGCTGGTAATTCCCAGGGTCCTCCTTTTTAACCTTTTTAAAAACAGGTGTCCTTTTTTCCAGCCGCTGAGGTCTTCACTTTATAGTATGCACCTACAAATGCTGAAGAAGCTGTCTGATGTCCTTGTGAAGCTTATCTCAATTACTTTTGAAAGGTCATGGTGATCAAGAGAGGTTTCTGAGGGACTGGAAGAAAGTAAACGTCACCTCCATCTTCAAGAAAAGCAAGAGCTGGGATTCAGAGAACTACAGCCCCACAGAAGGTGATGGAACAAACAACCTGGAAACCTTTTTCAAATCCATAAAAAGAAAGAAGGGGATTGGAGTAGTCAGCATGGATTTAGGAAGGGGAAGTCATTCCTGATCAACCTTGTAGCCTCACGCAACAAGATTACTAGCTCAGTGGATGAAGGGAAAGAAGGTGCTGTAGCTTATTTTGACCTTAGGCTTTCAAGACTGTCTCCCATAACATCCTCATAGACAAACTTAGGAAGTATGGATAAGTGGAAGGTAGCATGGATCGAAAACTGGCTGAACTGCTGGACTCAGAGGCATGTGATCAGTGACATGAAGTCCAGCTGCAAGCCTTTCTGCAACATGCCTTTGGCTCAGAGAAATTTACATGCCTGAGATACCGGCATGCTTATGACAATATCATTTCTAGTCACAAATGTTTCAAACACAAAAGTCTCCAAGACCCCTTCAGAGTGAAAAACACTAATGCCAAGCAGTCATCAATTCAAAGCAGCGTAGCTATTTATCTGCAGTATTTCTCAGACATTCCTTCAATCACATTTTTCTTAGATAAAGCCATCTTGATAACAGTATGTAGAAACGAAACTTACCCAGAGAGACAGGCATCATCCTCAGACCTAAGATTTGCTGTGAATCAGTTTAAAAATAAATGCCATTTGAGAGTGACCTTTAACCTTATCTTTTTTTAATTTGATTTATCATGAATAGAATAATCCCAAATGAGATGCTACTTCCAACAGGGTAAATACACAGTTGTTGCAGGAGGTAGTTTACACCTACACATAACTTTCATACATCCTTAAGACCTTCAAAGTAAAATAAATTTTAATTGTGAATTATAGAGGGGTAAATAAACCAAAGGCAGGTATTCTAAGACCTTCCAAGAAGAACAGAGTGCATGCTTATGCAAAGCTACAGTATAATGTAGTTCCTCTAAACATTTTCATTTTTTAAGTTATGATGAATTGAAAAAATGAACCAAAAGCAGTTATAAGTAAATGCAATGCAAAGGAAAACAAGGGTAATAAAGGAGATACTAAGTTGATCAGATTGTAAAGACAGGTGGAAAGTAGGAGGAAAGACAGAAAAAGAAAAGGGCAGATGATCTGCATAGGGATTCTGCAAACTTAACAACGTAGAACAGTGAACCTAGAAGCTCCAGGCCACCATCTCTGAATTCAGCTCTTTGTCATTCTTCGCTAAGGGATTCTGAGATCCAAATTTCTGCTGGAAGTAATTGCTACATATTTCCAAAATTATATCAGCCAGTGCTAATTCTCTCTGTGGTGAAGGTAACTATTGCCCTTGAGCATGGAATGCTCTGGGAAATGAGTTATCCTTCTAATGATCAGAAAAGGGGATATGACGCTAGTACAGGAACAGACAGTGGTGTATGCAGCAGTCATAGGTAATGCTTCATTTACTTCAATAACTCTCTTTTTCCCTCTCTCTCCTTCCAAACTCCTTCTGAGTTACTCATTACAGCTGCACTGAGGTGAACTAGTGGCGCTTTAAAAAGAAGGGGGAAATGGAACAATGAAAGGTCTAGAATGCAAAATATGTGAGAACGATATTGCATTGAAAAACTTAAGTCTCTATATTAATTGATAAGAAAGATGAATCTATAATATTGCCACTTACTCTGCAGCAACATCTATGACTTAACAGTACTAGAACCATATAGCACAGTCTTTATTTTGAATGAATAATTTAATTAACTTCTAAAAAAAAAAAAGAAGTGTTTTTAAACTCTATATACATATATAGAAACAGATTTAGATAGGGGAATAAAAAATGTTTGACATAACCCCAATTAAAGTTTACATTTATATAATACTTTTATATAAATGTTTACATGCATATAATACCTACTTTGAGTCAGGTAAAATAGGTACTTGGGGGAAAACTGAATATGTAGTGTAATTCTTAGACCTAGTGATCAATTTCTTCAAATGAAGCTTGACTATCTTCATTTGTTCACAGAATCACAGAATCACAGAATCCCAAGGGTTGGAAGGGACCTAAAAAGATCATCTAGTCCAACCCCCCTGCAAGAGCAGGGTAACCTACAGTACATCACACAGGAACTTGTCCAGGCGGGCCTTGAATATCTCCAGTGTAGGAGACTCCACAACTCCCCTGGGCAACCTGTTCCAGTGCTCTGTCACTCTTACAGTAAAGAAGTTCTTCCTGATGTTAACGTGGAACTTCCTATGTTCCAGTTTACACCCATTGCCCCTTGTCCTATCACTGGATATCACTGAAAAAAGCCTAGCTCCATCATCCTGACACCTACCCTTCACATATTTGTAAACATTGATGAGGTCACCCCTCAGTCTCCTCTTCTCCAAGCTAAAGAGACCCAGCTCCCTCAGCCTCTCCTCATAAGGGAGATGTTCCACTCCCTTAATCATCTTTGTGGCTCTGCGCTGGACTCCTTCAAGCAATTCCCTGTCCTTCTTGAACAGAGGGGCCCAGAACTGGACGCAATATTCCAGATGCGGCCTCACCAAGGCTGAGTAGAGGGGGAGGAGAACCTCTCTTGACCTACTAACCACTCCCTTTCTAATGCACCCTAAGATGCCATTTGCCTTCTTGGCCACAAGAGCACATTGCTGGCTCATGGTCATCCTCCTATCCACCAGGACCCCCAGGTCCCTTTCCCCTTCACTACTTTCCAGCAGGTCAACCCCCAACCTGTACTGGTACATGGGGTTGTTCTTCCCCAGATGCAAGACTCTACACTTGCCCTTGTTAAATTTCATCAAGTTTCTCCCCGCCCAACTCTCCAGCCTGTCCAGGTCTCGCTGAATGGCAGCACAGTCCTCTGGTGTGTCAGCCACTCCTCCCAGTTTTGTGTCATCAGCAAACTTGCTGAGGGTGCACTCAGTTCCCTCATCCAGGTCATTGATGAAAATATTAAACAGCACCGGTCCCAGCACCGACCCCTGAGGAACTCCACTAGTCACAGACCTCCAGCTAGATTCTGCGCCATTGACCACAACTCTCTGCCTTCTTCCTTTCAACCAGTTCTCGATCCACCTCACTACTTGATCGTCAAGCCCACACTTCCTTAGCTTATCTGTGAGGATGCTGTGGGAGACAGTATCAAATGCATTACTGAAATCAAGAAAAACTACATCTACCGCTCTACCATCATCCCTCCACCTAGTCACTTCCTCATAGAAGGCTATAAGGTTGGTCATACATGACTTCCCCCTCATAAAACCATGTTGGCTGTTCTTAATGACCCCCTCATCCTTGATATGCCTAGTGATGGAGTCAAGAATAAGTTGTTCCATCACCTTTCCAGGGATGGAGGTAAGGCTGACCGGTCTATAATTACCCGGGTCCTCCTTCTTGCCCTTCTTATAGATTGGTGTGACCTTTGCCATCCGCCAATCCTCAGGCACCTCGCCCGTTTCCCACGACTTACCAAAGATGATGGAAAGTGGCCTAGCAATGACCTCCGCCAGCTCCCTCAGCACCCGTGGGTGCATTCCATCCGGACCCATCGATTTACAGATGTCCAGTTTGCATAGCTGATCCCTAACCCAATCCTCATCTACCAAAGCAAACTCCTCCTTTGTCCTGACTCCTTCTGGGGCTATAGAAATCCGGGGCCCTCGGGGAGAGTCTGCAGGAGTAAAGACAGAGGCAAAGAAGGCATTCAGCACCTCTGCCTTCTTTATATCCTCTGTCTCCAGGGTACCCACTTCGTTCAGCAGTGGGCCTATATTGCCTCTTGTTTTAGTTTTATTTGCTATGTATTTGAAGAAGCCCTTTCTATTGTCTTTAACCCGACTAGCAAGATTGAGTTCCAAGGAGGCCTTAGCTGTCCTAATTGCCTCCCTACATCCTCTAACAACTGTCCTATATTCCTCCCAAGCGGCCAGCCCCTCCTTCCATAATCCATAGATTCTCCTTTTCCACTTGAGTTTGCCCAGCAGCTCCTTGTTTAACCATGCCGGTCTCCTAGATCCCTTACTTGACTTCCTACTCATTGGGACGCTCCGATCCTGAGCTTGGAAGAAGCGGTCCTTGAATGCTAACCAACTATCTTGAGCCCCTTTACCGCCTAGTACACTTTCCCATGAGACTTCCCTTAGCAGTTGACTGAAGAGGCCAAAGTTGGCCCTTCGGAAATCCAGAACTGTGGCTTTGCTAGGTATTCTATTCCACCCACACAGGATCCTAAACTCCACCATCTCATGGTCACTGCAGCCAAGGCTGCCATTGACCGTCACCACTTCGACCAAACCCTCCTTGTTGGCGAGTACTAAATCTAGCAGCGCTGCTCCCCTAGTTGGTACGTCCACCATTTGCATTAAGAAATTATCATCAATGCACTCGAGGAACCTCCTAGACTGTGAATGACTGGCTGTGTGAGTCTTCCAGCAAATATCGGGGTAATTAAAGTCCCCCACGACGACTAAGGCATGTAGTCGCGAGGCTACTTCCAGTTGCCTGTAGAAAGCCTCATCAACTCCTTCGTCCTGATCAGGAGGTCTGTAATAGACCCCCACAACTGTATCACCCGTGCCAGTCAGCCCCTTGATTCGTACCCGCAGACATTCCACTTGCTCCTCATCCGACCCCGGACAGAACTCAATACATTCTAGTTGCTCTCTCACGTAAAGAGCAACTCCACCACCTCGCTTTGCTGACCTATCTTTCCTAAAAAGGACATAGCCATCCATGACCACATTCCAGTCATGTGAACTGTCCCACCATGTCTCTGTAATCGCCACCAGATCATAACCTTTAGCCCGCACACAGACTTCTAACTCCTCCTGCTTATTCCCCATGCTGCGTGCATTGGTGTACAGGCATTTCAGGGAGCCAGTCCTAGTACCCTTTTTCCCCTGCGGGACAGGGTCTAAAGAGCTATCCTTTCCCACAAGTGAAACAAGAGATTGATAGTCCTCCTTAGCCCGCCATCCTTCAATCCCTAGCATGTTCCTCTTGGGCTTGTCCCCAACAGGCCCAGTTAAATCCCCTCCCCCCTTCATAACTAGTTTAAAGCCCTGTCAATAAGCCCTGCTAACTCCTGCCCCAAAACCCTTTTTTTTCTCTGGGACTGGTGTATCCCGCCTGTCACCAGCAAACCAGGTGTCCCATACAGCAGCCCGTGACTGAAAAACCCAAACCCCTGCCTTTGGCACCAGTCACGTAGCCATACATTAACCTGCAGAGTCTTCTTATATATCCCTTCACCCTCGCTTGCAACAGGTATGGAGGCAAACACCACTTGCGCTCCAGACCCTTTAACCAGCCGTGCCAGGGCCCTGTAGTCTCTCTTCATCGCCCTTACGTTCCTCGTAATAATTTCGTCACTGCCAACCTGAAAAACCAGCAGTGGGTAGTAGTCAGACGGCTGCACCAGTTCAGAGAGCTTCTTTTTAACATCTCTAATCCGAGCCCCAGGCAGGCAGCAGACCTCCCTGTGGGGTGGATCCGGTCGACAAATGGGCCCTTCTGTTCCCCTCAGAAGGGAGTCACCCACCACAATTACTCTTCTTTTCTTCTTGGTTGGGGAAGTTCTGAGGCATGTGGGTGAGTGACTAGCCCTGGGTGACTCACTAGATAGATTTGCCTCACCATCTCCATTCACCTGGCCCTGAATTTCCAAGACCTCGTACCTGTTATTCAAGGGCAACTGGGAGGGAGGAAGGGATTGTGAGGGTTTTCGCTTACCTCTCCGAGGAGGAACCTCCCTCCATCCATCCTTGTCCATTAAGCTCTCTCCTTCTGTCTGATGGTAGGAGGGAAGGGGATCCATATCTTGTTGAACCACTTCCCTCTGCCCCTGCCTTAGGGTGTGGTTCCACCAATCTATTTCACTTTCACACTCTCTAATGGCTCTCAACCTTTCTACCTCCTCCCTCAGTTCAGCCACCTGCCTGAGCAGGTCATTTATTTGCTCACAGCGAACACAAGCAGTGTCACTGGCTCCCTCCAATACAAGTGCCAGGCTCCGGCATTCGCTGCAGCCAGAGACCTGCACAGCTGCATGTCTGCAGGAAGGCTCAGTCTGGATACCCACATTAGTACTCAGTTCAGGTATAGTTAACAATAAATTCATTGAATTTGGAGCTGCAGTTAGACACAGTTTATGATGTATGAAGAATCCTCTCTATTGCTAACAACAGATCTATTATTTTTTATTCATTTGTTAAATGTTAAACAATTATTATATCTAGTGCTTTGCTCTAGAGCAAAACATGATTCAGCTCAGGGTAGCTTCAGTCATTGCAAAGTTGATTTCTCTAACAGGAATCTAAATATAAAGCATGACTCCATGTATGCACTAAATGTGCTTTCCATGTCATGATGGACATAAGGGTGTGAAACAGTGACTAGTCTTTTGGACTGCTTTGAGCCATACACTTAGCAAGAATGCTCAGTCAAGGAAACCATGCTAAATCCAGTGCAAAGCTAAAACACCAGATTTCATGTACGGCAGACATAAATGCCAACATGACCTGCTTTGATCTGCTGGTCCTTCCCCATCGGACTGAATCACTTATTAATGGAAATGTAGTCAATAACTTCTGGTATTTTACATTCAAACTCTTGCCCTTGATGGGTGTTATGTAACCACAGCAGGGACTGCTGCACACTTTCCAAAAATCAACTGCTTAACAACTTTAGAATTTATCCCTACAGGAATACATCTGTTAATTTTATGTGGCAGCAGGTGCTCAACTGCTTGCAATACTCAGAATACCACAACATCTGTCCACCTCTCTGATTCTTCATTGATACAAAATGGTTTTGACCAGTGTCACCCCTTAGTTTGTATAAGAAGATAATGGTGTCCATTTTTTTATACCAATTGGTAGTGTAGTCAGTTCATTCCTTCATTTCAACACATCAGTGACAGCAGACCCCTCTGATGTGGGTGAATAGGAGAACATGTACAGCAGAATCCAGTGCAGTGCACTGCAGAGGAGTATTTTCCCTTGCTTAGACAGCTCTGGAAATCTAACCTTTTATTTCTTTGCTCTATTAAATCTCCTCCAACTATCAGGCTGAATTTGCTGCGTCTGTATACTTCTTCATAATCTTCTTTGACACAATTCTCTTTCTCTCCATATCTACCTACTGTTATTCCACCATCCTTGCTCATATTGTCACCAACAGGTAGACAAATAAACCTAAGAAACTTGATCACTGTACCAGAAAACAAAAGCATCCACATCAAAAAAAGAAAAGAAAAAAATGTACATTGACTCACAGTTTCATTAATGCACTCAGCATTAAGTTGAGATTTCATGAGTTAAATGGCCCAAATCAGGCCACAAAGACATTTTAAAATGCGTATATATCTTAAGGCTCTATGTGGCATTTGGCTTTAAAACAATTATTGGAGAATTCAATTAATTTTGCAGGGTACTTTATGCTGATCTGTAGATGTTGTAAAAGAGGACTTCAGGCAAAAATAGTGCTGTCTTTAAGCATGAACATTGCAAAGCAAAGCAACTCTCCTGGGACTATCTATATAGATAGCATTTCCTGTGGCCGTTTGGGGGATTGGAGGGGAAGCAATGGCAGGGAGGGAAGGTGCTGTCATCTCTGAACACCTTTCAGCTTTACAATTACCTTTGAGTAATGACTCTTGAGTAGCCATTTCAGGGTGGTATTCTTCAACATAAAGACATCTTGTACTTGGTCAGCCCAAAGAAAAAGAGAACAGCATGGGTGCAGTGACAAACAAGTTGAAACAAACTAAATTGTCATGAATTCTTTCTAATTCAGTATTTTAATTTGCTGCATTAGGCAGAGTAAATTAGCTTTATATAAAATTCCTTCTCATATGATCTTAGACAAAGATCTTCACAACACAGTGCTATACACATAATCTGGAGAGATAACCTAAACAAACATAGCCGATACTTCTAAATGAGTGTTTTGTTCCATTTTCAGATAATGCAGTAAAAGGGCAGGGTACCTGAGGTCTCAGATTAGAGATATTCTTAAACATCTTTTGTACTCACTGTCTAGAATATAGAAAAGACCAAAAGCTGCAGTGAATCTGCCCAATGCAGTCTTAACAAATCCATTCTGCAGCTGGATGAAGCCGTGCTATAACAAACTACCAGGACCCAAGAAAGTCCCTCTCTAAACTAAATTAACCACTTTGTTTTAATATTAAAAAAAAAAAAAAAGAAAACACACAAAAAAAAACCCTGAAAATAAATAATAATAATCAACAAACAAAACAAACAAAAAAAACCCAACACAAACAAACCAAAGGTCAAAAAAACCCTATGAGGTTCCAATAAGCAGAGAAGTCTGACTCAATGTTTTTGCCTCGTTCTATAAACTTTCATAATTTCAATGTGAGAAAGACAGAAGAAGGGAACATCTTGCTGCACAGGGTTATCATCACCTCTGAAATAAGCCTTTATTCACTTAAGGAGTTCATGTAGCATTTTGGGAAGGATTCAGTTGCTTTAACATCAGTGTCTAACAACTTTTGACACACCCTAAGAAAGCAGAAATGTGGGCTGACAGATACCACACAGGATTTACAAGGGTCTGTACCCTTCAGTAACAGCAGCTGAGAACCAGGCAGGACAGCCTACAGCGTCTCATGAGTAAGAGGTTATTTATACATGGCTTAAGTGCATGAAGGTATTTATAAATAGCCTGGCTCTGTCAGAGGCAGCGAGTATAAGGACAGATCTGGTGAGCAGGTCTGAAGGACATTAAGCATGAGATCAACCCAGGGAAGGAATTTCTTTCTCATCCTTCCTTCTTCAGCGCCGGGCTGTTTGCAATGTTAAATTCTGTTGATATTTAATAAAAGCTAGCATCTGTGCCTTGCTTGCCTCCAATTACAGAGCTTCATCCTAGGGCCAGTATGGAGCTTCTTACAAGCACTGATGCTTGAAGCACAGCTATAACAAAAGAATGGACTGACAGGATTTTTCTGCCTCTAGCTACTTTTGTGTTCTTTTTTATTTTATTTGCTTCAATTTTGGTTTTGGTTGGCCACCCTAAATGACCAGCCTGCAGCAATGGCACCCCTTGTAGGAGACCATTTGATCAATCCTCTCTCTATACAAGGCCTCCCAGTAACAGAAAATATCAGTGAAGGATGCTTCCATGCCCCAATTACATGCAAGCACACATCACCACCACTACAGCACTGTCAGGGCTATTGAACTGGCTAGAGAAAATAACAAGTATTCTTTGTGATAAGCAATGATAGATAATATGAAAGTACATTTTATAATTGTTAACGATTCAATATATGAAAGTTACTTCAGAATTGCTCTATAAAGCTACTTTAGGGATAAAATTCACATTAGATCATGGTCAACATCAGTCAGAGAGAAGGAAAAGCTGGAGAAAAAAGAATCTATCCAATTTTGTCCATTCTTATCTTTCTAAAAGTGTTCTCTGATAGCTAGAGGAGTAAGAATAACTGGTTTAGAACCTCACATTTAGAAAGTAGGTAATATGAAATAAGAAAATAGAGAAAGGAAGAGAAAATGTGAAAGGAAAATAAAACAGTTCGACCGAAATCTGAGTTATATGAAACCAGGCATGACTTCACTATCTAGCAAGTACTTGCTAGTTACATACATTCAAATGTTTTTGTTTTCTGTCTCTAAATATTCCAGCTTTTCTGCAGTGAAACTGTTGGTCTTTCCTGAGTCATCACTGTTAGTGCTGACCATTTTTATAGATTATTAGTAAGTCAGATATAATGTAAACAAAACATTTAAGCCATAAGATTATTAAAAGTTCTGGTTTTATATGTAATCAATTACAGATATAATGTAGAATTTCTTGAAGCTGTTGTACATTAAAGAAATCAATATATGTATCTGGATCTATACCTTTAATGTATAATTTATTAACATATATATATATTTACAGATAATATGTATTTCTTGGATACAGTATGTATTAAATACTAACATTAGTGTAAACCAAACTACAGTTTGATAGATAAATTTCCAAAGTTATTTTGGCCTGCATGTTTTAACATAAAATATAGAATTTGGCTCTCTCAGTTTTTTCCATGCCATCCAAGATATGATTTTCTTAATGCTGTGAAAATCCACATTTCAAAACCAAGGCATATCCAGTGTACCTAGGCAAAAAAAACAGTTGGGCCATTTGGCAACTCCAGAATTCTTGGATTTGATGTTAAGAAAGCAAGTTCTCTATTGTAAACTGATACGTACAATATCAAGAAGCATTACAGATCCAGCTCAGAAATATCTATATAATTTCTTATGCAAACATATGGATAACTGCATATTATTTTTGCTGTATTACAAAATGTTACTCGGGAGAGATCTCTGATAATCCCATAAGTCACACTAGTCAAAGCCAGGCTCTAACATAAGGTATTGCAAGCAAGAGAAATATGTTACTTGCATGCCAAGAATTCAGGTTAGATCCAACAGTCTTTGAGACACAGTAAACTTTTTCCACTTTTCCCCCAAGGACCTCCAGGTTATTCAGCAAATAGAGCTGAACCACTCTACCATTTTTCAGTCACTGTGCAATAGGCCCTAAATAGTAAAGTAGTCTGACCATGACATACAACTTCAGACACTGATTTGTCATCCAGCTCAACAAAATGCTTTACTGAAGGGAACTGAGATAGTAAATTTCTTTTCATATTCATATCTGCAATTAATTACAGATTCATTTTTCACCACCATAAAAGCCCAGAAAAGACAATCATCACTGATGAACACTGGGTCAAAGAAAAGCTAAGCACACACTACATCTGTATTTTTTCTCTTTAATTGAACTTTCTTCTTATTAGCGCAAATAAAATCTCTTTGCTCATAAAAAGTATATATATCTTCATCTTCAAACTAGGATTACACAGAGACCTACATAAGTGTGTGTGTCAACTTTTCATAAATATGCAATTAATTATAATTTGTCTATCTTTGTGACTAATTAGCACAAATTTTATGGCTTTGACCCCTTCATATAAAAATATCTGTAAAGAACCAGTAAGGATTTGTTTATTATTGCTTTAAATTAAATATAACATGTAGGTATTTTCTTTCTCTTTTCAAATCAGTAAATTTTTATCAGAAAATATACGGGATGATCAGGACTCACAAAGACTTTTTTTATATCTAGAATGTCAGAAGGTAAGTCCGTTTTTTTTGAAGATTTGTAAAGCTCGAAATTAGAGCTTTATGCTACTGGAAAGGACCAGTTTCCCAGTTTCTAACTTAGGAGTATCCCAAGATACTGGATGTTAATATCATGATATTTTAGATGTAGAGAAACTCTTTTAAGCTATATTTAGAGGTTTCAAAGGCTCCTTCTGAAACTTGAACACAATTGGACCTACAGTAACCAAGGGATCTAAGTTTATGTTAACAATACAAAAGATAATCCATAAACATACTTTAACGCTCTGAAATGCACCTAAAATAGTTTATTTCTAATGTATGTGACACGTACAGAAAATATGATGATAAGATTATACATGAAAGGTTTTACCATCATAAATATAGGTCATCCAGAACAAATGCAACTGATAACAGACTTTCAGTAATGGTAGCTTAAAGTGAAAATTTTCAGTCTAGGCTTACAGTACTAAACAAGAAGTCAGCCTTTTATATATTTATTTATTAACTCCACAGAGCTAATATTTCTCTGTGAAGATACAGCTTTTCTTCATTGTAAAATTCAGAATAAAGAAATGCCATTTGCCTCTTCTCCCCAGTGAAAATTTCTTAGCCCTTCCTTAAGCACTTAGAGCTCCATGCAACAAAATAACTATTTATGATGCAACATGAGATCCTGTGAAAATTGGGGGGGGGGGGGGGGGGGGGGGGGGCTGTTGTTTAGCTATGGAAAAAAAATTATTCAACAGTACATCTTAAAATAAAAGGAGAAATATACATACCTTTAAAGAGTAGATAAACAGGACCCTCAGTCCTTTTCATTTGTAGATGTATTTATAAACTCCATTGGTGTTTTACTTTATTTCATGGACAGTATTCATCATCCCCACCCAACTTATGTATTATCTCTCATCTAAGTATAAAAGTATTCTAAGTCACAATCAGTGTGAAATTTGGCCAAATTAGAAATGTTTAAAAGTTATTTTGGTTACCATAATGTCATAAGGGGATTATACTGACATCAAATTCTCCTGTATTCTTTTCCTTCTTTCTAGAGGACACTTATTCATTTGTCAGACTAGATAGAAATAAAGAAATAAATATAATCCTAAGCATTTCCCTTAGGCTAATATTACTTCTATGTGATAGATTCTTGTCATGAAATATTTGCTATTAAGCTTGGTTTGAAGGGTTTCTTTGGGAATTAAAGAATAAAACATGGGCAAATACCTTTCTGTTACCCCAATGGAAGTCTGTGCAAAGCAGTTATGCTTTACAGGCGCAATGTTGAGAATTTTAATTAGCTTGAAGAAAGGTATCAAACATGGCTTTTATCTTTCTTTTCCCCTACAAATATTATAAGGTCATCCGCATGAAGCCTATCATAAGACGCATACTACATTATTAATAAATGTTATTATTTAGCAGAATGCCTAAAATTTAGGAAGCAGACTTCCCAGAAAGACAGCAATTTAGAGATTGTCTTACAAAGCAGTGCAAAAGTAGATGTTCACATACAGTCAGTTTTCCCACAAACGAGGTTAATTTGTGTGAGCAAACTGTCAAAGAACCTGTCATATTCCATTGTATTTCCAAGTTCAAAAATGTTAAACAGATTACAGGACTGAAATAATACCCCAAAGAAATCCCACACAATGAAGAAAATCAGCTGGTTTATAGTTTCTTATTTTAAAATTACACTTAGATGTGATTCTAAGGAGTATTTGTTTGCCTAATTGCACATACTGAAGAATGCTAGTCTGCATTTTAATTTTCATATTTTCTTTACAATTGCTGTAATAATAGCAATAGTTCTAGAAAACACATGTGCAAGGTCAAATGTTTCACTCCATTATAGCTTGAATTAGTAATTTGATCCTTTTCTTTCTCTGCATTTAAATGAAAGAAAAGGCAAAATTTCACATATTTGTGAAACAAATACAGAGTACAATTAGTAGAAAGTGTTAATTTAATCCAACTCTTTAAAACAATAGAAAGTACACTAACATGTACTGGAAGTGTTCAAGAAAGATTCTACATGTGTTGTAGCTAACACAGGGCTAATGCAGTTATTGATACTAAATTTCTGATTTTAGAAGTTTTAACTACAGTCTGTACTAAGAAATTTTAAGAGAAGTCAGCACTGCAGAGATATATTTGAAGTAATTCTCAAGAAATAGGAACCAAGAGTAACTTGACACATTAACAGTAGAATCATTTAAAAAGACCTTAAGGCCTAAATTCACAATTTACCAGGAAATACCATGCTTAGCACAATAAGATGGTATTCAGTGTATCTTAATACAATACAAATTCTGGCCTCACACTGCTTTCTACATGTTTTTCAGAATAATTGTTTTGTTTCCCTAGAACTTGAGTGAGAACATAAAAATACAGCAAATAAATAGTGCCTCAATTCAAGAAGGACAGGGAATTGCTTGAAGGAGTCCAGCGCAGAGCCACAAAGATGATTAAGGGAGTGGAACATCTCCCTTATGAGGAGAGGCTGAGGGAGCTGGGTCTCTTTAGCTTGGAGAAGAGGAGACTGAGGGGTGACCTCATCAATGTTTACAAATATGTAAAGGGTAGGTGTCAGGATGATGGAGCTAGGCTTTTTTCAGTGATATCCAGTGATAGGACAAGGGGCAATGGGTGTAAACTGGAGCATAGGAAGTTCCACGTTAACATCAGGAAGAACTTCTTTACTGTAAGAGTGACAGAGCACTGGAACAGGTTGCCCAGGGGGGTTGTGGAGTCTCCTACACTGGAGATATTCAAGGCCCGCCTGGACAAGTTCCTGTGTGATGTACTGTAGGTTACCCTGCTCTTGCAGGGGGGTTGGACTAGATGATCTTTTTAGGTCCCTTCCAACCCTTGGGATTCTGTGATTCTGTGATTCTGTGAAATATGTACCTATTATCTTAATAGTTACTAAAAACATCAGGTAAATACATTAACTTTTGTAACTATGTAACTTCTGGCAGATACATTTACTACAAGTATAAGAAATTGTCAATTTTACTTCTGCTTTTTCATCTTTTTATTTAAAAAAGGGATGTATTCAATCAAATACTTGATGTTAATATAGCATGAAGAATAAATAGTGAATACTTTTCCACTACAATACTTCAAAATTGCTCCTTTGTACACAACCTTTGAACACAGCAAATGTATGTGGAAATCATACTATATTTGTTTTTGTATCACTGAAAGCAAGCAGCTATTTTTTTATTATTATTTTTTTAGTGTATAAAGCTAGTAAGTCCAATTAATGAGTCTCCAATACATGGGAGGAGATATGGAGAAAATAACATTGAATTCAGCTGTGTTACCTCAGGGAAGAATTTGTCTTACTGTGTCTTTGAACTGCATTTTTCTCTGATAGTTACACTAAGAGCTATTTTAATTTAGTTCTAATAATCCAAACAGAATTTTGAGAGTTTAAGAAAAAGTGTAGTGTCCTTTCAAGGCTGAGTCTTCTTATGCTTCAAGTACCAGGAAAGTCTTAAAAAATCACTGTGTGTACTGGTTAATATTCATTAGAGTGACATATATAATTTCACATGCACAGGCCTGATTATTATCATTCCC
The DNA here is from genome assembly GCF_037157495.1 of Lathamus discolor. Taxonomy (NCBI): domain Eukaryota; kingdom Metazoa; phylum Chordata; class Aves; order Psittaciformes; family Psittacidae; genus Lathamus; species Lathamus discolor. Next base: position 91,755,325 of record NC_088887.1, on the reverse strand, counting down.
TATGAGGTTCAAGTAGCTTGAAATCTGATGGATTACAGGCCATTCAGCATTTTTCAAGAAACAGAAAAACATGAACATGCAACCACACAAGCCATTCGTCTAGACAATTAAAATCTTATAAGCTGTGAAATTAAAATATTTCAATCATATCTTGCATGTACAACTTTTTTCCCAAATAAATTGCATGTATATAAGTATATATACACACACTCATACATACACATAGAATCATAGAATAGTTAGGGTTGGAAAGGACCTCAAGATCACCTAGTTCCAACCCCCCTGCCATGGACAGGGACACCTCTCACTAAACCATCCCACACAAGGCTTCATCCAACCTGGCCTTGAACACCGCCAGGGATGAAGCACTCACAACCTCCCTGGGCAGACATACATACATATTCATGTGTGTATGTACACATGCACATAAATAAAAATCTGCAGATAGTTTGGAAATGTATTGACCAAACACAAAGAAGTATCATACTCTGGAGCAGGAGACTCCACACAGGTCTTTATATTGGTCTGTTCCATCTTGCTTGTCACTACTTTTATAACAACATAACCTAAAAATTATTCAATGGAAACAGTTTTCTACAATGCAGGAATATTTCCAAAATGTTTCTAAGTGGTGGAGATATCACTCACATGATAAAAAAAGATGCAATGTACTAATCCTTCACTGTGACTGCTATTGAAGAACATACTCTGCAAAGTAAATTTTCAAGATTCTAATTTGCAGATGCAACGTATTTAGTGGATGACAAAATTCAAATGTGTCTGCTATTCACGGTATACTGGGACATATTCTTTTACTCTTATGTCCTGAGTCATTTCACCTGTTTGCCAACAAAGAGCTGAACTGAATGCACTCACTTCTGTTTACATAAATGCATACCACCTATAAACCCAGACACAAACTTATCCCCCAGAAAATATCTTCTGTAAAGTGCTTTTGTTTTCATTCTTTACATTAAGCATGCAAGCAAAAGTGTTAAAAATCTGCTGATTAGAAAAGATATTTCATACAAATGATTAGCTCTTAGTCTGCTTTAACACTTGGCAGGTTACAGCAATAGGAAAAGGAAGAGCTTTAATTAAAGAATGAATTATTGAATACTCCATTTTAATTGATGTAGCCCTCTGCTATTATTTTTGTGTGTTTATAGATATTTTATGTGATTCTGTAATCAAGATGCCACACACAAAGCAAGACTTTTTAACTACTGAGGCTAAAGAAGGGAGCGCTGCTCTACGATCACATTCAGCCATTTAAGTTCAAGAATCATGTGAAGTGTGGTTTCCATGACAACAAGTCACTAATTGCTAACATAAAATAAAGTAAAAATCAACACTGACGGAATTTGGCATTGACATGGAAGCTGAAAAACCTTCAAAATAATTATATGACAGTTTTCCTGTATGATGAAGAAATACAAGCAACCCCACCTTCTGAGACAGGATAAAAGCACTTAGAGTTCCAGGGTTATTTTGGATTTGGCAAAGATGGCTGCATACAGTAGTCATTGTGTATTACACTTAATAGTCAACACCTACCTTCAGCAACAGATAAGAAGAGATGTTTGTGATGAGGTGATGAAGGATTTTTGCATCCTTGGGCTACAGATTAGCAAAGGAAAATGTTGTGGAGAATGCATGAAGTAAATAAAAGACACAAATAACAGTATTTCAGCATAAATTTACAGGGTAAGAAGAAAAACAAATTAAAAGAGAGCAGAGGGGAAGAAAGGAGCTAAACTCATACATGCCTCCCATGCCAACTTATTAGTTAGGGTTTCAGACACCTCTAGCTTGCAGACAAAAAGAGTCTTTTGAGACTAGGGGAAACTATTTACCAATTTATGAACTGCTGCATATCATTTGTAAAAATTGCTTCAGCATGAGTTACCTTTCACCAGCTCTGTGAGTCGACTCACTAGGTCACTAGGAGTGAACAAGAACATTTTGATAAATTCAGTTTCCATGACAATGAATTAGCCATGGAAAAGGGGGAGGTGTTGAAAGATCTGTATTCTGTAGAATACTCTTCAAATGTTTGCCTGTTTTCATTTTTAGCCATTTAGTTCTCATGGCTCTCTTCCAGGACTCTTTAATTCTCCAGTAGCTGTTTTTCCTTCACAGATTAGAAGAGTAATTCATCAGTGAATGTTTCACTCAGTAGCCCCTTTTAATGCAAGACAACATAAAAATTATTTTTTCCAATTATGGTTTTGTGTTTGTAGAGAAAGAATGCTGCAGGCCCCTTTTTTGTTGTTGTTCCACTATAACCTGGTAGCAGAACACTTAATATTTCTTATTTAGTGCCCACGACTGTACTTATGAGTACAACTGTAGCTTGCAAGACATTGAGAGTTCATTTTATACACCCATGAGTCCCCCCAAAAAAGCAAAAAAAGACAACAATTTGGAGCTTGCTTCAAAAAGAACAAGGCAATAAGAGAGTGTCATATTCCAAAGTCCCCTATACCCTGCATCAATAGGAATTGCTAAGAAATAAATCTCAGGAAAAAAAAACAAACAAAAAAAAAAAAAACAACAAAACCGTGTTTATTTTTTATAAAAGTGTTTAACATTATTTTTTCATTTGTCTGGCCTATGAAAGGCTAAGCCAGTGGGACATCTGTTATTGTCAGAACTAAAGTCTATTCGAATTCATGAAGGTATTTGTGCCATTGTAAGTGGCTCCTGGCTAAGGGCCTTCTACTAATAAGATTAAGAATGAAGGTGTTTAACCATTCACAAAACAAACGTCAAATTCAGAATAAAAGACAGAGAGAGATAGGGAGAGCTGTTTCCACTGACTATTAGGATAGGTAGTTTTCCATCTAGAGACAATTGAGACAAATTTGGCTCCTTCAGAAAGTAAACCTGCTCTTAGTACCTCCAGCAATATGCTCCCCATTGCTATAAATAAAAACTGAAAGGGCTGAACACCTTGCTTCCACTGTCTGTCTGCTGAACAGCATCATTTCATGTGCTGTAAGAGAAATGGAAGGGTTTTTCGGGAAGTTGTTAGTGGATGTGACAGCCCAGCATAGGCTGAAGTGTCTGAATGATTTGCAAAGGGAAAGAAACGTTACTAGCAGAAAAACTAACGCAAGCCACTACCAAAAAAAAAAAAAAAAAAAAGAGAAAAAGGTGGAGAAGGAGGGAAGAAGAATAGAAGAGAGAGGGACTCGGGAAAAGGGAAGGAAAACTGAGAGTGGAGGGGGAGAAGGATTAGAAGGGGAGAGAGGGAGGGAAGGAGAAAGGAGAGGTGGGAAGCGAAAATGAGGGGAAGATGCAGTGAGAAGAATGGGATAGTGAAGGGGGGTAGGAAGGTAAAGGGAGAGAGAGACAGAACGTGCAAAGAGATATCACTTTTGAAAAACAGTTTTAAAAAACTGTTTTACGTGTATTTCAGTAAGAGACCATTTTCTGTTCATTAGTGTATACATACAGATACATGTTATATGATATTTACATTATTATTTTGGTTTCTGTCTGTCTCCACAGGTATTTCATGCACACGTGAATATTCACAGTTAAGTGCATATTTTCACTTACAGCCATTCACTCATAGACCCAAAAAGGGAGAAGAAAGCTTATTTAAAACTGTATTGGGTGTGAGACATCTATTCCATCCTAAAAAACTTCTAATTGAAGCAGCATGCCAATATTCCAAAATGCAAATGCCATTAATACTAGCCTACTGTAAAAATACTGTGGGATAGGAAATCACAGTAATGGTTTTAGTCAATGAGACTTAGTCTTTTTGAAGCAGTGCCTTACAAAAGAAAAATAAGAAGAAAAGATGAATCTGGGTTGATTGAAATTCAGTAAATCAGTAGCCTTGAGTCTCTCACTCTTGTTTTGAAGACAGCAGGGGCACTTGCCGTCAGGCACTTGAGTGCATGTGGACAAGAATAAGCCTAATGACTTCGTTTGTTCATCTGCCATGTGAAACTATTTCAACATTCTTATGTAGGGTGTGAATGAGTTGTGCTAATAGATCCTCACTTCCACTCCTGGAACTGAGGAACAAATGCAGGTAGCATGCTCTCAGGTCCCATTGATATTAATGGTGTGAGAAGTCTCAGCCTGCTGCTTCCAGTGAAACACAGTGCAATGCCCACTGCAAGAGACAGATGTCAGACACTTCACTTTATCCGTGACCTTCAGCTGGCACCAGACACTGCTGCACGTCTTGTCTTGTTAACATTTTCACAGGTGAGAGATGGATAAACAATGGTTTTCTCAGACCTCTAGGTTGCTAATAAGTGTCACAAGATACACACTGGAGCTCAGGTGCAGATCATTAAAAAAAAGGCAAGAATGGGAGGAATAATGACATGTCAATCCACTTCAAGTCAGGTTTGACACCCTTGTGATACTAGTTAGCACCATGTGCAGGGAATTTTGCCTTCTGTTCTTTGGAACTTGAACCAGGAAGAAGGCAGTAGAACTTATTTCCAGACTTATTTCCAGTTTTTGGTTAAACTTTGAGCCTCTGCTCAAATTAAGGACATAAAGAAGAACACTCAAACATTCAGAATTTCTTTTTTTTTTTTCCTAATAAGGGTTTAAATGGTCTAGTAAAGCACTGTGAACTTTAACTAATAGTTTCATGCTACAGTAATAGCACCTATTATTTGAATTCATTTCACATACTGACAGCACAGCTCAGGCATACTCCAGACTATGACATTTTAAGTGACTGGTGATTTTCAGTTGTGCTTTCTACAGTACACATGTACGAACTACAGAGTGGAATATAATATGCATCTTTGTGTGTATGTGTCTGCATAGACTACTGCTTATGTTACTTTTGCTTTTATACAGAGAAATACATATTTTAAAAATGCACTATCCTTGAAATATATGTGTTTTCCCATTCTAAATTTGATGAAAAAGACGAAATACTTGAGAGATATGACAAAAATCCAGAAGTTTTCATTGTTTCAGTCAAGTTTATGCTATTCCAGACTTTATCCTTATCATTGCATTTTATAATCTAGTGATATGAAGCCTAGAAGATAAATAGAAATTGTAAACCCAGTACTGAGCAGGAAATTAATCAAATAGATTTTTTAAAGGATCACTCATGTCTCACAAAGCTTCTCATAGCTACCACACATTTAATCATTCCATCTGTACGTGGCATTTCTTGTATATCACAAGTCAGTGGCTTCCACTCCAATGCACTACAAGCAACATATAACCACAGTTTGGAAAGCTGTACCTCTGTGGGGAGAGACTTCTGCTTTGCTGCTTCTCAAGCAGGGATGCTTCAGGTGCATAAAATTTGAAGCTGACTGCAGACAATTTACAGAAAAATGCAGCAGAAAAATATCTCATGTTTCTTCTTTCTGCTCACAAATAGAGAGTTGGAAATTTCATTTCAAACCAGGGCGAGGTTAGGAAAAGAAATCCAGAATCTGTCCCTCCCGGCTTCCCCACACAGCTTTGGAATATATCCTTGTACAAAGCAACGCTTGTACAATACAAAGACCACTTCACCATGATGTGTTTACTTCACATCAGTTTCAGTAAGAGATAAAGGGATAAATCCTGCAACTCAAAAGCTGGCAGCTTGTTTCTCCTGAACTTAAGATATGGATTAATGTTAACACATGAGTATTATCACTGACTTGAAGCTGACATAGAAATCAAATCATAAGCATAATTTATAACCACAGAACACAGACCAAAGCAGCTTTTTCAAATGACCAATCTATTTATTCAGTAATGAATCAGTTTTCTTTTTAATAAGTTTTGCAAAAAAATTAAATCCAAGAATAGAATATATATTTTTTTAGTGATACATACTTGCTGGCAGTGTAATATTAAGACTATCTCCATGCATTAAAAGGTGAATTAACACTATTTATCTGTGCTCTTTCCAGTCATGTTATGGAAATAAATTAGAAAATGTGAATATGTTTTCCGCTTCTCTGTCATATCTCTTATGAGCTCCCATATATACTCTTTGCACAGTTGTGGGGTGAGATTTTTGGTTTTATATTTTGTTGGAGGGTTTTTTTGTTTTTTTGTTTTTTTGTGTGTTTTTTTTTGTTGTTGTTGTCATTGTTCTTTTCTGAGAATTAGGGGAAGTTCCTGAGAAATACAAATGAAACCTTTACTAGTCCTGCCCTTACAGAAATCTTGTCAGTGTTAAAAATCAGCAAAACCCTACTTCAATAAATGATATTAGGTTCTTAATGATGCCAAAGTCAATAGCAGCTCTTGTACCAGTGTTACAGCATAAGCACTGCTACAGGCCTATGCTAGTCTTGAAGATGAGGTCAAAGAGGTAAAAGCAGAGTGACAACATCTCTTTCACTTTATATTCTGACATTCAAAGGATCTTTACACAAGTTCAATTCTCAGTGACATTTTGTCATTGATCTTTTTTAACATATCTTTCGCATCAATGTTTTTTTCAGGAACCTCCTCCAAAGAAGATGACATCTGAACGAGTTAAGAGTGTGCATGTCTGATGTATGAAAGACTATAGGATGTTTAACCACAACCTCTACTAAAGATTTGTAAGCTATGTGCTGGAAGAAAGGTATATATATCCTGAGACTGCATATTTTTATGTCATCAGGCACTAAAGATTAATTATTTTGATTCAAGTATAATAGAAGATGATAGGTAGAATCCTCATCTCAGCGAATTCAGTGACAAAACTAACGTATCAAATCAAAAATTGATCTAACTAGTGCAGACTTATTAAGTCTCTACTATAATATATTACAATGCATATTTTGAATTGAGTGGGTGACCCTCATAACTTTTTGTCCAGAGCTGTAGTATGTAGAGACTTTTTTTCCCAAAGCTCAGCAAATTCACTGCTGAACTCTTTTGAAATCTGGCTACCTTTTTGGTGACATACATAAAAGATGAGTTATCTTTAAAAAGGTTTTCTTGCATACTGCAATAAAAAAACATATCAGAAATTGTGCTTTTCATTGCTTCCAATCTTGTGTAGATGGCTAGGAAACTAAATAACAGTACACAACTCAACATAAACAGTTGAGAAGTCTAAAAAATAAGTTTTTATGAAAAATGCTGATGTTCAACTACTTACTTTTTGCTGTGCTTTAGAAAGGAGCTGGGAATTCAATAAAAAATCACAGAATAGGCAATCTTCTGATACCAGGTTTTACACTTTGCAGACATGTCCAACTTTTATAGTGTAAGCACAAATCCAATCTACCTATCTATTCAATGATGAGCAAGTGATCTTTAAAATGAAATTTGGATTTCAAGAGAACTGAATATTCTGTTGGAGAAACATTATGAAAAAAAGAGTCATTAAATAAAAATTGCTAGTATAGGCATTTTGGTTAAGTGTCTAAAATAAAAAAGAGTTAAATCTGGAGCAGTCTGGTTCCCTGAATACTTCATTATTCACTCAATCTTTACAAGAGAAACTGAAAAAACAAACCTACATCAGAGGCCTGCAGCTGACTCTTCCACAGTCAAGTGAGATCCACAGGCACTGAGCTACAGATCATTCAGGAAATTTTCTCTCTTTCAGGGCATAAATTTCATCCGCCACAATATCTAAATTAAAAAGTAAAAGTAATGTAAAATTACGTGCTTCCACGCAAATTTTTATTTACAATTTAGACTCAAGACACTGAAGTCAGTTTAGACTGAAGTCACATCTGATTAAAAAGTAAAAATCTGACAGTTCTTTTCCTGATTAAGTATGCAGTTACTATAGGAAATCCGACCTTGCTTTACAGGCTGTAGCCAGCCACTCTATGATTGGAAACAGGAGATAAAGCTGACAGTCTATGGGAGAGTAAATTTCAGTTAAATATCAGAACTGAGTCCTTTAGGTTGCCAAAGACAATCATGTAGTGCATATGGAAATTTTTCAGCCTGAAATGTAAAAAGAAAAACCTTATGCAATAATTAAACAGCCTCTTCTTATTTAAATTAAATCATGATTCATCAGAAAAATAACAGATGAGAACAGTATAAGAAATATAGTTGGGAAGTATTATTAGAGTAGGAAAACTGCATTGGACCAAGCCTGAACAGGAAAAGATTTTTTTTTAACAGGTTGGTGGAAGAAATAAAGTTAGTGACAGATAAGTCTGGATGTCATAAGCTTAAGCAATAATATACAGGAAAGCAGTTGTATAAAGACAAATGCAACAATTTCTTCAATTTACTTTCTTATGTTTATCATTATATCTAAGCTGATGCCTCATGCTTCAATTGCTATGCATACCATATGTGGTTTTATTACAAGTTTGTCTGAACAGAGTTCTCATTCAGCTCTGAAACCATAAAATTTTCTCACCACAGTTTTGCTTTTCTTTAATTTTAATTCAAGGATAAATGTATTTGTTATGTTCAATCCTAGGGAAGTCCTGTTTCTTACAGAGACCTAGTTATAGCATCGTGTCTCAACAGAAAAATTCAAGCCTTCTTTACCTCACAAGCTATTTTTTATTTCTTAATTTGGGTTTGTGCTTGTATAACTATTTGTATGGTGGTGATATCTCACAATTTTCTACATCAGTAGGTAGGGTATTTTGGCACTGCAATCCATTATATTCTTTCAGAAGACAAATAGCAATATGGAGCAACATAATAATACAATTTTTTCATGGGCATTATAACCAAACTGTTGTATGTGAGACCTAGAGTATAAGCACACAGCAGAAACTGGTTTTTGAGATCCATAAAATTATTTAAAATACGTACTTTATAACAAGATGCTAAGCAACAATACTGCAGCTGTGGTAGTTTAAGCATGTAAAAGACACAAGGATGGAGATTCATAGCATCATAGCATTCAATGTGTAAACATGTAAGCTTTAGCCAGCCTTTTTTACAGTTAAAACTGTGAAAAGGTCTTCAGAGGTAGTTCACCTGAGCTACCCTAAAAGTCTCCTTTAGGAGGAGGTAAAATCCTCTCTGGGGATGTTTACTTTTACAAAGACAATTTACAGAGGCTAACCCAGATATTGTAATCTAACTGTAAAATCCTTATCTGAGAAGAGACAGTTCTTAACCACGACTAATCAGAAGCCATGTATCCTGTATCTTTCAGTAAAGCTGGAAAAAACATATGTTTAACCTGTTCAGTGGACTTTGTGCCTGGAAGTACACCTGGGTTTTTTTTCTTTTACTCTATAATCTGGTCTAAGAGGTCTCTCCTTATAAACTTTGTGCGTTTACAGACTATTAAGTTGCTAAGCCACTGGCCATCGTATTTGAAAATCATGGCAGTCAGGTGAAGTTCCCGACAACTGGAAAAAGGGAAACATAAGCCCCATTTTCAAGAAGGGGAAAATGGAAGACCCAGGAAATTACAGACCAGTCAGTCTCACCTCTGTGCCTGGTAAAATCTTGGAGCACATTCTCCTGGAAGGCATGCTAAGGCACGTGAAAAACAACAAGGTGCTTGGTGACAGCCAGCATGGCTTCACTAAGGGGAAATCCTGCCTGACCAATTTGGTGGCCTTCTATGATGGGGCTACAGAACTGATGGACAAGGGTAAAGCAGTTGATGTCATCTACCTGGACTTGTGCAAAGCGTTCGACAGTGTCCCACACAACATCCTTCTCTCTAAATTGGAGAGATATCAATTTGATGGATGGACCACACGGTGGATAAAGAACTGGCTGCATGTCTGCACACAAAGAGTTGTGGTCAATGCCTCGATGTCTCTCTGGAGACCAGTAACGAGTGGTGTCCCTCAGGGATCAGTGTTGGGACCGGTCTTGTTTAACACCTTCATCGCTGACATGGACAGTGGGTTTGAGTGCGCCCTCAGCAAGTTTGCCGATGACACCAAGCTGTGCGGTTCGGTTGATACGCAGGAGGGAAGGGATACCATCCAGAGGGACCTTGACATGCTTGTGAGCTGGGCTGATGCCAACCTCATGAAGTTCAACCATGACAAGTGCAAGGTCCTACACCTGGGTCGGAGCAATCCCAGGCACAGCTACAGGATGGGCAAAGAAGAGATTCAGAGCAGCCCTGCAGAGAAGGACTTGGGGGTGCTGGTCGATGAGAAAATGAACATGAGCTGGCAGTGTGCGCTTGCAGCCCAGAAAGCCAACCGTATCCTGGGCTGCATCAAAAGGAGCGTGACCAACAGGTTGAAGGAGGTGATCCTGCCCCTGTACTCTGCTCTTGTGAGACCTCACCTGGAGTATTGTGTGCGGTTCTGGTGTCCTCAACATAAAAAGGACATGGAACTGTTGGAACAAGTCCAGAGGAGGACCACGAGGACAATCAGGGGACTGGAGCACCTCCCATATGAAGATAGGCTGAGGAAGTCGGGTCTGTTCAGCCTCGAAAAGAGAAGGCTGCGTGGAGACCTCACCTGTATCTGAAGGGGGCCTATAGGGATGCTGGGGAGGGTCTCTTCACCAGGGACTGCAGTGACAGGACAAGGGGTAATGGATTAAAACTTAAACAGGGGAAGTTTAAATTGGATATAAGGAGGAAATTCTTTCCTGTCAGGGTGGTGAGGCACTGGTATCGGTTGCCCAGGGAGGCTGTGAATGCTCCATCCCTGGCAGTGTTCAAGGCCAGATTGGATGAAGCCTTGTGTGGGATGGTTTAGTGTGAGGTGTCCCTGTCCATGGCAGGGGGGTTGGAACTAGATGATCTTGTGGTCCTTTCCAACCCTAACTATTCTATGATTCTATGATTCTAACAGTATTTTGGCTTCAGAATACTTTTGGATTCCACCAGGGTTCCTCATTGTGTTGGCCAGGTGATGCAGTTAGGGTTTTGAATCCTGTACATGACACAGGCTATGGTTACTGTGGTTGTTCTTATGCTAAGCTTAAAGCCTACTTTCCTTGCAGCACTTTGTTCCCTTTCAGTCAGGATGTTTTGCAATGAATAGATTTTATAGTTTTACACCTTATATTTCCATGTCTTTCCTATCCAATGAGTAATTCCTGAGAGGAATACAGCTTACATGTATTTCACTGAAGAGTCCAAGAGCATTCATATTGTCTTAGCCCAGATTTAATACTGTTCAATGACTTTCTCCTTTATCTGACCCAACAAAACCAGCAGCTCCATGATATGTTTGCATTAAATACAAATGGGGGGGAGGAGAGAATTGAAAATAATTTTCAAGTCCCTTGGGGACATGCAGTTATTATTGCTCTGCAGCAGCCCCTGCTGGAAAAGGACACAAGTCCCATTTACAGGTCTTACCACAGCTATGCCTGATGCGTAAGCTCTGGCTACTTGTGTTTCAGCACAGTCATCAATGACCTCTAGGTTCACCAAAAACTGGAATTAGTTCTCCTGCCATCTGCAGAGTGGCAACTGCTCATTCTTATCACAATGAGCCCTGATTACCAGAAGAATAAATAATGTTTATGGGCCTTTTCTGACATATTTGTAGCTTAAAAAAATAATGAAACAGACAAATATTAGAGTAGGAGAAGCAAAGCCATACAGTGTAAGGTAAAGCACTTGAGAAAAGCTTCAGCTAAAGTACATGTCATGACATAGTGTCCAAAGAACATTTTTCACGGAATGAAAGCACATTAAATTATGCTATCACTGTCTTCTCTTCCATGCAGTTGCTGACAGATGTTTGGAAAAGAAAACCTTCCTTCTCTGCATGACCTTAAAAGCTGTATATTGTGCATTTATAATACTAAACAGTAAAACAGTAACATAAACATTGGAGTTCTTCTGCTATAGAAACAAAATACTTTTGCTTTGTTACTGTAATTGCATAGAAGCATGAGAAAAGTTGTTTCTCCTAATAACGCTAATAGCAATAACATCAATAATAACACTACTTATAGTTTAAAATGCATAAATAGAATGGAAAAAAAAAAAACAAACACCAAAACAAACCCAGTGATTGCAGTTTGGTTTGTCATGCATCCCTAAAAATTCCCTACAATGGAAAGAAAATACTCAAGTAGATTGTGGTAAAAACACATCTATATTCTCATATTTATCACCACATTTAAGCCATTCTTCCCAAACAGCTCTGTAAGATGTGTATATTTCTAATAAGCGTAGTATTCCCTCAGGGTTAGGCTGAGTGAAAAACAGTAGGAATAATTTACATGAAAGTGACTCATGTAATGGGGAAAGCTGGAGGAGGTGGGTGAGGGGAAGAGAAGGGATGGAACAATGGAAGACAGGAAACAGGACACAGGAAACAAGCTGATTTAAAGACTTGCAGTGACTGGCTATTTTTGCACTAGGAAAACTGTCTCAAAGAGGAAGAGTGATCAAGTTTTAAACAATGACAGACACCAAAACACAAGTATTCTCTACAGGAAAAGTAACCTTCAGCGGAAAATGAGTGCCTCTGGGTTACCTCCATGAGGAGTCTGATGTCTTGGAATTATTGAAAAAGCAATTAGTTTCCTGGACTTTCTCAATCAGAATTTTATATATTTTAAGAGAAAATCATAAGGACATGTCTTTTTTCACATTTTAATAATGCACAATACACGGGCAACACGAGCTGGAGTAATAACTACACTGAGCAACACAAGCACAAAGAGCAGTAGTGAATTCAGGAAAAGGAGGACTATAAAGCATGGGGGTTTTGTCAAAATACAAATAATTTCAACTGATGATTTTATTTTTTTTTTAATCTGAATTTCAGTTAAAAAATACATTCATTACTTTTGCTCATTGTCACATCTTTATTTGGAGAGAATTACTTTCCTGACTGTTTAAATCCAAGGAGACTAATGCTTTATTAGATGAAAGTTTCCTTAAATAATGTAATTGCTTTACAACCAGAGCAGAAGAATTGCATCTAAGTATTTTTACTCCTTTTGTCTTGTAGCAAATATTTGATATGGGGTTAACAAGTGTTACACTAAGAAGATGTATTATAAACAGAGTCCATTTCTGGATGCAAATACTGACGGCTAAATTTGGGGAAATTGTGATGTAAAACTTAGGCAACAACTGAGAGAAAGAAACAGAAATGGGGGCAGAATGAGAGGACAAAAAGCTCTGAAGCTCAACACTAATTCTGTAAATATGACAACTTAAGTTTTAATAATTTCCAATAACATTTGGTGGCATATTCAGTGGATAAATTGTTTGAAGATTTTCACACATTTATAAAATACTGGAGTTCTTAAAGAACTTTCTGTGATGATATTCACAAAGTCCAAATTTGAGTGAGAAATTAAAATTTACTTTTCTTTCCTTCTTCTAAACAGCAACATTCAATAGACAAGTATGGTAATCAGCCTATATAAGTAAAATCTGCCAACCTTAAAAGTCACCTTGGGTGCTTGACGTATGTCAGCCTTTTTAAATAAAGGACATATAATCTGTTATGATACTTCAAACAGAAATCAATTTGCTAAAAAAAGACTTTTAGCTTAAAACTGTAGTGAGAACTTAGCATTGAAAAGGCACTTCTGGGTGAAACAAAAAGCTTTGTCTCCATGTAACCTTCATTTAAAAAGAAGTAGGCTACAAATGAGGCAGAGTAAGTCTTCTCTCCCTGTGCCTGCCCTCCAGCTGCCAGCGGCTCATGACACTGCTACCCAAGAAATATCACTGCCATAGAACGATGCTGGAAAAGTCACTAATGAATTACCATGGCCAGGCAGTGGACCTCTCCAGAATTTATTCAATGTTAAAGAATTAAGAGTTCTTAGAAGCTGTTTATGTGCTTTTTCACAAACACGTACACAAAATTAAACAAACAAACAAACAAAATATCAACAAAACTCACTGAAGTTTCACTATACCGGTGTGTATTTGTACCTTTGACAGCCTTCTTGGCAGCTATTATAAAAGCTATGCCTTAAAAAAAAAAACATTGTGAGGGGGCAACTTATTAAATTTTGTAAATCGTAAGGCCTGTCTTCAAACACAGAGCACTGCAGCTGATTTCGTTGTTGGCCTGGAAACTCTGTTGTTATGGCCATTAAACAGGTTCAGAGTTTAAGTTGCACACTAAATTATACACAGAAGAAACAGACACAGCATCTTGCCATATGTTTCCTCCATTTACACCCTGGAGTGGTTGCCCTGCAGTATCCAGAGGCTCTGATGGCATACACTTGTTGCCCAACTCCAGTTAAACAATGATGCACTATTTCCTGCAGCCTTGACCAGTCCAGGCTACTGAAGACCACAACACTGTTTACTGAAGCCAGTGATAGGGATAAAAAGGAATAAACTGGACTGAGAACAAAGCTGGTACAATGCCAGCGAGGGGCCCCAAGTCAATGCCCTGTTATGGGCCTTCATTTCTTACATCATAAATTACTTAAAATGGTATCTAAATCAGCCTTGTGTGGTCTCCAACATCTCAATCTCTGCAAATGCTCTAACTGCTTTTCCTTAACACCGGATCCAGCTTTACAAATAAAGCACACTGTGTGCACAGTTTGCAAAACACTAAAACACAAGGTAATTACTGGAGACAGCAGAAGATGATGACAATGCAGACTTTAACTCGAGACAAAGGAAACATTACTTCTCTGTTTCCTCTCAGATGTTAAAGGTGAGTATGCAATTACCAGAATATAATTAACAAAGTTATACACTCTCTTTTGATGGATGCCCAGATAGATGCATGGCAGGTAGCAGCCTTGAACAAAAGAATGCTAATTCAACTGAAGTGCAATGCAAACTGTTTTGCTTTATAGTTCTTAACAAACTGCTTTCTCTCTTTACTCTGACTTAAGGTTCATCGTGTTGAAGTGCAGTGTGATTAGAAACTGTCTAAGACTGTGGTCTGTCATGAACAATGGAAGCAAATATGTCACTCAAGTAGGTTTGGTTTGCAACTACTCAGCAGCTCCCTTGGAGCTTAGTTTGCTATGATCTAGCAGATACTTTTTTATAATAGCTGAACAGAAGACTCAGGATTTTTACATTCAGCATTGGGCAGGCAGTTCTTTTGTATTTAGGATAATAACTGAAATATAGTATGTTCCATATTTTGAGTAAATAAAGTAATATATCTAAATAATTAAAATCTGGTTACATGCTGAAAAATAGAAATAACTGTACAACAGCTGTCACCAGGGGGAACTATTAATTCATGCAGCAACTTTCAAGGTTGCATGATATGGACTGGCACAACATACAAGTACACAATTTATTAGAAAACTGGGGACTTGCAGGTGTATAATGACTAACCAAAAGTTAATAGTACAAAGATGTATGACACAACTTGATCTAACATAGCAATCAAACCCAGGCAAAGACTATGTCCTCTGGAATATTTTATATGTATTGAATGCCACATTTACGATATAACATGACCCTGATGTATTTAAAGAATTATTTTTACTGAAATAAGTAAAATGTGATTTAATAAAGACAAGTCTGCAGTGGCTGTTGTAGGATGGCATAATCAAATGTACCCATCGCTGACCTTCTCACCAAAAATCCCTCAATATAAATCAACAATGTTTTTTTGGCATTAGTTATACTATTAAAAAATCCACCAAACTTCTCCTCTTCATCCTCTCTCACACACCCTTCTAGTCTACCAGAATCAAAGCGGACCCTACTCACCTGTAGTGACAAGATTACTTCTGATTCAGGTTAGTGAGAGACACAGAACAATAACAGCTATAAGAATAAAGGAAGTACATCTAAAGACTTAGTGGGTACAGAAAAAGAAATAATCTTAGAAAGAACAATGCTATGTGGGAAAATTTATTGTAAATGAAAAACTAAACACAATTTAACAAGAGCACACTGTCACAAAAAAAATACTATATTGAGTAGTGTTAATAGATGTATTACATGTAAAACAAGCAAGGTAATTATTTTGTTTTCCTTGACACTGATTAGTCCTCTGTTGTCTGCTTTCAGTTTTGGTCACAACATTTTCAAAAAGGCAGATAAATTGGAAAGAGTTCAGAGGAGAGCAACAAAAATGATAAAACGTTTGCAAAATAAGATCTATGGGAAAAGGTTAAATGAGCTGGTCACGTTCAAATTAAAGAAAAGAAGACTGAAGGGAGGCATGATCTGTCTACAAATACATAGAGTTGCTATAAAGATGATAGGGACAAATTATTCTCATTCATCAATGAGGACCGAACAAGAACTAATGGGCTTATGCTGCAGCAGAGAACAGCTGGGTTTAAGTGTAAAGGAAAAACTTTAGCTAATAGAACAGTTAGAAATACAACACACTGCCAAAGGATCCTGAAAAACTCCAAGATTCAGGTTTTAGCTTATTCTTGCTTTATATCTGTTAAAGGGAAGATCACACAGTGGTCAGAGCTCTATCCATTTTCTTACTGCACTGCAGATTTCTTACGTGACCTTGGGCAAGCCAGTTAACACTGTTTCAGCTCCCTAGCTGTGAAACAGTGGCAGAAGCAATTCCCTAGCTCTCAGAGATGCTGTAAGGATAAATAGTTAAGGATTCTCAGGCACTCTATGAGTTATCTAAATAACTATACAAATTAAATATTGAAACTTGTCACAATGCAAAGGCACCAATTGCCTGGTATACCTGTGGGTCACTTCCAAGCCAAGACTTCTGTGACTGACTGCTGCAACGTTCTTTAGCTAGTACATCCAGTCTAGGATGTATTAGGATGTACACTCTAAGCTTTATCTGAGAAAAAAAAAAGGAGTAAAAAGTAACAATAAATCAGTAACTGTGTGGCTGATATGACAGCTCACTAGCAGACTCACCCAACTATCTGCTGAAACCAGTGGACTGTACTGTCCAGTAGAAGATGGATTGAGCTTGAGCACCAGTTATTAAGTATGAAAAGGGAACAGTTATCAGGGTTCTGTCCTAGCTGTCTCCACATATTCTACCATGTGAGACCAGACCTGGAAAGTAAATTAAAATCAAGTTAGAAAGGCAGAGAACATTAGAAGTAAACAATAAAAATGCTAAAGGAAACAATTTTTTTGTTATACTTTTAATCAAAGATTTATTCCTGGACATCCGTTTGTTGTTTCATTTCATGCAGTTAGTTTTGATGGTTACAAGGGAGATGCATTTCCCATCTAAAAGTAAGTACCAATAATAAATTCTATGAAAAGCTCAAAAATAAAGGAGAAGCAGAAACATCCCTTTAAAGGAACTGGGGGGTTGTGATACTAAAACTAGTTGAGTCTGTGAAAGCAAAAATGTAGTAAATAAATGTGGTCAGTTCAAATTTTTCATTAACTTTCATTATTTTACCCAGCATAGACTCTTTGAAGAGTTTGATCATATTGTTTAATTTATTTTCTTTTTCAAGTTTCCCATATAGCACTGATGCATTTTCATCTTACTTGTTTAGCTTGTGTATTAGATGGAATACACATCTCCTTCGCTCAGTACAGTGAGACTTACAATATCATAATGCTTAATTTCCCAAGCTATTTTGTCCTGTACCTTCTTCAATAGTATCCCGAATATTCCCACTCACTGTTAGCTCAACTGAAGCATCAGATAGAGGTTACCTATTGTACATGTGGTTATAAAAACTACTTTTCCAAGCACATCTCACAAACCCAGACTTTAGTACTGTAGTAGAAATACTTATTTTAAAGAATTTGTACTTAGAATATGCACTGTAAAAAAAGTTTAGCATCCTCTCACACTTCCATTGCGATAGAAAATCCTGGATAGACATCAAAATAAAAGTTATGAGAAAGCACTGAATTGCTATTAGCATGTAAAACACAAGAGGCAACAAAATAAATAATAAACCACTGCAACCTAAAACATTTATGAAAAAATAAACTGAAACCACATCAGGTTTGAAGTGCTGAAGCATAAAATGGGACGCATTTCAAGAAAAGAATAAATGTGCCTCCCCATGGACACAAATGGTTTCACTGACAAGCAGCTATGCAGGAAAAAGCAATGTAAATGACAGGATAACTGGAAAGTAAGTCATGAACCCAGGTGGAGTAAATGAAAATCATGACACAAGATCTCAAATGACCTAGACAGAGCACACACACAACAAGCTAACTACCATTAACCCAAATGCTATAGGCATTTCATCGGGGAAGTTGAATGTTTACTTCATCAAGTTATGTTCTGTATGCTTGTTCATATGCATCTGCACACTCACTGCAGAAGCTTTTCAAGTAGAATTGTGTGAACTGTGGATGTTTTTTTATTCAGTTGAGAAACCAACAACAAAAATTCAGCTTAATTCTTGGCTTTGTTTTCAAGTCGTTTCAGCCATCTTCTAATCCTCTGGGGGGAAAATGTACAGCAGAATTTGAAATTAAAAAGTTTGTTTGAAATAAAAAGGTATAATGTTTTGTTTAAAATAAATGAATAAAAGGTAGAAACAACAAAAGGACTAGTAGGGAAGAAAAAATCTCCAAAGGGAAAACAGAGATGCAAGTCTAACTTTGAACTTAGACTTCCCACATTGTAATCAAGTGACTTGCCAGCCAAGCACACATGTATACCTGAGAAACAAGTGAGAGTGAGACTGTGGGGAGTGTAGTGGCAGTTCTGCACTCACAATGCTTTTGTCTTGTAGTACATATATTTGTGCAGTTCGTGCATTTACCAGTTCAATTTTTTCATGTTGCAGATGACAGTTTGGCCAATAGATTGTAGACAGTGTTTTGCTAATTAAAATTGAAAGAAATTAAAGGGTTTAAAAATGTACAAGCAAGTTTTGTACACACACTACACAGAAGATTATCTGTGAGGGTTTCACATGTGTACTCTTCAGTGACTCAGTTTTAGTTATTTTAGGTTTTAGATCAAAAATGAAACAGAGAATTCCTTCCCCCTCTCTTTGAAATTTTCTTAGAAGGTTATTTCTCTTAGCTCCTGTGGAAATAACGCAGACACTCTATTTCAGACTTCAAGGAGCATTGGATGTCATGGAAAAAAAAATAGGATATTGCTAAGCATTTCCTGGCATTATTTATTACTGAATCATATTGCAATACATAGAATCATAGAATCACCCAGGATGGAAAAAATCTTTAAGATCACTAAGTTAACTTAACACTATCAAGTCCACCACTAAACCATGTTCCTAAGTGCCATGTCTTCACATCTTTTAAGTACCTCCAGGAATCATTTCCCTAGTGCTGCTGGCCACACTACTTCTGATACAAGACAGGATGCTATTGGTCTTCTTGGCCAGCTGGGCGTAAGCTGGCTCATGTTCAGCCAGCATGTTAGGCTAGAGCCATAGTTCAAATTTCAATAAGTTACATGTATTCATTTACATTTGCTTTCCTTCAACTTTTATGGGTTGAATGATGCCAGTAATAGAGGGGCAGCATGTTTGTCTGTCTTAACTGATGACACAGATAAGTAAAATGGGTGTGCATGTTTCTGTTTTGTTTCTTACTAATCAGGCTTTTCAAGTACTTCAGTAATGAAGAGTTTGACATTTGAAGCATTTACATCTATTGCCTTCAGCATGAAGAAACCCAAAGTTTTGTACCGGTAAGAAGTATAGGGGTAATCTAGCAAAGGCAACAACATCTAGGAGAAAAAAAAAAAAAACAAAAAAAAAAACAAACAACAAAATGAACAAATATAATCCCTCAGGTCTGGTGCAGAAAAACACATGCAGGGGGCCACTTTAATCTGAAAATAATATTTTGCCATCAGTGCAGATAGTGAATGGATATATAGGGAAATGACGGCCGAGTCCACAGGTCCTTCAAGAGCTAAAATGGGAGGAGAGACAAATACAAGTATTTAGCAGGAAACTACTGTTTTCATCTGTGCCTTTGGGCCAGTGCCAGCTACCCTTCTCCCATTTACACTATTATGGTATTTGACTTAATCAATTAATCTAATTTTAGGTTGCTCTGGGGAAGGTAAAATCAGTTACAGGAATGTATTGATGGTGGGATCAGATGTATTTGATTCAATCTTATCTACAACAAAATGTGTATAGCATAGTTTCCTTGAACACAACCAGAATCAGATGGAGCTGTTTTCTTGCTGACTGCTTCAAGCTCTTGGTAGGTATTGTTCAGCTCCAAAAATAACCCTTTCAACCTTTCTTCTATCTTGTGTTACCCAGCTAGTGAAACTGTATCTGTTCTTTCCTTGTTCCCTGGTGTCTGTTACCCTGTTTCTTTACTCCTTTCTCTGAGCTTTTGCCTCTCTGCCACAAGCCCTCAGACCCCTACAGCCACAAAACCAAGTAAATCCCTCCACACTGGTAAGCATTTAAAATGTCCTGCTGATGACTGCTGTTCTTTCAGTTGTCTCGTTCCAGTGGGAAGTTTCACAGATTCTTATCTTTATCCCAAAATAAAACAGTATTGTTTACATTCAATAATGAAAAGAGAAGGCATAACCAGAGTCTAATCATATCATTTCAAGAACAATTGTTGTGCATCTAGGAATCCTGGTGGAAATCACCTGGCCCCAAAACTAAGCCACAGGAAGAAGATTGTTTAGAAACACAGACTTAAATAATATATGAGAAGATCACTTTTACTAGACCTGGAGGAGAAATCTGGCATACAGAGATATGGAAAGGTACTGCTAGAAAGAGCATTGCTTTGGACTCCAATTTTCTAGCTGTAGTATTGGCTGAAGAAGGTAAGAAAATCTCTTTTAAAATGTTGACTTATAACCCTTTTTCTGTGACAGAAAAGGAAAAAAGAGTGCAGGAAGAACTGATTTTAAGACAAAAAGAAATACTACTTCTCCTTCACTGTCCCTAATATTTTGCTCCAATCTCACATGACTTTTAGTACAAAAATGGTTAAATGTAGAAGTTATTTCTAAGTGAACAGCCAATGCCAAAATGAATAATTTTATTAGGCAAAATGCATATGTTTTAGCAAAAAAAAAAAAAAAAAAAAAAACTATGTAATGACTTGTATTTGTTCTCTTCCTTCATCACTAGGTGATACTGGTCCCCCCAAAAAAAGGAGATGCAGCAGGTTCTTTTGAAAATTTGGACACCAGAAAGCAGAGTGAGACTTGGCAGGAGCAACATGCCAAGACCCTGTGGCATAGATTAAACTTGCATCAGCAACAATCGTGGGAGTTAAAAATAGATAAGAGAGTAGATGAAAAGGTAGGATTCATGTCACTTACTTTTAGTTGCCTCTACTACCTTCAGACTACTGCTGTTAGACACCTAGGTTTTTATTATTCACCTAGTCATTTTTACAATTATAGAGAAGAACAGGCACTTTTAATGTGTTTCACCTGACCTGTTTTAAATATTTACATTGAGATGATTTAAATTGTACTCTAATGGTGTCTTAATTTCTCTAATGGGAATCATAGGAATTCCAGCATAGGCATCCACATTGTACATTTTGACTGTAGATGTCTGCATTAGGTCATATAAATCCCAGCCAAAAAGAAAACAAGATCAAGGGACAAAAAAAGGGAGAAAGACTGAAGATGTCATAACACCAGAGTCCCAGGTATGTAATGCAACCTGAAATTTAAAAACTAAGAAGTCACAAATTTAAAGTTAAGAAAGGCAAAAGTGAAACAGCATCTCAAAAAATACTCAAGTACCTCAGTTCACCTTCACTAGATGGGTCAGAAGCAGCATATGATCTTTTAATTTGAGACTAAAAGGTCATCTAGGTCACCACCCTGGCACTGCAAGTTTGTTTTGCATGGTACATCTGTTGGTGTCTTTATAGGTTTCAAAATGTATGAACAAATGAAACATTACTCTTTCCCTAAGGAAAGAATGAGGCCATTTTTTAAACACATTGTCAGAGGATTCCTTTTTTTCCTGAAGCTAACTACAAATATTCTTTTTCCTGTTTTGGTTCCATTTCTGTCTTATACCTTTTAAATCACTCTATTTGTTTTCACACATATTAAGCTACTTAGAAACACTAATTGTGACAAAAATAAAAGGGGTTAAATGCTATTGTACTACTACTGTTGTAGCTGGACTCAAAGCCATCAACTCAGCAAGGGGTCAAAGTGTAATTAACAGATTTATAGATGAAATTATTTCATGACACTAAATTACAACTACTGCAGGGGATTTCTTAATTTTCAAATTACTATGCCATACAATTTCAACAATTTAAACCTTTCTTTTTTCTCAGAATGAGAAGGAATTCAAACAACTGAGAGTGCAAAAGAATATCACGAAAATAAACAATGCAGAAAAATTTCACTCTGTCAGTGAAGGAGCCTAGGTTTTTTCTTGCAGTTGTGACAAAAGACACACATGAAACCCAGTCTTTTTCAGATTTCTGTTATGCTTTTTTCACTTTACAATAAATAGAAATGTGTAGCATTTTCTAAAATACCACAGCTTAAAAGATTACAGTATTTAAATATCATTATTTAAAGTTTGTAAAGCTTTGTAACAGCAGGGAAGGTTGAAAGCAGGAGTATTAATGGGAGAAGAACTGAGCATGACAAGGAAGTTTTTAAAATCTTTTGTCTCTTTTAGACTTGATACATTTCAGTACTTCAACTGTTCTTAAATTCTTTCTCTAACAGACTTTTAGTATTCAGTTATACAATATTGCACTTCAGGTAATTTTATTTGCAAATGAATCTGTAGGATTGATGTTCATATGTAGCTTAATTTGTGAGACACAATCTTGAAAAGTCATAAACTCACTTTGCATCTTTACATACTCATATATTAAAGAGGTATAATTTATAATAAACATCTGCTTTATAATACCAATGTGACAGAAGGCATTAGGCAAGGAAATTGACTGTGGGTGTGAGAGACACCAAACACAAATATGCACATATATAATTAAACCTTTAAAATATAGCTGAGTGATTTTCTTATGCTAGTCCAAGGATTATTAATACACATGTCAGTGTCAAATTTAATAAAGCTGTTGTGTTAATTGCAACCGTGGTGCCTTGTACTAACACCTGTCAAGGTATTTCTGGTGCAGAAAATCTTTGTCATAAGTGAGCCAGCTAACATAAATTATAAGTGAACTAGCCTCTTACCTCAGGAGATACAAATTCAAATACTGCTTTTAGTCTCAAATGAGTTGTTTGTCACACCCCACTGAACCTCCAAATATGGCACTGTTCTGCATGGCTGGAAATCCAGACCCAGGAGACATAAGAGATTGGAATATCAGGCTGTATCACTAATCAAGATTATGGTATATTGGCAGAGACAAGTAGGAAAGTGTGTGTGCGTAGCAATTGCCAGCTCCTTCCCTCACAAGCCAGCACTATTCATGTCTTAAATTCAGGAAGCAGGAAGTTTGCTAATAAGTTTTGGACAGAAAAATAAGCTGCTGTTACTAATGTCAGCTTTTATAGATCAACCTCATACAACTGTCCACGACATTCTCCCATCAGAAGTAATGGCACTCGTGTGAATGCCAGCCAGTACTACTTTTATCTCTGAAAATGATGAACGCCGTCTTCTGAACACAAAGATCTAAGAAGACTACAACCCTATGTCATATGTTTTATTTTACTACAAAACTGCCCTCATATAAAATAAAATTTTACAGAAATGTCTCATTCAAGAAAAAAAGGAAAAAATCCCAGTAGAAAAAAATCAATAAATGGTACTTTTAAGCCATTGACAACATCTACTAATGTTTCTTTGTAGAAATTGTATCCATTAAAATTAATCTAGCCTATTTTCACTGGGGGCACCATATCAGAAGGCTGGCATAGTGCTAGATCTGTGGAGAATCACAACTCACGTTCATTTATGCAGACATAGACAGCCAGCTAAAGGCATGTCCTGACATGTTCATATATACAATATGCAGCAACCACTGGAATATGGCACCATCTTTAATCCGTAAGCATAAGAGAGAAGAGGAAGGTGCTGGCAGTATGCTAGAACCACACGTACATTAGTATAGACTAAGTAAAGCCACATTCAACTTAAGGAACTCATCATTGTATGTTCTCTTTTTACACACCTGGCTCCCAGATGAGCCCTAAAGAGTTTGTGCCACGATGCATGTCTCAAGTATGTATAGGTTTAAGCAAACCATCATTAAGAATATCCAGGCTGAATGTGGAGATACAAAGCCCAAACTTAAAAGTAAAACATTCATATTTTCAGAGTAAAGCAAGGAAAATTCCTTTTAGTACAGGGCCAAATCATTAGTATGTAAAGCACTAGGTTACCTTTCCACAGACCAAAGACAGACCTGTTCTACCTCAAAGAAAGCAAGAAGGAAACAACATACACTGAGGCAAGCCGTAGAGTGTGGATAGAAAGCAGAGAGTGAGTATTACAGTGCAACATAATAAGCTTCAAGTCCTCTACTAGCAGACATTTAATATATACCTTCCCAGTTTTACTAGCAGGGTCCCCTGGGAGATAACTAAGGAGAGAAAAAACATTTTACCCTTCCTGTCTTCCTAAATGAAGAATCCCAGATGAACAGACTGAGATCTCCAAACCAAAGGATTAAAATTACCTACTTACTAGGTGTTTTTTTTTACTGTGATGGTTTTTAGAATTACATGTTAGTCAAGAGCTGTGTTATGATCTGTCAGTCCAATAGCTCGTATATATTTTATAAAAGGCCTAATGAATATTTGCATAAATAGACAATGCTCCTGAAAGTAAACAAGTATTCAGTTATTTATTGAAACAGCAGCCCAATTTCAATCTTCTTTCAAACAAAAATCAAAAATAATATTTATACAAACTGATACAGGGATATGAATATGAAAATGTATTCAAAAAACAAAACTCCTCAATAATAAACAAAAGTAAATTTAAGACCAAATATTATGCTACGTTATGTTTATCAGGGAAAGAGATTATATAGGAAAAATAAGTATTTCAAATTCACATGTTCATGTCTATGTCTTGTACCTGATATACTCTTCTAGAACAGCACAGAATACACAATGTTTTGACACACTGATTTTGTAATGGGGTAAGAAATAGATAGTGAATAAGCAATGTATACTCAGTAAATAAGAATCATAGAGACTTAAGGAATACAGATCATTACATTCAGACTAAGTTTTCTGATATTTATCTTCAGATAAAGTAGGCATTAAAAGGTTATAGATACACACATATGTACACATATTGTGTCTCTTCTAACTCCTCCTTAACAAGGGGGATGTAAGTATTGTTTCTCTCTCAAAGAGAAGCTGATAATGGAGTCAGATGTTTCTTTGATATAATCCTGTTTGTTTATGAAAATCTGCAGAATCCTGCTTTTCATAATGAAGTAGGAAATAAAGAGAGGAATTAAGAATGCGTTAAGCATTGCCTTTGGTGACAGTTATTGGTGCTATTTTCAATCAGAATCTTTCTCAAAAGCTTTTACTTTAAACTTTTCTTCAAGCTGCGCTCTCGGAATTTATTCAAAAAACTTCTGATCCATGATTACAGTCTTGCCTATCTGATTCTCTGGACTTGCATCTCTCTCACAGATGAGTATCTTCTAAAACAATAGCTAATAAAACTCTCATCCATATGGGCACATGCACATGCTCTCAGTGTTTTGGACAGTGACAGATGGCTAAATTTGGGGTGGAGGGTGCTATAGTTTCAGCTATCTGGTGGCATAAAGGATTGAAACTATTGATTATAATTACCTTAAATGATCTGAAAATGGAATTTGTCCAATGAATAAAAGAGGTATGTTTGTGTGTACAGAGACTTAAAAGTTTACATTAAAAAAATTGTGTAAAACCCTAACATTAGCGTAGTGCTGCATTTATTAGGGGTACAAGAGACCAAAACAATTTTAGAAGTTTGAGAGCAAAGAAAGTTAAAAACGGGTGAGCATCTATCAAGAATGAATTAAACTCTTTGCTAGAATGACCACCAAGTGCACTCCGTGGTCATTGAAGGGGAAAAAGCTCAGAAGCCTTTACTGAAATAGAGGTTAAAAGAATTAAGTGAGTCTTCTAACAAAGGTGAAAAGAAAACAAGGAGAAAAATACCAAAGGTTTTAGTCAATCCAAACATCATTTTGTACTATAGATATCAAAACATATCTGGCAGATGTTTTTAAGTAAATAAACATACCTTGGTCCATTTACTATGTCTTTTGATTCTGATGGCACAGAAAGTTCAAAGAGTGAGAATGCTTATGTTTTGATCTGGAGAAAAAAGAACATCATCCATATCTCTGAAAAGCTTTGGAAAAAAACAGAGCAACCGATTTCGAATTAAACAATCAAACATGCAGATTCCTCTGACTAATGAACCTGAAAAACATGGCAAGTCAGAAAATGTTATGAGTTGGCTCTTGATGTGGTTAAGACCGTGATTATCATGCCAACCCAAAATGACAGGGAAGAGATACAAGGAATCCTTGGAATGGTAAATCATGAAAACATTTATAATGACAACCAGAGTGCTACCATGGAAAGAAAGCCAGCAACAGTTACTTGCAAACCTTCATAAACACTTTCAAAGACCTTAAGAAAAGAGTCCCTATTCCAAAGGTGCTTTCGCAGTGAAAAGGAAATTCTGTTTTCTCCAGGTTCACATCCAGTCTAGTAAGACTAGCAAATGAGTCATGTTAATGAAACCTGCATGTCAAACATGGAAGGAGACTTTAGCCTTAATAACAGGGTATAGTATGGCTCATCTCTTTAACTGCAGGGAGCCAGCATTAGCTGAAAACAAACTGTTTGTTTTGACGTGTTTTGTTAAAACTTAGGCATGTGAAACTTCAGCAGACAGGATCTCCCTCTGGAGGCGTTCACAGGCATGTACTGCTTTTCATTGTCTCTATAGGGAAGTGAAGCATGCATTTTTAGACAACTAGCTGCTAAAATGTATTTGCCAGTTAGGTGACTAAGCTGGGAAAAGTGGGTCCCATTCCTCAAATATAAAAATATATTTCTTAGATTGCAGATATCAGATGTACAAATCAAACACAAGTCCCAGAAAGATTTGAGAGCTGCAGACTCCCTTTCTGGAACATTTGGCAGAAGTGAGGTAGAACAGATTCAAGCGTGAGATTGGTACATCAAACAGAATTTCTGAGAAGTAGCCTAGAAAGGTTTGGAGACCATGATTCTCAGAACAGTTGCTTAGGAGAAGGAGATGAAAAAAGTGGGCCCAACTCTTAAGATAGGAATGGTTGTTGCCTGTCACTAGTCTTACTGAAATTAAGAGCTCACAGGTTTAAGTAAAACCTGAAATACCACACATGGTGAATTCAGGGGTAATATAAGAAAAAAATGTTGAAAAATATACACTAACACAATTAAGGCATACCAAAATAGAAGACAATATTTGGAAACAGTATCTGCAAGGTGAATATCAGTGTTTACCTCACACATCAAGAACAAAAGCCAAGTTAGGAAAAGAACTCTTGTTTGCGACAGGAAGAACTGCATATAGAGAGCAAACCAGGCACAGATATGTTTATGTTAACTGAAGAAATTTATTGCTCCTACGCTCATAGTCTCATTTTCTCAGACAGCTTTGCAAAAGGATATTGCATCTGACTACATGGTTATGTATATTGTACCCATTCCTGCCAAACATACTATACTTAAAACAGGAATATATATGGACAAGCGAAGTGATTCTTCCCTGTTGCTCCACTCTTGTGAGGCCCAGCCTGGAGTACTGAGTTTAGTTCTGGGACCCCCAGCACAAGAACGATGTGGACCTGCTCAAGTGTGTCCAGAGAAGGGAAATGAAGATGGTGCTGGAGCACTTCTCTCACAAAGAGAGGCTGAGTAGTGGTTGTTCAGCTTGGAGAAGAGAAGGCTTCAGGATGACCATATAGCAGCCCTTCAATACTTAAAAGGGACTTAAAAGAAATCTGTAGAGGGAGTTTTTATAAGAGCAGTGATAGGACAAGGAGGAATGGCTTTAGGCTGACAGAGGGGAGATTTAGGTTAGATATTAGGAAGTTCTTTGCTGTGAGGGTGGTGAGGAACTGGAACAGATTGCCCAGAGAAGCTGTGGCTGCCCCATCCCAGATAGTGTTCAAGGCCAGGTTGAACGAGGTTTTGAGCAGCTTGTTCTTGTGGAATGTGCCCCTGCCCTAGGCAAAGGGGTTTGGAACTGAATGATCTTTCGGGTCCCTTCTAACCCACACCATTCTGTGATTCTATGATGTAAGGATTTTGATGACAAACAACAAAAAAACTTGCAGAGGAATTTAATGTAGCCATACACATAACAGTATGCAATTTACACCCTCTAGATCTAGGGGTATTTCATCTCATTTTTTACTCTCTTCCTTTTTAAAATCTTATAGAAACCATTTTTCCACTGGTAGTTGGAAAATGGTATCTGAAAATACAGCTCATGCTAAAAAAGCTTGTGAAATCAGTCTCTGATAATCTTATAATTAAATTGCAGGATAACATCAACGAAGCGTGACACCATTACATCTTGGCAATTTATTTTTTATGAGAATTAATTACAAAAAATGAAAACAAAACTGTCTTTCATGTTAAAACTTATAGAAAAGGGAAAAAAATTCCATAAGTATGCAAAGGCAAGTTCAAATATATGCCTTAAGAATAGCGAGTTGTCAACCATTAATGTGAAAGTTCAATGAATCTTGCACATAACACCTTTTGCACGAAAATGTTTTTCCAATAAATTGCTCTCCATCAGCCAGGATGACAGAATGGGTGAAAGAAGGAAATAATGAACCTTGTACGCTACTTTGTCCCAGATGTTTACAGCAAGGGGATAATTTCATCAGAATAAGGCAAATAAGAGATCACACTGTCTAAATGAACAGACTAATCAGTTTTTACCAACAGCACTTTCATACCACAGAGAAAATGGTAAGTACAAATTATGACTGGGCAACTGTTGTGAGACAAAACAATTGAGATAGATAAAAACTAAGTTATGAGCAAACGTAAACTACACATAAGCATTGCTTATGTGAATATGATGAGTGAATCTATTGAATTTAGAAAAAGATAGACACTTGAATGTATTTTTCCTAAATTATTTTTTGTCATGAAAAGAAATTTGTAGAAATTTTCATTTCAATCAGACAAAAACTAAAACATTCTACTTGTAATTAAACCCAAAGCAATTTTTTTCCAATTTTGTAGTTTAGCCATGTAGCTAAAAGAAAAAAAGAAAAATATCACTCTCAGGATTATTCATACTAACCTTTCTTTTAAGTGGGAAAGGAATAAGTAGGCATACTTTTCGGATGTTCACATAATGTGATGAGAGGGTTCAAGCTGAAGTACTACAAACATGATTTTAACTACAACGTAAGTGAAGCAAATGTGTGCTGACCACCCTGTTTTAGAATGACCTGTATATATATCACTAATGCCTAAACACTAGCACTCAGTGGATAAAGCTTCCAGGTATTTCATCATATATATTGGTAGAAATATTAGCAGGATATTAATAATTTCATTATATAAGGAAATTTTAGAGGCCACTGGTCAACGTAGTGAGTGAACTAATGGAAGAAGCTCTTTCTAAATCCCCTTCCAATGCACTAAAATAAATGGGCTGCTTTTGTACAGGAACTTCAAACTGAATTTCATAGGTTTGTGTGTGAACAGCAATATGTATTGAACAATTAAGTAAAAATGTTGGTACTAACTACAGGTCCATTGGTGGGACTATATGCATTAAACAAGTCATGCCCAACCTACATGCTGAGCTTTTAGAAACAGTATCACTTTTAATAATATGTATCCTAATTCACAGAATTTATCATCTCATGAGAATGTAACAAGGTTTTTTTGATATAACCTGTAGAATGTAGTCTGACTGTATCTGGAGCTGAGCACAAATGTATAAATCAACAGGTCGCTGATAGTGCGACCACGAGCCTATCTTTCAAAGTTACAAGGGAAGCCAAGGCCTCCATACACAGAAACACTATTTGTAACTCTCTGTCAGTGCTACAGACACTGCTTCCCAAGGCTCTGTCAGGTTTTAAACAAAAAGAAAGGCAGGTCAGTAACACGTTGATCAGAAAATTGAAAGGGTTCCTCTCTACAAAAATAATAAACCCATCACCACTACACTATTGTTATTGTTGTTCCTGTTGTTGTTATTACAGCTGTGATTAAAGATTGTGAGTTTATGCTTTTCTAATGGATTCTTTAGGGTTAATGCAGCAAGCCATTGCTTACTGTATCACTTTCCGCTGGGTACAACTGAAGCCTTAATGAAAGCTTGCTTTCATTTACTCAACAAACTTTAATTTTCATTTGTCAAACCACAAACAAGATATTTAACAGGTTAGGGGATGGGTAATATTACTGTAACGAGTGTGTGTCTGTATACTTTAGTGACTATAAAGCTATACCTTACACAGATTACATGTGGTCAGGTATTTATGACAGAAAGGCACACATCTGCCTAAAAGAGATACAATGTGTATATATGCTTGTGGCACTCTCAAGATACCAATGAGCCCAACAAATAGCAAAAGAAGCATAGGTGGTGTTTTTCCCTGAAGCATTGAACGACTTGCAGTAAAAGCAGTGTGAAAATACAGACTAGTTTAATGAAGCAGTCAATAGCAAATCAGGACATTTCAGGCATGTCTCCAACAAGCAATGGAGTGTAGTATGAAAAACCTGAAATAACCTCATCATTGTTATCTCTCCTGAGCTAGGGGGGCATAGATCTATCAGCAGAGCATATCTTAAAACTAACTAGCTCTGCTGAGAAGCTGGGATTACTAGCTTTAGTCACAGATGCAACTTAGAATGCTGTTTAGAGTGCTTGCTGTTTTTGGTACCAGATCATCTCCTCTGAAGCCTGAGACACACCAACAAGGCGAGCCCTAGCCAAGGGGTAACTATCTCCAAAGCCAACAAGTGGAAATATCTGATGGGTTTATACTTGACCCTTTGAGCAGTCTTTTGTGTGCTTTCCTGTCACTGTCGCGTGCCACGACATACAATAATTCCCTTGTGTGTTTTAACTTGAGACCACCACATATATAAGCTCTAAGCCACTTTTCTTGCAGTGTAAGCACTTGACAGACTACATCTTTAAATGTTATCCTCTCTACACAAAGCATAATTTCTGATTTGTCTGAAAGGTATGATGCTTATAGAACAAAGGTAAAATGTATGCTTAGATTTT
Organism: Lathamus discolor; assembly: GCF_037157495.1. Classification (NCBI taxonomy): domain Eukaryota; kingdom Metazoa; phylum Chordata; class Aves; order Psittaciformes; family Psittacidae; genus Lathamus; species Lathamus discolor. The sequence continues at coordinate 91,724,371 of NC_088887.1, read as the reverse complement.
CTCTTACTTGCTTTTGAAGTTGTTGGCACAAAAGCAGCTTTAGCTGGGAAAAACACACTGTTATATGCCTGGACTTTAGAAACAGGAAGGCATGCAGAAACATCCCTTTCTTCCATGTTTCTTTATGGATTGCCTCTAGACAGCTTCTGAACACTACACTACTTACTGTGAGTACATCCCTTGATTGTTTGTCTTTCCCTACACACCGCAGAAAGCTAAGGTGTCTCAGAGAATTCTGGACTGCAGTCCAAGGTCTGAGGCATAAAATCTAGGCATTGTAAAGCTCAACATAATGTCTTTTCTATTAGATTGAGCTTTCTAGCCCCAGGCACGTTCAGTCTGCATTGACACCTAACATATAAGCCATTGCAGCACCTCAAGCAAGACTTTTACAGCATTTCCCCTCTACCACTTTCATTTCTTGCTTGCAGCTTCCCCGTCTTGTAAGTCCATCATATAACCCCATGCAGAGTACTGCCTGACTGAGGACAGCAAGAATTTGATAAGACTTTTGAACTTTACTCTGCAACACCCTTTTGACTTGCTTCTTGTGCTATTGCAAAAGAGCAGGTAGATGATCAGTGGTAAGCTGAAAAAATTAAGATCTGGCAGACATTTTTTCCTCTCTTGAAATCTTTCAGTAGCAATGGGACAGAATTTAAACTTTCACTTCTGAACTTAGTTATTTACACTGAAAGAATCATATGGCATGTCATTACCAAAGCTCTTCCTCCATGTTTTTTTTTTTTCCCAGCACTGTGAAATCAATATGTACTTCCTGAAACAATAGTACTAAAACTTAAAATGTGAACTTCTTAGTTTGCAATTATTCCCAGGGTTCACATTTTCTTTGCCTGTGCTTCTGTGTTCTGTATGTTGTTAAAAGGAAACAAGCAAATTAATCTTCAGATTGTTGATAGCAGTAGATCACAATAATTCTTATCTGTTATTATTAAGGAGAAACTACAGGAATTTTAATCTACATTGTATCAATATCATACATCAAACTTACCTCCTTCAGAGCAGTTGCAGTCTATCATCACAAAATAATCTACAATCAGTATTATACACCATGCACAGACAAGAAACCTGCATATTAAAGCTTTTATGGTCTCAGTATCCAATGCATTTACTTTTCCAATAAACATGCTCAAACTTTCATCATGTGGTCTAGTACAGAGAATTCTTTGTCTTAAGACAAAAATCTGAGGCATAAAAATACGTGAAAAAAAATCTTTGATTTCTGTACAGTTTCTGCACAATTTTCAGACAAGGATATTAATGTTATTTAAAAGCACTAATGAAAACTTTCAACACCTCTGTAAGACAGTAAGATAAATTACTGTTAAATGCATGGACAGGGATTGTGACCTGCAAGACCAGCAAGTCATAGCAGATTTTGAGTTAGTATTATTGAATCCAGATCCAGATTATTGTGTTATCCAGAGCCAGATTATTGCCCCATTATTACCGAATCCAGATCCAGATTGGTCCAGATTATTGAATTAGTAATATTATTATTGAATCCAGATCTTGGATTTATATTCCCTTTTTCTAAGATAAATAGCTTTCTTTCAGGGTAGCCTTACGCTGTGATCAGAACTCTTGTTCCAGACATTATTGGTGTTAAACAACTGCTTAAGTAAAGGAAGAACTAAGATCTGGATGCATCACTGGCTTTCCACTCTGCTCCCCTCACCTCTTACCCCCTCTATTTTTGTCTTTTTCTTCTTGATCACTTTGTACCAGCAAAGAATTCCAACAGAAATGTAAAATCAAATACAAAAAGAACAAGAAAGAAACTAGGAGAAATAAAAGGTCAACATTCAGCTGCATAAGGAAATGAGCATGAGGAAAACCCTACTAAGTAAGCAATCTTCAGCCCATACAGGTAAAACTGCAAAGTAATCCATTTAAAATGGATATGGAAACTAAAACTGTCTCAAGACAGGAGGACAAAACTATGCTTTTTCCCTTGATTTCTCAAGCTGGAAAACAAAACTAAAGCATACCATGTCCATCCTGCAAGCTCAGATTTCTTTCATATGGGAGCAAGGGCATGGAGAAGGAGGAGACAATGTCACCCCAAACTGGAATGCCACTGCAGCAGACAGATTCATCAGGGCCCAGATCTGAGAAACACTGTTATACTCCTCAGCTTAGACAAGCCCAAGAAGATATTCTATAAATTTCAATTCATGCCCAAGCCCTAATGGAATTTACGTATTTCAGTGAAAATCCTACACAATCAAACAAATCTTCTCAAAAAGCTTTATTTAGACAGAAAGATGTTACATGCATTTTCTCAATAATTTAAAATGAATACTGGCAAAATAAAAAAGCGTATTTGCTAAACTGCACAGGATGGCTGCTGTGTGATTCAGAAATTTTAGGAATGTCCTGGGTCTGATTGGGGTAGAGTTCACTTCTTCATAGCAGCCCACACAGTGCTGTGGTTTAGATTTGTGGCCAAAACAGCTCTGATAAAGCATCAGTGTTTTATCTATCACTGAAAAGTGCTCACACAATGTAGAGGTCTCTGTTTCTCACTATGTCACCCCCACCCTAGCATGCAAGCTGGGGTATGTGCAAGAAGGTGGGAGGGCACACAGCTGACCTAAACTGACCAAGGAGATACCACATACTGTATGATGTCATGTTCAGCAACAAAACCGAAGAGGGAAGGAGTTTTTCCATTGGGCATCAGCTGCTCATAGGAGGTGATGAGTGATTGCCTTTAAATCACATAGTGTTTTTCTTAATTTTTTTTCCTTTCATGTATTAAACAGTCTTTATCTTGAGCCACACTTTTCTCACTTTTGCCCTCTATTTCTCTTCCCCATCTTATTGGGGGTGGGAGTGAGTGAATGACTGGGTGGGGACTTAACCTGCCAGCTGGAGTCAACACAAGGAGATAAACTAGCCTGTGATCAATCAGTAACAGACATGAAAGATAGAACAGATGAAATGTAAATGGTCAGGCATCCCAACAGAATCAGGCAGCTCTACAGAAAGCAGCAAGTACGCACAACGCAAAAGACTAGGCACAAGAAAGTGCAGAACTTTAGTGGAGCAGACAGATAAGTAATTTCCTGATCAGCATTAAGAAAGCATGTAAATAGAGAAGAAACACCAAGATCCACCCAAAATAATCAAACAAATATGATTCAAAGAAATATTAAAGTTGCAAAAAACCTCAATCGTGGAAATGCTTTGCATATGATGACATATACAACTGTTGTATTAAAGAGAAATGTCGTGGTTTAAACAAAGTCAGCCATAATTCACACAGTTGCTCTCTCACTCCCCCCCTTCTTGCCCTCCCCCTACTCCTGGAGGGACAGAGAGGATAATCGAAAAGAATGCAATTCCCACGGGTTGAGATAAGAACAGTTTAGTAACTAAGGTATAACACAAACCACTGCTGCTACCACCAATAATAATAATGATAAAGGAAACAACAAGGGAAGAAAAATACACCACCTCACCATCAGCCGACCAATAACTCGCCCAACCCCGCAGTGCCTAGCCCTTTCAGGGCACTCTCCATTACATCCTGGGCATGACGTGCTGTGGTATGGAATACCTCTTTGGCTAGTTTGGGTCAGGTGTTCTGTCTCTGCTTCCTCCTGGCTTTCCCTCCTCCCTGGCAGAGCATGAGGCTCAGAAAGTCCTTGCTCAGACCAAACATTTTCGTTATCAGCTCTGTTCCCAGGCCTAAAGTCAAAACACAGTGTTGCACCAGATACTAAGAAGGAGAAAAATGACTGCTACTGCTGAACCCAGCACAAGAAATCAGTCCAGCAAATTAAAAAAAGCACGTATCTATTTAAAGGTGTGGGTTTTTGCATATGTATCACACTAATTAAGTGGAAATTAGCAAAAATAAATGGTTTGCATAGTGTGGACTATCTTAAAGTGCACAGACAGGATAGCAGAAAATACAGGAAATTTAAAGGCAGATTGTAAGTTCACTATGTATGATTTCTTTAGCACTACAAAAGCAAAAAACCTCCTGCAATCAGGCTGGCCTATTTTAAGATCATATGATAATATTTTCAATAACGACTGCAAGAACAAAATAAAGTATAAATGCTGGAATTTCGAGAGTCTTGTTTAGCACGGGACAAATGCTGTCAGGTAGAAGAAGTTAATTCATAAATATACTAGGATTCAGACAGGGAGCAACCATACACACCTTAATGAATATCAAACAAACACCCAGAGCAGGAAATCCCATTGTGATACCTGTCTCCTAAGGGTTCTATAATGTTTTTGAAAATCTGAAATAGCTTCTTCTATGTTACATACGAAGATAGCTGAAGCAATGCTACTGGAACAGCACCTTCCTTTTAAAGTGTCCAGTGCATTAGAAGAAAAAGAATATAAAGAGAAGAGGAGCAAATAAGCACATAATAGATAAAGTCATCTTTGTGAAAGTCACAGAACGCACTTGTTGGCTAAGTAGTGTGGTAGATATTGAAATGTCAGGCAAGAAGCGCATTTGTATAGACTCAAGCTGTTTAAATAAAACACAAAAAGTGCTCACTGCCAAACTCCTACAGTCATGAAATACTACCTGACTTGGCAATGCAAAAATTTAAAACTACAGGAAAACTACCTGGTGCCAAATTCCAAAATGCAAAAGATAGGTATTGGCAAGTATTCCTGAGTTGTGGGAATCGCCGGGAGACGAGCTCATCCGATGATGACCGACAAGTCTCGTTTATTGCTAAGCAGATGGACACTTATATACCTTGCTTGCATGTTTATAGTTTGGTTACAGAGAGATCATTGGCTTACAGCTTTTACATGTTACAAGATCATTGGTTTGTAGCTTCTACATTTTTTGCAGCTACACCGTGCACCCCCCCACCATCCTCCTTCTCATGCACTTATCACTTAGTGGCCTTGGCTGTGATTGGTCATAGTATGTTGCTGTTTGCCGGTGTCCTTCATTTCCTCATTATCTGGCGTGAGAGGTTTGCATCATGTTCTACACAGATGTCTTGTTTCAGCTCGTTGATGGGAGCGTGACCTTTGACCTTTTTTCGACAAGCTAATCCTCCACACTGAGTAGCAAAAGTGAATACCTCACCACATTCTGCACAATTAGTGTGTCCAAATTGTCCAAAAGATGCTACCTGGAATTAACGTTAGTCCAGCTCTATCATAGGTGATGTTGGAAAGGCACAATATGGTAGCTGGTATAGCAGATCTCAGTCATCACTTCCTTTGCATGAAATAGGAATCGGGGAAATCAGTCACAAATTGTGTAAGTACAAAAAGACTTCATGATGAGCAATACTTACCATGGTACAGGTTTCATAAAACAGCCTACTTTTCTCCCAACACCTTAAATCTAAGAAAGTAAACACAAAGCGAGAAACATCCATACTTGAAATGCTAGTTAATCAGAGGCTATTAGTAATTGCAGAGTACATTTGGGGGAGGTGGCACAACAACCTGTGTGTGCAAATCCTTGAATCTACTACTGAAAGAAAATGTCATATGACAATTAGTTCAATAAAACATAGTCACTAAATTTATCAAAACAGAGATGTGAATAAAGAACCTGCTGCCAGTGTGATGCTAGTGAGATGGGACACAGGGTAGTATTCTTACAGAAGAGGCAGCCTGAAGTTGTCATGTCTAGAATTACTAGAATCACCTAAACCAAATAAGTCAAAATTGAAAAGCAGTTTCTTATACCAGTGCTTGCATGCAAAAAATTTGAACAATATGGTCAAAGACAGGAAAACTATCCCAGTTGAAAGTACCCATAAATCACTTGGGAGTGCTTTTTAAAAAACGCTGTCAGTCACAGAAAGCTTTTAGTGTATGCTACCGAAACTGCAAAGCGTAAGCATGAAAGAGACTGACAAATACATTGCTGATTTCTTATCCAGAGCAGCCTTGCAGTGCACAACCACAGCAACTTAACAAGAATGTGAAATCTCTAGCCTGATATTAATGCAGAAAATGCAGAAAGACAGAAGCATCAGGTAAGTCTGTTAAGTGCCAGTTTCAAGGTAGGGGCTACAACATATCTAAGAATAAATGATACAAGACAAAGATTTACAAGCGCTTGCATCTATCATTCTGTCACACTCTGTTAGGACAGCCAGATGCCGTGGCAGAAGCCTTGTCTGCTTCCCAAGAATACTGGAACTGTCCAGATGAGCTGAGAATCCAAGATAGCATTATATATAAAGTCAAATGAATCATAAACCCAAGGTCAGTAAAAAGAAATTCTTTCAGGCATGCACTGAAGCCATACAGGAATAGTGTTCCGTTCATTCACAATGCAGTGGCATTGCGTTATCTGCAGCAAACTTACACTAAGCCAAGGTATTCAACACCTCAGGAGTAGCTTCGTAATGCCCATGATGAAACAGAAGCTAGGCTATAGGACACCATTCCTGCTAAAGGTTTCATTCTAATAACAGTAGTTGATAAAAGGCAATGAAATTACAGAAAATCCCAGCAACAGGCTCTGGAACAGCCCACAGTCTTAATTATGAATGGGCATTTTGTTTACATGCCAACACAGAATAGTTCTTCATTGCAGTGTGCTATTTGGGCATCAGTGGTAAAATTCATATCCTCTAAATAGTGTTGTCTGCAAATGTAAGCATCCACATGTGACTTAGAAGCATAAGATCCTATTACTGTGACTGGAAATATAGCTAACACAGCAAATGAAGTCCTTAGGACTGCTCAGCCAACCAACTACATCAGACTATAGGGGAGAGCTACTCTCCAGACTCCAGACTAATGTATTAACAGGCCACTGCCAAATGTGGTGGTATAGATACTTGGTACACATATAGATGTATAGATATATTGCAATTAAATCCAGATATTTCAACCTGAACCCACAGCTGAAACCCACACTAGTGACATCATTCGTGTCACTTAATTTCAGTTAGATTCAGTTATTCAGCATGTTGCCAGCTTCTTTCTGTAGTCAGCAGAAGCTTGAGAGATGACCCTTCCAGAGGGCTTACTCATCACACCTACTAAGACACCTCTCTTAAGATATCATATGCCTGTTAAGAGATTATTATCTTTCTCTTCTGACTACTGAGGCAGTCTACTGAAGGAGACTAAGTAGAGCTAATGTGAAGTGAGACAAGTCCCACCCCAAGACAATAACTTACTTACTATCAATGCTGTAGTGAGGTATTTTAACAGGCATTGCATCTTGTACCCAAATACATCAGAGCAAGAGCAGAGCAATTTTGGTTCCCTTCCATCCACTGTACCCACATGCTCTCAGGTGGGACAGGAGGAATTTCCCCCATGTATTACATTTTTCTAAGCAGTAGAAGGAAAAGAGGACCCATAACAGGTTCCTAAGAAGGAAAGAAATCAAGGAGGAAAAAGGAAAGTGTGTTATTGAGCCTTGATGGCATGAGCTGTCAAGCTCACTAGAAAGAGAAGTACAGAGCAAAATGTTCAGGGAAACCAGATCAAAGAGAATCTAACATGCCACTCTGGGAATCAGACACTTAGAATTTACTAATTGCGACATTCTTTCATTCATTAAAAATAGATAAATAGTTTGTAGAGGTTTATTAACTAAAATGGTTAGTAATTTTTTAAGGAATTTAACAGAATAGTACAGAGCTTGTATCGATCAATAATAACTTCTAATCAACAGATTATTGACATCTACAAAGTATTTATTAATAGCTTACCAGTATATTATGGACATTAGTACCATCTGCTGCAGATAATTACAACCATATTGATAGGTGTTTTAACTGATTATAAGACACATATGACTCAGGTAGACTTTATTATAAATGATTAATCATTTTAAATAATTGCTTTGTAAACTTATTAGAAGCTATTTATAGATGAATCTTTAAAGAATCACAAGTTTTGTTTGTTTCTCAGTGTCAGACAATATACATCTAGATGTATGTTTTGCAGTTATGAAAGGCTGCTAGGTTAAATGACAGCCTTTTAAAATATGTATTAGAGTAAAACATTGAATAAAAATTACCACAAATGCACATAAAAAGATTGAATCATGGAGTAACCTTTCACGATATGTGCGATCTGGTATGCCGCTCATTTAAGTGATTGCCATGACTAATTTATGTTCACATTCAGCTTTTGTTGGAATTCTGAAAAATATTATATTAAAAAATTACACAAACCAAGAAATAAAAAAGTGTTGAGGCTGGGACTATTTATGCCAAGCTTTGTTCTGTATTGAAAAGAAAACCCTTGAATTAGAATCCTCCATTCAATCACAACAAGAAAGCAGTTAGAAAATAAGGGTTTATGATAAAAACACTGACAACAATGGCAGTATAAGTGAGCACCACTAAAATATCCCCATCTATGGAAAAAAATGTTCATGTACAATCCATGCTTGTACTACAGACAGGCATAGCTTAGCAGAGACATGCTCAGTGCTTTAGCTGTTTACTTAGGCAGCAACAGAGTTCTAAGAAACAGTTGCTATGCCAACCCATCACAGGACTATATATACACATTCATGACCAGTGCTTATTTTGAGAGCTCTGCTACACTTTCCTTCAAAATTTTAAATACACTGCTTCTATATAGTTTCCATTAAGGCAAAATTCTATAGTCTGTGGACAAGTTGCAGCCCTGATTTTGTTAAGGTAGGGTGTGGAATATATAGAATAACATGATGAGGTTTCAAATAAGGAGCAGAACAGCTTTCTGACATCGCATTTCTACAATCACTGAACAGGCTGTTCTATTTGCAAGCCTCTAAAGATTTGGTGTTTAGTTGATAAAGGGCACTGCTTTTTATAATCTATGATTAACTGTCATGTGTGTATTACCACAGGAGTTCTCCAAAGAGAAAGCAAAGCATGTTTTGGTGGTGCCATGATGAAATGCTTTTTTGGTACTATTTACTAGAACAATATTCCATATAAACTCCATACAGTCAGTTTTTTTATAAAACAAGAACAATGCATAATAATCTACCTCTGGAGCCTAGAAGTGATGTCATTAGATAAATATGCTGTAAAAAAAAGAAAAAGACAGACACACAGAAGGAGCTCTTTAATTACTTTTTTCTGTTTATGTTACTTTAGGTGCTTTTTTTTTCAATCCTTTGAATTTTGAGACTATTTCATAATTATTGGATGACTACATGCAGCACTGCCATTTCAATTAGATTTTGATGGCCGATAAAACCATTGTTGACAGCAAGTGCTCAAATGAATTAAGGGAAACCATGTTAGCAATATTTGTGTCATTGCATTTAAATAAAACTAAATGTTCTGGCAGCAATGCTATCAAATCTGAAATCTGAAGAGAGAAGAAATTCATTAAATGGGGTGGGAGGAAAGGATCAGGTCAGAGATAATAATCTTTCTTTAGACATAACATTTTTCTGAAGAAGAGAAGCCATTTCCTTTTGAGACATTATTTCAGTTCCTAGTGAGGGTAGCAGATTAGAAACCCCAAAACATTTATATATGTCTTCTAACAAGAATTTTGCAACTAGACAGACTTCTTGAAATGTGAGAAAAGTAAGAATATAGATAGGAAAGATTTCAGTGCAGATACAAAGACCTCAACCCACTAGAACTGGCAAGAAAAGCCATTGTGATAAATTCCAAAGTTTAAGACTTTCTGTCTGTTGTAAAGATCAATATGAAGGAGAAAGAAGAGGATGAGTGTGTTAACACCTTCATTCCATCTAAGAATGACAATATACATACATACCAGATGAGAACCTGGTTCAGACAGGTTGGTTTTTTTTAAGAATGAAACAGAGTATCACTGAAGTAAGTCTCTTGTGTCTCTCAGACTGAAATGAATGACATATTTTGTATTCATTCAAATGTCTACAGAGAAGATACATGAAACTGAGAACAAGAAAAAAAAACAACAACAATAAACCAAAAAACAAACCCAACATATTCAATGCTCTGAATCAGATTTGATACAATGGAGCTGCCACAGTCTGAATGCAGTTCTCTGCTCAGTCTCAGAAGCTGATTCAGTTCAATGGTTTTTAGTTGCTATAGCTGTTTTTAGAATGTTCCTCTGGGGACCAACAAATTAAGTCCATTTTTCTGTGACTAACTTAATTTTAAATATTAGTATATTTTAATTATTAAAGAAATTGTGCATTTCTTGCTGAAAGTCTATATACAAATCTAAAATTTCTTAGAATTAATTTTATTTATGTCATATAATTTCACTAATTTCTTGGCTTTTGGACATTTTTCTTCACGTATTTTCTACACAGCATTATTCTTTTCTTGCCCTCCTTCCATTAGGCCATACAGATACATCTTCACAATATTCATCCAAAAGAGACCTTACTCTTTGTCTAGGCTAGGTCCGTACTGTATTTTGCACCCAAACCCAGTTTACACTCACAATCTGTACATGTGCCTTCTCACTTAGGGATGGATAAAACACAACTTTGAGCATTAAAGAGACAATATACAGAATAACACATCTCAGCTGCATAAAGTGAGAGCTTACTTGCACAGTAAAAGGGCAAATATTCTTGAAGGTTACTGAAATTGAGAACCATGGATGTAGTCTGTCAAAGCGCAAACAGAAAGGACCATTGAAGACTTGCTGTTCAAAACCAATATTCCAGGGCTATAGCTGCCATAGACGTTCCAACAGCAACAATACAGAGGGAGAGGAGCTACTCCAAGGAGTACAACATTTCTCTTGTTGGGCCTGTTACAGCCAGTTCAGACTGTGCCATAGTAACCAGCTATCCTCCAAACATGCTAATCAACACATACCTTTGGCTGTCAACAGCATCGTGGAACTTGGGTTCAGAGCAGAGCAGCCTCGACTTTGGAAAGAATCTTAAGGTCTGGATGACTCCCAGTGTAACTGCAGAGCAGGGGAAGAAAAGAGGGATGACCAGTTCTGAAGGACATCGCAATTCACTTTGCAAGATAACAGTAGAATAGATATCCACATTCTAGACAATGTTGTCAGAATGCATATATCTATACATAGTTTCTACTTGACTTTTAAATTGCTATTAAAGACAAAAACTTTTAAATAGATTTGCAAATTTCAAATGTGATATTAAAGAAATTGTCTTTTAAGTTTGCCACTATTGTTCTATTAGATAAAAATTAATGAAATTTTTAAATTTAGTATATCTGACTTTACTAAATGTTTTATGGGACTGCAAGTCCTGCCTCTTATCCTTTCAAGAGCAATCACGGTAGACTGCAATGCTTTGAAAGGCTGAGTTAAGGAAGAATCTGCATTCTTTTTCCTGTAACACTGGTGCTCATTGATCTGTTTTCTCGGACTTCTATTTGCAGCAAAGCTGCTGATCTCAAACTAGCTGTATTATTTCTGTTTTAGTGCTCAATCTGTAAAGAGGAAAAACATGAGAGATTAATGAGATCTTTTTCTCCTCATGTTGCTCCATTTATCTCATAAAATCTATTTCTTGAATCTTTCTCTCAAGATCTGTCTGATATCTCTTTGTATTCTCCAGCACACCTCTCCAATGTCTCATTTTCTTTTCCAGTGCTTCCTCAGCATCTTCTCAAATTACTGTGTTATGGAAGAAAAGATAATAATTAATCTCACGTTTCCTGATAGATTCTGGAGTCACAAATACCTATCAACTGAACATGAAGTAAAAAAAAAAAAAAAAAAAAAAAAAACAAACAAATAAAAAGTCTTCTGGCCATATACACCAAGAAAATTCTTACAATTCACTACTCAGTGCCAGTAACTTGTGTTTTTCAGTTACTCATGAAAGCACTGGTAGTCAATATGGTTGAATATGAAAGCCTCCTCAAGAACTCTTAGATGTGTAGGAGACATTATAACATGAACCTAAAAATAGGAAACAGCAATATGCAGAAATTTATTCCCTTTTTTATTATCCTATTTCACTGAAAAATTGATAGCATTGCTAAATTCTACTAACCACTGTGATTATCCATAGTTGATACATCCCTATGAAGTAAATAGCGGTGAAACTTATCGCACAGTGAAAGTCCTATGCTACTGTAAATAAGGGAATAGCACTTAAAAAAAACACACATACACGCCCCAAACAAACACAAACCCAGAGCCAAATAAAATAGCAAACAAAACAGCAGTTTTACTCTGGAACACAATATGTTTGAGTAAAGCCATCTGTAGCCTCCTCTCAAAGCACAGAAGATCATTACACAAACTTCAGCTGCTACCACTTCAAATCCAGCGAAAGTTTACTTGATCTTGCTTTCAATCACAAATAGCTGTAGTATCTCATGCATGAATTATATAAGTATATCCATCTTCCTACCTCAAAAAACTTCAGATAATTTTCCACTTAAAGGAGTGAGAATAAGATGTCACAAACGCTAGTTGCATCAGTTAATGATCTGCAATATACTCACACATTACACTGGTGAGGGCTGTACAAGAACCCAGATAAAAGATAGCAGAAAATTCCAATGTAACTAATTACATTCAAACCAGATTAACTGATACAGGGTTTTGTCAGTTACATACATTGATCTTCTCTACTCCCCACTATGCAGTTTTGTTGTTGCGCATTTTGTTGTTAAGCATTTACTGAATTTGTAATACAGATGTAACTATGTGTCTGCAGTTCCGCTGCTTAAAGTTAAAAATAGTGTGCAACATGTTATCTGTTTAGATTTTCTTGCAAAGCTGAGAAATTGCACAAGCTGTTTAATAGAGTTGTCACAAAATGTATCCTATCTTCCATCCCAACACAGTTTTGGAACCATTTTAGTAAACGAAAACTGGCTTCCAAAGGCTTAAATAGTTCAATCCATGAACTCCAAGCACAACTTTGATTTTAACTGCAGTGTAGCAATTCACAAACAAGAATGTTCTTTTTTATTTTTTTTCAGAATAATTCTGGATTTTGAGTGAGATAACCTCAGTATGGTTTTAATCTGCACCTACACTATTGTGCCAAAAATATGTGTCAGTGCTGCTTATTTCACCAGTCAAATGAAATTACTCTAACATTTCAGCTGTGCGTCTTCTAAAATTGGTGCTGCGCAGTCATCCCTCAAAAGCAAATTAAGGTGAGTTTGAGGTGTGGGAAACCTCAGTTGCCACTATTTAGGTTTCATATAAATTAGTGTATTTCACTTATTTGATTCACAGAAACAAAATTGATTTGTTTTCTTTGGTGTCACTCAGAAGCCTAGAATTCAATTTTATAGAAATACTGAGGTAGAAACTGTATTAGCCTGCTCAAAAATACTTACTGAAAACATTTCTTTGGTAAGCTATGCTCATGTCAGCAAAAAAAGATGCACTAGAGATCACACACACATCAACAGGAACAAGAGAAGGATGGAAACCCGTGGTTCAACCGTCCCTGTAGGCAAGTAAAATTTTATTACAGATATCTCATACAGCAACTGTACAGACAGCCCCAGTTGGCAACAGCAAAATCTTGGCTTGTAAGGCAAATAATTCCTGTCTCCTATAGAAGAATGTCCAACTTTAACAGCCTACAAAGCCTTTGAACATCAACACAAAAGCTTCTGGGAGTTGCTTCTGATAGCTGATTAGGAGACGAGTAAAATGAAAATCCTTGTTTTGTTACTAAAAGTGTGATGTTTAAAAATATATGAACTCAAGGGAGATAATTTGAAGTACATAGTTTTTCATTTTTTTTTTTCCGCTTTTCTGTATTTGAGCATGCAAACTTCATTGTCATATGTTTTCTATACATAGCAAGTATTATACGGGGGCAAATTCAGCTTGTTCTTCATGCCAAAGAGAGGAAAAGATACTACTATATTTTCACCTATCTTACAATGGATGGTAGATGGTAGAGGAATCTTTCTGACTTGGTGAGTTGGTGTCCTGGGTTTACCAGGAGCCGTTTTGCTCCTTCTTAGTAACTGGTGCAAGCTCTGTGTTTTGACTTCCAGCCTGGGCAGAGAGCTGATAACACCGATTGGTTTTAATTGTTGTAAAAAGTAATGTTTATTCTGGCCAAGGACTTTGTGAGTCTCATGCTCTGCTGGGGACGAGGGGAGGCAGGGAGGAAGCAGAGACAGGACACCTGACCTAAACTAGCCAAGGAGGTATTCCATACCACAGCACATCATGCCCAGGGAGGTAACTGGGAGTTACCCGGAAGGGCACGGTCTCTCTTCAGGGGGGGCCGAACTCGTTCGGCGGTAGTATTGTATTCTCTTGTTATTTTCTCTTATGAATATTATAATTGGTGGTAGCAGTAGTGATTTGTGTTATACCTTAGTTACTGGGCTGTTCTTATCTCTACCCGTGGGAGTTACATTCTCCTGATTCTCCTCCCCATCCCTCTGGGAGTGGGGAGGGGTGGGGGGGGGTGAGTGGACGAGCTGTGTGGATCGGTTTAAACCACAACAGATGGTCTTTAAACTGAAGGACACAGAGGGGGTCCAAAGTCCAATGCTCATGCCATTGCAACCAACTGGGGAATAAGCCAGGCCAACCAGAGGAGAAACAAATGTTGCTTAGCTGCCTCCCAAGATAAGAACCAGAAGACCAACCACCTCAAGTGCATGTACACCAATGCATGCAGCCTGAGGAGCAAACAAGAGGAACTGGAGCTCCACACCCAGTCAGAAAATTATGATATCATAGGAATAACTGAAACATGGTGGGACAACTCACATGACTGCAGGATAGCAATGGATCTCTACAGGCTGTTTTGTAATGACAGGCAGGGAAGAAGAGGAGGAGGAGTCATGCTCTATGTTAAGGAGACTTTCAAAGTAGAGAAGTCAACTACGGGGGTTGTAGAAGCCTTTTCAAATGCTTCTGGGTCAAGATCAAAGGGGTCATCTCCCAGGGAGATCTTACAACAGGCAAAATGCTACCAAACTCCAAACCAAGATGATAAGACCAACATGATAAGTCCAATGAAGCAATATCTGGATCATTTAAGAAAGCTTTGGGTCAACAGAACCTGGTTCTTATGTGTGACTTCAGTTACACAAACAGTTTTTGGAAGAACAATACAGCAGCTCATGTAATCCATCAAGTTCCTGGAGTGCGCAGAGAACTGCTTCCTCATACAAATGTTAGATATGCCAAGAAGGAATGAAGCACTGTTGGAATTTCTACTCACAAAGAAAACCTGCTTTGAAATATTTTGGCTAGTGATAACCTTGGCTGCAGTGATCACAATATTGTAGAGTCTGGGAACCTGCTGAGCACCCTGAAGGTTAATACTAGGACAAATGTTTTACATTTTAGAAGAGCAAACTCCAGCTTACTCAGAGCTCAGCTGGAAGAGATTCTGTGGGAAGTTTCCATGGAGGATAAAGGAGTTAGAGAGTGTTGGGAGATCTTCAGGAACACTGTCCTGGAAGCACAAAAAAAGTTCATTGCCTTTACAGGTAACGAAGGAGAAAGAGGCACCCTTGGCTTAATTGCAGGCTTCTGAGTCTGCTCAAAACCAAGCATACCAGAGAAGGAAAAGCAGATGAATACCCATTGAAAGGTACAGGGAAGAGGACTGGAGGAAGGCTAATGTAACTCTCATCTACAAGAAGGGCTTAAAGGAGGATCCGTGAAATTATAGGCCCATCATAATTACTTCAGTCCCTGGGAAAGTTATGGAACTAATCCTTCTGATGGTTATCACAACTTAAATGAAGCAGATGATTGCAAAAAGTCAGCAGATTCATGAAGAGCAAATGGTGCTTGATAAACTTGATCATCTCCTATGACAAAGTAACCTGTTAGGCTGATGTGGGGTGAGCAGTGGACATTGACTACCTGGATTTCTCCAAGGCATTCAATAGTTTTCCACAGCCTCCTCCTAGAGAAACTTCCATGTTGCAATCTAGACAAGTGATCTGTGCAGCGGGTGAAGAACTGGCTGATAGATATACCCGGAGGGTGGTGGCAAATAACTCCTTTTCAAACTGGGAACCTGTCACAAGTGTGCTCCCCCAGGAATCAATACTGGGCCCAATGCTGTTTAATATCTGATCTGGAAGATGGAATCAGGTGCACCCTGATGAATTTTGCCTATAACACCAAACTTAGTGGGGAATGAAACACTTTGTAAGGAAGAGCCACCCTGCAGGATGACCTGGATAGGTTAGAAAAGTGGGCTAACAGGAAACTTACAAAGTTCAACAAAGACAAATGTAAGGTCTTGCACCTCGGAAAATAATCCAGGAATGCAGGACAGTCTAGGATCTATGGCTAGTGAGCCACTTTGTAGAAAGGGACCTGGGATCCTGGTGGACAACAAGCTCAATATGAGTTGGTAGCGTGTTGCTGAGGCAAAGAAAGCCAACAGGATGCTGAGTTACATCAACAAGGGCATAATCAGCAGAACTAAAGTCATTATCCCACTGTACTCAGCACTTGTCAGGCCACATATGGAATAATGTATTTAATTTTGGCCCCCACTTTATAAAAATATGTGGACAGGCTGGAGATGGTCCAGAGAAGGGTTATAAAGGTGAACAAAGGACTGAGAAGCCTGCTGTATGAGGAAAGGCTGAGAGAACTGGGTTTGTTCAGCCTTGAGAAAAGAAGGCTCAGAAGATAACTTATCACTGTGTTCCAATATTTAAAGGGCAGTGACAAAGAAAACAGACTTATTTTACAAGGAGTCACATGGAAAAGACAAGGGATAATGGGTACAAGTTACTCCTGGGGAGATTCTCAGTTGACACTGGAGGAAAATTTTTCACAAGGAGAACAATCAGTCAGCCATTGGAATAATCACAGTGACCTGCAATTTTCAAATATATGAAGTCTGGGCCTAACTTTATTTCATAGGAGTCAATAGAAATCCTTTTGTTTTCAAAAAAGAACAACAATCATGACATCAACATCCACTTTGTAAAATTACATTATATGAGTCAAGTTGTTATTGAAATAAAATGCAGGGAAAAAATGGATCGAGCACACAGAAAAGATAGGAACTGACTGAACTAGGATTATTGAATACATGCTCACGTGTCCAATCAAGATTACAGGACTGGTAGAGCAACCAGACCATAGTGGTGTTACGGGGTGAGTGCGCACATTTACACTACTGTGTGAGTATTTACACTACTATTTTGATGGATAGTTCTGAGAGATAAGCTGGGTAGCTATTTCAATACAGAATTTGTAAGGGGGTGGGAGGGGGTGGGAGGTGGCGACAGGACATGAAACCAAAAAAACATTGGCAGCTTATGTCTTACTCTTACATTTTAGGGAACTTAAATAAACATTACCCCCCCAAGATAACAGTGCTTTTTTTTTTTTTTTTTTGTCTTTTTTTCCCCCTTCCTTGGTCAATAGAGATACTTTGCTTAGAATAAACTATGAGGAGTAGCCAAATAACAGAATTTCTTTCAGTATGTTCTCAGAAAACAAATTAAGGTTCAGCCTTCTTTCTAGTCTCGTTATTTCTATTGCTCTCTTGTCCTTCTGTGTTTCAATTTTGCCATTCTTCTACCTTCTTGCACTTCAGTTTCATGCTAAAATCTATACTGAAACTACAGAAAAAAAATTTGTCTGCAACAGATGGGAAAAAAAAAAAACCAACAGCAAGCAAAAAAGCACAAACATTTTGAAAAGCTGGCTGTCACCAAGCACCTTGTTGTTTTTCATGTGCCTTAGCATGCCTTCCAGAGAATGTGCTCCAAGATTTTGCCAGGCACAAAGGTGAGACTGACTGGTCTGTAATTCCCCGGATCTTCCATTTTCCCTTTCTTGAAAATGGGGGTTATATTTCCCTTTTTCCAGTCTTCGGGAACTTCACCTGACTGCCATGATTTTTCAAATACGATGGACAGTAACTTAGCAACTTCATTTGCCAGCTCCTTCAGGACCCGCACATGGATTTCATCAGGTCCCATGGACTTGTGCACGTTCAGGTTCTTAAGATACTCTTGAACCAGATCCTCTCCCACAGTGGGCTTAAGGTCTTCATTCTCACAGTTGCTTCATCTGCCTTCCAAAACGTGGGTGGTGTGGTCAGAGCATTTGCCAGTGAAAACTGAGGCAAAGAAGTCATTAAGAACTTCAGCCTTCTCCAAATCCTGTGTAGCCAGTTCTCCTGATAGCTTTCTCAGGGGGCCTACATTGTCCCTAGTCTGTCTTTTATTTGCTGCGTACCTATAGAATCCCTTCCTGTTATCCTTAACATCTGTAGCCAAATTTAATTCTAACTGGGCCTTAGCTTTCCTGACCTGGTCCCTAGCTTCCCAGACAGCATCCCTGTATTCTTCCCAGGCCACCTGTCCTTGCTTCCACCTTTCATAAGCCTTTTTTTCCTCTAAGTTTTCTCAGCAGCTCCTTATCCGTAGAAGGAGATCTCTTGGCCTTCCTGCTACACTTACTTCTAGTTGGGATGCAACACTCCTGAGCTTGTAGCAGGTGATCCTTGAATATCATCAACAGTCTTGGGCCCCCCTGCCCTCTAACCTTACTAAGCACATTCTTGTAGAGGCCAAAATCTGCTCTCTTGAAGTCCAGGGCAGTGAGCTTGCTGCATGCTCTTCTCACTGTTCTGAGGATCTTGAACTCGACCATCTCATGATCGCTGCATCCAAGGCTGCCCTGGAGTACCACATTCTCAACAAGACCTTCCCTGTTGGTGAGCACGAGATCAAGCATGGCACCTCTCCTTGTCGGCTCCTCTATTACTTGCAGAGGGAAGTTGTCTTCCACACAATCGAGGAACCTCCTGGATTGCTTGTGCCGGGCCTTACCATCCCTCTTTTCTAAAGAGCTTGTACTTTCTATTCCAACACTCCAGTCATAGGAGCCATCCCACCATGTTTCTGTGATGCCTATTATATCATACCCCTGCAGACGTGCACACATCTCTAATTCCACTTTTTTTTAACCTGTACTACGGGCATATGTATAGAGCCATCTAAGCCGAGTTCCAAATGAAGCTGGCTCATTGGCAGGAGCAGCTGGAATATCTCTGCATTGCTCCGGGCATTTATTATAGGTGCTGGTAACCAACTGAGAGTGCTGGGATGGAATGATGTCCCCCTCCCCCAACACATCTAGTTTAAAGCTTTCTTGACCAGCTTGGCAAGCCTCTTAGAAAAAACACACTTCCCCTATTGTCACACTTCCCCTATTGTCAGACCAGCTTCACCAACCTCCAGTAGACCTGGCCTCCCAAATCGAGTCCCATGTTCTAGATACCCAAACCCCTGACTATGGCACCACCCTTTTAACCATTTATTAACCTGGCCAATCCTCCTGGCCTTTTTAGGGTCCTCCCCTGTATCCTGGAGAATTGACGAAAAGATAATCTGAGCTCCAGAGCCCCTAACCACCTCTCCCAGGGCTCTGTAGTCCTTTTTATGTTCTCCAGGCTACTGCTATCTATATCACTAGCACCCACATAGATCACTAGAAGTGGTTAATAGCCAGTGGGACTTACTAGAGCAGGCAGCCTCTCTGCAACATCCCTAATCCGTGCCCCTGGTAGGCAGCACATCTCCCCTGAGACTGGGTCAGGCAGACAGATGGGTGCCTCTGTGCCTTTCAGAGAGTAGAGCCCCCTACTACTATGACCCACAACTTTTTCCTGGCAGCACCAGTATCTTCTGTATCAGTGCATCAGCCGGTTTTTCATGTTGCAAGGTGTTTATTTCCTCATTAGCCCCTTGCACAACTGTGAAGTGGTTCTGGGTGGGCACATCAGATTTAGGAGGAAGCCACTTGCTTTTAACTGTCCTCTTCCTCCTTTTCTTGCTGTTTTTTTCTGTTACTCTTTCCCAGCTTCCTGGGTTAATGCCCTCCTTCTTCCCTTCATGAGCTACAATGGATGCTTGAGGCCCCTGCACAGTTTGTGCCTGGAGCAAGCAGTCCTGCTTCCTCTCAGCTTCCCTGACATCTTTCAGCCTGTTGACAGGTCCCACAGCTCAGCCACCTGCTGCAGGAGGACCTCCACCAGGGAGCACCGAGTGCAGCCCTGCAATAGAGTACGATATTTTCATTAATTGAATGATCACTCAGTCAGTCCAAATTTACTGAGGTTTAAGAAAATGGCTGAGTTTGAGGAAGTTGGCTTAGAGCTTAATGTAAGTCACAACACTATGACTCTTACATTATCATTACATCACTTCATTTACACAGTCACTCTAATGGATAAGTTTTGGATCAGAGCAAACACACAGACAAAAATATTGATTATACAAAACCAGAATGTTTGTATTAAACTTTCCCCAAGAATATACAATCTCACTAAAATCTCTAAATCAGCAGCTGGAGGCTTTAGAAATGTGTGGCAGCCAGCACAGAGACATTTTGTCTGTCCGCACCAATTTAGTTTTGAAAAGATAAGGTTTCCAGAAACGTCTTTGTGGGATGTGTTTGAATATAGAATCTGTCTCATGGATCACCCTTTGCTCACACCAGTGACAACTAACTAATGGTTACACACAGTAGCAATCATTTGCATAAAAACATAATGTTATAAAATTTATTTTTTTTTAATGTGACTTATATGGAGAGAAGTAAAATAAGAAGGTTGGACTATGTGATTAGCAACAATCCATACAGACAAAGCAAAGGTTTTCTGCAAACTGCAGGCAGTCCATGAGCTACAGTTTAGGAAACTGTTCAAGCTGATCCTGTGCTACAAAGCATCATTGCATTGTTTCATTAGAAGAAGCTGATGTAAATCATGGGAAGAAATGCAGTATGTTTTGTGAAAAAAAGTAAAATCTTCTACCCCATGTTAAGAATCAAAAATCACCAGTGTGTGCATTTTTGCTACAAAACATTAAATCACAGAATTACAGAATCATTAGGGTTGGAAGGGATGTCTGGAGATCATCTAGTCCCACCCTCCTGGCAAAGTAGCGTGTGTGGGTAAATTTAGATCTTCATAGCCTAATTTTAAAAATGGTCTTTGCTTGTATCTGAAGAACTTTGCAGGTATGGACATCTGCCTGGATGCTTTTCCACTATCAGTCATGAAGAGGCCTAAGGACTAAATTTGCATTCATATCCCCATATATGTGGATGTTTTATACATGGTAATTCTAACTCCAGCAACTCCAAGGAAATTCTAACTCCAGTGTCAGTGTTTTATCTATCATGCAAAAACACTTATTCTGGAAATATGAGAGTACATAATTCTAGGTGCATGAGTGAATATTACACTGAAATCTTTCAAACATAATCTTAATTTCTATGTACTGTAGTATTTTTCTGTCTAACCATTCAAGCATATTGTTCTTGTAATGTTAATATATAAGTAAAAACAAAAAAAAGATGTTTGTAGAATTAACTAGTGTGTAGAATAAATTGGCTCCTGTTTGTTGTACTTATAGATGTGTGTTGATCTTGGAACGCCATTCTTGGTTTGGTTTTGACATAAATTTCTTAAGGCCTATTCTGCTTGTGCAAACTTATCTAACGTATTGGTAGATGCAGAATATATTCCTCTCATCCTCTACTCCACCTTTTCCCTCCTCTTTCCTGACTGTTTTCAGTCTGTCAAGGATTTTTTTCTCCCATTTCTTAAGCTGTTTTTCTTTTTTTTTTTTTTATTGGGCTCTTCAAATTCTCTGATTTTTAAAGACAAGAGAAATGAAATGAGATACATAATCAAGACAGTTTTCACTTCACTTGTTTCTCTAGGAGACATTTAGAAAGAGATTTTGATGAAGGGGAAAAACAGCTCTACTATGTAATGATCTTTTTTATGGTAATCCACCCACGGGGCATTTTAATATGTAAATCACGTTATTGTCTCACACATGACAATCTGATGGATTTTAAATTCCTCATTTGTTAAAGTATAATGAACAGCACTTTTGCTGTTTTTATTGGTGCAGTAGCACTTTGCTCACACAAGAAGGTATAGTTGTGCCAAGCCACATAAGGTAATACTATTAATGAATCATTTGAGAGCCAGGAAATATAAATAGTAAGGATCTCATTTCCATAGAAATACGCTCTAACCCCATGCTGGCAGCAAAGACGCACAGAGACATTTTCATATCAGCAAGCAGGTGTCCTCTGACCTGCTTAGACAAAATAATCCCCTTACTAAAATATATGCAAATAAGTAAATATGACCATACACACGAATACATACATTCTCATTGAACAATGATTTCTAGAAGCCATAAAAATTAAACCAAAACCAGGCAGAGCTCTCTGGATGGATGAATAGGTATCAAAGGTGTGACAACAGAAACAGAAACAAACAGAAACTCCTTTTCTTAAACACTGCTCTCCTTTGACAACTCCTAGGTATATATAAGCAAACACAAACAGAATGAATCTTAAGATGAAATAAAAATAGCTAGAGTATCTCTTTGAAAGATGCTGTAAATATGCTTTGGCATGTGTTCATTTGGATGGCATTTTCTTTGCCCTCTCTGTGTCTTTTGGAGCGTATAAAACCTATTCCTTTTAAAGATGTAAACATGAATATCACAAGCTCAAAAATTGTGTCATGTTATATAGAGATCTTAAAAACTGAACTCTATTTTCTGTAAAGGGCAGAAGTCTCAATACTGCTAATAGCAGCAGAAACGAAGGTATACAGAATCAGAACAAGTCCCTTATTGACCTTATATGGTCTAAACCTTCAAACACTAGAAGACAAAACAAAACCCTCCCACCACATCCCTGAAACTGTAAGATCTATTTTAGAAATATCAAGAACATTTAAAGATCATGAATAAAGGTCACTTCTTTGAACTGTCACCACCTTTTCATACACTACAATTGACCTACAAAAGATCCTTTGGAAGGTTTCAAAAGGCATAGCATTTCTTTCAGTTTCCTTTGCAGGCATCTAGGATTTGCATAGAAGTTGAAGGAGTGATAATTCACCACTGTTTATGTATTTTTCACTCTCATTTCGGAGACTTCAGAGTGTGAACATTTCTGCAGGAAAATTGAAAATGTGCACAGGCTCTTTTTCAGACTAGTTAAAAAAGCCATAATGGATTTATCATGGAACAGGTGCCCTAATAAAGGCAAATTGAGTAGTGGAAGGCAAAAATACCATTCTCAGATGGATTATCAGATCTTTTTCAGCAGAATCTTACAGCAGAACCTTATAGCACAAGGGAAACCACTAAACAACTGTGGAAAAACAGTGGTTTACTAACATTATGACTTTGTGATAAGTATCAGGGAAAAGGGCAAAAAAAATATCATTTTATTGTGCTCTTAAACAGCACTTAGGAAAAGAGAATTGGTCATCACCAGAGTAGTGCCATACAAATGTTAAATGAAGAAACTAACATATGTCACAAGAGTTGGATGACACACTAGATTACTATCTGCATCTAGTGATTCTCAAACATTTCAAACTACTGCATCACCACGAAAGCTTAAATTTCCAGTAGATGCGCACTTATCCTCAAACTGTTTATTTGAAAATGCTATGCATTTTACTATTTAACTGTAGCTATTCATAAACTGGTATGTTAAAGAGAGGAAAATTTTCATGCCAAGAGCAGCCAAAACTTGGCAACTGTGAATTTATTTGTACCCTAAGAGTAATTTTTCCAGGTTATTTCCTAATCACATATTGCACATACAACAACCACTCCATGCTACTAAATGTCTTCTGCTTTACTGCAGTCTTACACTTTTTTGTGTTTTTCTCCATGCTTGCAATTACTGAGGTGAAGGTCTGTTTCTTAATGGATGTCATATATTCAGATAGACTTCATCTAGAAAGTAAGTAGTGCCAACTGTGCTGTACAAATTAAGGATATCACAAAAAAAAATATTCCTACAGACTGGAATGAGGGAATAGTGTTTTGGTTTGTTTTGAGTTTTTTTTAATTCTGCTCTGGGAAGCTAAGCGATTTTGATATCTCCCTGTTGTCCAAGATACTATAAACACAAGGTAATATCCCAGGTGGAATTAGTTTGACTAAATACAGAAATCTAGAATGTAACATTCATGTGTATGCCAAGGTAAGAAACCATGGCCAAGCCTCCAAGACTAGTTGACACTTCCTAGCTCCTATGCAGGGGTGCACAGATAATTACTTCTCTGGCAAGAGACAGCTAGGTGGAAGAGTCCAAAACAGAGCCAAGAACAGAGACAGCAACTAACGGGTGCTCAAGGGTTTGCTCCTTGGTTCATTTTTGTTGAGCCTTGTAGAGTTGCCTTATGACGGAGACTAGCACATTTTCTTTCCAATGAATGGCAGTAGGTATTTTTAAGGAGTGAAACATCATCTAACAGGAGCTAAATATTTAATAGTAATCATGCTTTAAAACACCTATTCCTCACCACAAGGCTATAGTGACTAGCTCAGCTACAGAAAACTACAGTGTTGACATCTAAGGTTAGGTGAGGTAAGTCTCACTTCTGCGGATGCTAGAACACAGAAGAAAAGGCTCTTTGAAGATTCTGTTTGCTCCCATTAATCTGTATAAAACTGCTACATGGAGAAAAGAAGGAGTGGGTAAAAATACAAATATATTTCTTCTAAAAGTAAAAAAAAATATAGGGAAGCCTTGTCAAATGTGTGTGCAAGTTCAACCAGTTTCAGAAATGGTACTATGGTATATATACATACAAGTCCCACATTTGGTCTTTACCCAAACATGGGAAAAGTCTTTGTACCATAGCAGCCTTTAGAGAATGATTAATATAATAACTCACACAACCTAATAATATAATATTTTTTTATTTTAAATAGAAATTTTAAAATATGTTACAGTTTTAGCCTAACAGAAAGATGTTAGATATACTTGGATATATTTCTATGATGAGTTTGAAATGATAATGTAACTTCAGCTTCATAAAAGTAATTTTAAAATAAATAATTCCATTAAAATCATCTTGGACAGTATACTTCTCACCTCATTTTAGACATCTATGGTGCAGACAGCTACAGCTGAATCACTTGCCTGAAATTCCATTTTCAGTCAAAGAAGAATAATGGCCATTTGAAGGCACAAGTCTTTTGACCTATTTTATAAAGAAATTATTCATATTTACAAATGCCTATTTCCCTTCATAAAGGATGATTAAGATGGCTAACTTGGATGTAGCCCTTCACATTCTACACTTACATTCAGTAAGCTGGCTCCCGTCCCTTCAAGGGTTTCCGCAAAACTTCATGCTGTTTTCTTCATTCTGGAGAATTAGAGGATATCTGAAAATTAAGTATTGTGGTTTTAGTTACATATCACTAACAGATGAAAGGGAATATTTCCATATTTGGGGGGAAGGGAAAGGATACAAGGGGAACGGTGCGTGTGTATACATATACAATTCCAAAGATTATTTGGATTTTAATTTTACCTGGATTTAGTTTCATTCTGAGATGGTTTGAGAATATAGTTTTAATTCTTCTGGCCTCCAAGCATGTCAGGTCATATTCTTTCTACTCTACTTTCTGATCTCCTAAACAGCTCTGCACCACATTTTTGTCTTTAGAAAAAGGAAGACTTCAGAAAAATCTTGTTGATTTTGGTAGGCATTTTTTAAAAGGAAGGCCTTTCAGTTTAAGTGCTGAAGGAGTTACCTTACAATTTTCCACTCTAAAATGTACCTAGGTAGTTATATTGTGCCATAATCATTAAAACTACAAGCCTAAGTATGTTATTTACAACCAACCAAAAGCATTTAAACCTGTCATATTTCTAAATACCAACTTCTTTGTCACGTTTCATTCTTTAGAGTAAACGGACACTGAATACATAATAAAATACAAATTGCACAGAAATGAATAAGGAAATGGGGCAGAAAGACCGGGAGGCTTCCACAGATGGATAAGGAGCTGCTGAGAAAACTCAGAAGGAAAAAAGAAGCTTATAGAAGGTGGAAGCAAGGACAGGCGGCCTGGGAAGAATAGAGGGGCATTGTACAGGAAGCTAGGGGTCGAGTCAGGAAACCTAAGGCCCAGACAAAATCGAGTTTGGCCAGAGACTTCAAAGATAACAGGAAGGGCTCCTATTGATAGTATGTTGCCACCAAAAGACAGATTAGAGATAACATGGGTTCTCTCCAGAAGGAAACAGAAGAACGGGCTACCCTAGATTTGAAGGCTGAGATTCTCGATGATATCTCTGACTTAGTCTTTACTGTCAAATGCTCTAGCCATGCCACCCAAGTCTTGGAAAGCAGATGCAGCGACTGTGAGAAAGAAGACCTTAACCCCACTGTGGGAGAGGATCTGGTTCATAGTCACCTTAAAAACCTGAAAGTGCACAAGTCCATGGGACCTGATGAAATCCATCTGCGGGTCCTGAAGGAGCTGACAAATGAAGTTGTTAAGCCACTGTCCATTGTATTTTGAAAAACCATGGCAGTCCTGGAAGGCATGCTAAGGCACAGGAAAAACAACAAGGTGGTTGGCGACAGCCAGCATGGCTTCACTAAGGGGAAATCCTGCCTGACCAATTTGGTGGCCTTCTATGATGGGACTACAGAACTGATGGACAGGGGTAGAACAGTTGATGTCATCTACCTGGATTTCACAGAATCACAGAATCACAGAATCCCAAGGGTTGGAAGGGACCTAAAAAGATCATCTAGTCCAACCCCCCTGCAAGAGCAGGGTAACCTACAGTACATCACACAGGAACTTGTCCAGGCGGGCCTTGAATATCTCCAGTGTAGGAGACTCCACAACCCCCCTGGGCAACCTGTTCCAGTGCTCTGTCACTCTTACAGTAAAGAAGTTCTTCCTGATGTTAACGTGGAACTTCCTATGTTCCAGTTTACACCCATTGCCCCTTGTCCTATCACTGGATATCACTGAAAAAAGCCTAGCTCCATCATCCTGACACCTACCCTTCACATATTTGTAAACATTGATGAGGTCACCCCTCAGTCTCCTCTTTTGCAAGCTAAAGAGACCCAGCTCCCTCAGCCTCTCCTCATAAGGGAGATGTTCCACTCCCTTAATCATCTTTGTGGCTCTGCGCTGGACTCCTTCAAGCAATTCCCTGTCCTTCTTGAACAGAGGGGCCCAGAACTGGACGCAATATTCCAGATGCGGCCTCACCAGGGCTGAGTAGAGGGGGAGGAGAACCTCTCTTGACCTACTAACCACTCCCTTTCTAATGCACCCTAAGATGCCATTTGCCTTCTTGGCCGCAAGAGTACATTGCTGGCTCATGGTCATCCTCCTATCCACCAGGACCCCCAGGTCCCTTTCCCCTTCACTACTTTCCAGCAGGTCAACCCCCAACCTGTACTGGTACATGGGGTTGTTCTTCCCCAGATGCAAGACTCTACACTTGCCCTTGTTAAATTTCATCAAGTTTCTCCCCGCCCAACTCTCCAGCCTGTCCAGGTCTCGCTGAATGGCAGCACAGTCCTCTGGTGTGTCAGCCACTCCTCCCAGTTTTGTGTCATCAGCAAACTTGCTGAGGGTGCACTCAGTTCCCTCATCCAGGTCATTGATGAAAATATTAAACAGCACCGGTCCCAGCACCGACCCCTGGGGAACTCCACTAGTCACAGACCTCCAGCTAGATTCTGCGCCATTGACCACAACTCTCTGCCTTCTTCCTTTCAACCAGTTCTCGATCCACCTCACTACTTGATCATCAAGCCCACACTTCCTTAGCTTATCTATGAGGATGCTGTGGGAGACAGTATCAAATGCCTTACTGAAATCAAGAAAAACTACATCTACCGCTCTACCATCATCCCTCCACCTAGTCACTTCCTCATAGAAGGCTATAAGGTTGGTAATTTGTGCAAAACGTTCAACACCGTCCCACATGACATCCTTGTCTCTAAATTGGAGAGACATCAATTTGATGGATGGACCACTCAGTGGATAAAGAACTGGCTGGATGGCCGCATGCAAAGAGTTTTGGTTAATGGCTCAATGTCTGTCTGGAAACCGGTAACGAGTGGTGTCCCTCAGAGATCAGTGTTGGGACTGGTCTTGTTCAACATCTTTGTTGGTGACATGGACAGTGGGATTGAGTGTACCCTCAGCAAGTTTGCTGATGACACCAAGCTGTGTGGTTCGGTTGATACGCTGGAGGGAAGGAATGCCATCCAGAGAGACCTTGACACACTTGTGAGGTGGGCCATCATCAAAACAAAGCAAACCCTCTGTTTTCATGCTAAAGAAGACAGTCTATGATTTCCAGATTAACACATTCATATTGATAAAACCACATACATTGGATCAGTTGTCCATGAAATTTTTCTGGTAAGTACAGTCCTAAGAACTTTATTAACTTTTGATATTAGTTTGAATATCAGTTGTTTTTTGCCTTGCAACCCCCCATCCCCATCCCACCTCCCCACCCGCCACCCCCCGCTCTTCTGCAGTCTGCTTTAATTTTCATAAAAATTTTGGGCGATGTGATTTTGCTAATTCCTTTTACCCACCAAGATTCATATGATGCAGAAACAATAATTTCTGTGTGTTTAAATTTCACACATAATTTTTTCTTTTATTTAATTTATCTAACTCCTTTTATATGTCTGGTTTTACACATACCATATTGTCATTTGGCAAATCAGTTCTCTTCTTACTTTGAAAATGTTATATTTTTCTTTTTTTTTTAATGTGAAATATCTTGGATTCAGTTAAAAATAATCAGTAATGTTTTCTCATGGGAAAACATTCACACTACAATGAATGAACAGTATCATACTTTCAGTCAAGATCCTAAGCCACTGAACATTTTATCAGGATTGCTACTTTTGGTACAGAAAAGAGGAAAGGAAATACATTTATCATAGATTTTTTGTTCTTCTCTCTTGTACACCTAAAACTACGAATACTCTATTAGACTTAGCATAGCACTGCCACTAGGTACTGGAGATGCACCTAGTGTAGTATATGTTAAATAAGTACCATTTATTACTTCCCCACAGACAAGGAATTTAAAATCTATTGATTCCTCACATGTGATTGAGATTTATGTGTTAAAGTGCCCCTGTGAATTCATTTGCATAGGAAAGACTTCCGGGGCACTGAAACAAAGGATTAGTGAGCATGACAATAGTGCTATTAGCATAGATAATACAGATACTCCTACAACACACCCTTCAAGACATGTAAATATGTTCATCATGAGTATATAGAACGTGGTGGGTTTCCCTGGGCAGGAGCAAAACAAAGGTCTTGTCTCAAGAGCAACAAGTCTAAAGATGCAAACACTGGGCGAGGCTCTAAACGGAATCAGAGGCAGGAATCTGAAGGCAAGCCTTCCTTACACCAGACTCAGCTGGACCTTTGAGTTTGCTTGAAGTGATAAGATGTAAATATTTGCATCTCAGCTAATCTACGAGACATCCTTTTATTGACAGAGTATGGAAATAAGATCTTAGTAGTGTGCTTCATCTTAAGGCAGAATTTTCTTTTACTACAATTGCATATTTCTCTTCACTTTGTTGTTGTTGCTGTTGGTTAGGTTTTTTTTTTTTTTGTTTGTTTTGTAATAGAAAACAGTGATAAAGACCATTATCAGGAGGATGATGTGGCAGGCAGTGTAAAAATGCTTTACTTAAGTCTAAATAGACAATGTCCACAGCCTTTATCTCACCAACCAGGCAAGTCTCCTTATTGTAGAAGGAGATCAGGTTGGTCAATGAGGACCTGCCCTTCATGAACCAATGCTGACTGAGCTTGATCCCCCCATTTTCCCATACATGCTGCATAATCTCACTTAGGACGAACTGTTCCATGGACAAGATGCAAGGAAGAATGTTTTCTGCAGTGAGGGTGGTGAAACATTGGAACTGGTTGCCCAGTAGATGGCCCATCCCTGGAAGCATTCAAGGTCAGGTTGAATGGGGCTCTGAATAATCTGGTCTAGTTGAAGATGTCCCTGCTCATTGCAGGGCAGCTGGACAACATGACCTTAAAAAGTCCCTTCCAACCCAAACTATTCTATGAAACTTTGTGGTGGGTTGATCCTGGCTGGACACCAGGTGACCACCAAAGTTGTTTTATCACTGCTTTCCTCAGCTGGACAGGTAGAGAAAATACAACAGAAGGCTTATTGGTCAAAGGTAAGGACAGGGAGAGATCATTCACCAATTACTGCCACGAGCAAAACAGACTTGACTTGGGGAAATCAGTTTAATTTATTACCAATCAAATCAGGGTGGGATAAAGAGAAATAAAACCAAATCTTAAAAACACTTTGCCTCCACGTGTCCCTTCTACCTGTGCTTAACTTTACTCCTCATTTTCTCTACCTTTCATGCCTGCCCCCTCCCCAGCAGCTCAAAGGTACAGGGTATAGGGTCAGTTCATCACTCACTGTCTCCGCTGCTCCTTCCTCCTCACAAAGAGGACTCCTCACACTCTTCCCCTGCTCCAGCATCAGGTTCCTTTCATAGGTTACACCTTCTTCAAGACTGCTCCAGTGTAGGTCTCCTGCAGCATCACAAGTCCTGCCCACAAACCTGCTCCAGCATGGGGTCCTCTCGCTGTGCGGTACAGGTTGGGCCAGGAGCCTGCTCCAGTGCAGGCTTCTCATGGGGTCACAGCCTCTTCTGGGCATCCCCCACATGCCCTGGTGAGGGATCCTCCATGAGCTACAAGTGGATATCTGCTCCACCATGGATCTCCATGGGCTGCAGGGGGACAGCCTGCCTCACCATGGTCTGCACCCATTTTAATGTAACTTAAATGATAGCCAATTTAACTTTCTTTCTAACCGATTTTACCTTTTTATGACAGGAATATTCTAATACAGTGTCCTACTAAAGTGGACACTCCATGTGTTCCACAGAGATATTACAGTGCCCCGTGTAATGGCTGTATATTTGTATCTTTCTAGTCTTGCTCGTTTCAAGATCCTTCTTGATGTAAGTATGTTCTGCCTATTTTTATTTCAAGTTTATGAAATATCTGGCCTGAATAGCCATTATAGATCAAGTATTTCAAGTGTTTAAAATTGCAAATTATTTCTAAAGCCTTCAATGGCACAATGAGCACTTTCCTGCAATAGATAATATGCCAACACAGAGTAAATAAACCCCAGATCTACAGCCCAGGCATTCAAATTATGATTTTTAAAGAGAAGGCTGTGTGAAGTATTCACAAAGTCTGTCTTTAGCATTATCAGGAGTAGCTAGAGTAGGTTTTGTCATTAAAAGAAGACTTTTCTCCCATAGTTGGTTCAGAGCAAAAACCTAATTTTAGATGCTTATAATCAGCCCCATCAAAACTGCTCCACTCCACCCTCTGTAAAGTTGGTGAAATAGTCTCACTCAGCTAAATCTAACCTTCGGAAATATTTCCATTTATCTTGCTTCAGATGATCTGAAGCTTTATACATAAGTGATAAGGAACACCTATGCCAAAACACTACCTGACCAGATTCCAGTTCTGGAGTGTCTCTGGAAGCTTCAGTCCACCCTTCACTGCTGTGGTCCCTGCTGCATGTGATAGGCTCCCATTTAAACCACAGGGCTAGAAGTATGTTATAGCTAAGGTAAAGGAGACTCAGCTGGGGTCCCTCCTTGGTGGCTTAGCTCAGTGATCTCTACTGGGTCACTCACATTTAAAGGACAGGTGCCTTTCAGCTGCTCCTCCCACTCAGAACGTGGCGAGGATTGTAAATGCAGGACTACGGAGGAGCCAGGAAACCACTGGGCTGTTACACATTTCTTTGGAGGAAAAGGTGGCCAGAGAATAGTAATCTTCAGGCTGTAAGCTTTCAGTTGTGGGGAGGCAGAAATTAATTCAGGGTCTTTGTACACTTTCATGCTATGCTGATTGAAAGCCCATTCTGTACTTTACCTAACCCAGCCTCTGATGTTTCCCCTCCAGGAGGTTTGAGTATTAAATGGCATTGATTCTTCCTATGGAGATAAAAGACTGCAAATAAATTAACATTAAAAGGGATATGCCCTTGAGAAAGCCATTGTCAAAACACTGAGCTAAAGAACATCAGCTTTAAAAGATTTGGCTGAGGTTAGTATTTTTTCATGTCTTAGTATTGTGGCACTGACTGCAAAAGTGAAATTCTTTGTCTTCTGTAGCATATTGCCCAAGGCACTAACGCTATCAGGGTTCAGAAGTGATGTATCTTTACACACACCACAGTCCCACTAAAGTCTGGTTACTTCAGGGTTACGTCCCTGTTATCTCCTTTTTGAAATGATAATGCATATCCTTACCTAGTGTTGTTGTTCTCTTTAACTACAAAAGTAATTTTTAAAAACACCATGAATATAGTTGTCTAATGGACATTTGCAGAAATGACTCACAGAAAATCAGTTTCTCTTAAAGATTCTGCTATTGAATGTGCTATTGACTTGAGGAAAACTATCAGTAAGTTATATGAATTGACTATTGTATATGGAAGACTTTTAGCATACTTATTCTTGTTTTACAACAATAAAATGCCTGTTCTGTATTGCTTTTCTTCTATTTAGAACACAAATTAATTGAGGTCATGTTTCTGTTAGGGGAACACAGTCATATTTCTAGCAAAAACACCATGAAAATTTAATCTGTGTCTGAGAGACTTCTGACCTTTCAAACTTGCAGGGTATTTATTATTCCTATTTTATTTTATGTTGGGAGTCCTCATGTTCATCTTTTCTCTTTAAATATTTACATTGTAACTTCTCTGGGTGAAGTACCGGGTGGTTATGCATAATGTTCATTATTTGTGCTGCTGCTTTCCTTGACCATTTTCCATTTTATCAAGGGGTCTTCCAAAATTACAAGCATAAAAAAAGTTCATCTTGACTACTTTCTATTAATTATGTATAATAAATTATCTTTAATGATTACTTCAATGAGGTACAAAAAATAACTTTTTTGAGTGAAATTTCAACCTTCCATTTTTTGTATATTAGTCTCACCTTCCCACTTTTCCCTATGTGATCATTCACTTTTGTCTTTCTCAGGAAATAAATCTGTCTTCCAACCTCATTTATACTTTATATTTCATATTTTATTTATAATCATTGTTTCAATTGCCTTTACTGATAATTTATTCCACTTGTTCATTTATCTTTTTATAAGATACATTAATTCTGTCCAAGTTCCCTAATTTTTCTGGTTTGTTTATTATGTCTTGTTATATCTTCCACATTTTAACCCCTTCTTAGCATAAAGACGTGGGCCCAAGTTCTGAGTTCTTCCTTACTTCCCCACTCACAGTTTTATATTTCTCATTTAGGTGTTTT
The DNA here is from genome assembly GCF_037157495.1 of Lathamus discolor. Lineage (NCBI taxonomy): Eukaryota > Metazoa > Chordata > Aves > Psittaciformes > Psittacidae > Lathamus > Lathamus discolor. The sequence goes on along the minus strand of NC_088887.1, from coordinate 91,691,292 downwards.
CCAATGCTTAGTAGATCAGAGTGAACAACAGTGCTGTTATTTTACTAAAATGGCTAGTTATATTAATCATGTAGAGGGTGATTTGAGCAGATTTCTTAACAGTGATTTTTAATTAAAAGACTTAGGGTTCTATAACAGAATATTGTTCAAGGTTTGACTATTTATGCAGGCATCCTCTTTAAAACACTAGAATCAGATTTACAGTACAGTTACTAATGTAAACCATAATATTCAATTTTTTTTTTTTTTGCATGCTCCTTATTCAATAAGTAAAGTTATAAGACAAGAGTTTTCCTTCATTTGTTTTTTGCCTTACTACATATTCTGTGATTGTTTTTCCAGGTTTTCTTGTTGGTCCAAGACAAAGTATACAGGAATCAGCTTTCACATCACTTTATCTAAAAGAGTCTTGTTCTCCTTTTTTTTTGAGTCCTGTATGGATCTTTTGTGATAAGGAAGTATAAAATAATATCTGAAAAAAAATTCTAAACACAATGTATGTCTGCAGGAATTATATTCAGATCCTCTGGATTTAGCTCTCTAAAATATAAGCAAGTGATCCTAATTTTTTATTTATACTCCTTCATTAATGAGTGGAAAAAGACAGGAATTTCCACACAGGGACAGGATTCTTCCTCTCCTAAGTTGGGGATAAGTATATGTTAATAAATTAAGTAATGCACATGATCCCTTCTGGGCATTGGAGCCAGACAACAGGTGTTGTCAACCTACTCAGACTTTGCCTGGCATGATTCTGGGCAATGATAATTTTCGCTTTTCAAAATAACATTTGGGCGCAGTTCAAGAACTGCAATGTACTAGGGATTACACATGGCCACATGGTTTTGGGCCACAATAGTATACCAGCAAAGATGTGGGACATTATGCACCAGCCTGCTCTACTTCCTCAATTCTGATAAATATTCTGACAAATATAGCCTAGATGTTTAATCTTTAAATAACTTGAGAGATTATCTCATGAGCACTTTTTGCATTACAATTATAATCACTGAGGCCCTTTTTCATAAAAGCAATAGAAAAAGTGACAGCAGGACTTTATTTTAAACTTTAGTATTTTCTTTAATGAGTTTAGTGAATGAAAACAAAAGCTCCAGCAGCCATGGCTCAGATTCAACATATCTGGTTTCAGTTAATAACTGAGCTATTCAGGATAGCAAATGAGTCTCTACAGGTAACAGGAAAAGGGGTGCTGAGTTATTTTTAGTGACTGCACTCTGCAGTCAACTTCAGCCCATAGACTACCATTTCAAAATATTTCTAATAGGTAGTTCTCTTTTCTATTTTTAATAACTGAACAGAAGGAAAAATACCTACTGAGCACACCATCTTGTCTTTGATGACATCTTAAAGCTGCATGTAATGTCCTTTCATCATTTAACAATAGGTAGTAATATTCAAATGGCAAGAAATCCTCTTTAACTTTCTTATTTTGTTATATTTCAGAAAATGACATCAGCTGTGGAAAGCAGATGGATCAAAATTCTTTACTAGCTTTTTTCTTTGTATTATACTGTAGAAAAATGATAACTCATAGCAAAAGCTGAAATGCATAGAAAGTATTATTGAATTTTAATAACAGCAATTCTACACTGTAATTTTTCAGACTCTGCTTTCTTACTAATAGCTCAAAATCTTTTTTTGGGGGGGATACAAATATCACAATAGCACATTTTCAAGGTGGTAGGGAGAAGAAAAAGAATGTACTTTTATGAAAAAACTAAATAAAGAAACAAAGTCTATATATTATTCAAGCAAAAGGCAAAACTTTTAAAAGGTTCAATGTACAGCAGGTTTACCAGAGAAAAAACTTTTTGCAAATTTTGGTTCACGGCAACCAAATTATTTATTTGTTTTATCAGGAGCTGCCAGGTCTGAAGTGTTTTGAAACTCTGGGCATTGTTTATGCTTACTGTAAGAAAATAGGAAATGCCCTAACTCACCAAAGGCTCACATTACCCAGTAATCTCTCTAACAGTGGCCAGCAGAGTTGCTTAGGGACTAGTATAAAAAACAGAATATATACAAAAAATGATCCCGTCTTAGCTATATCTTTCTAAATGTCATGATTTAGGGCATTCCTGATAGAAATATTCCATAGGTCCTGTAGCATGAAGCAAAGCTCACTTATACAGTCAGACATACACAATGCAACTACTTTTACAGTAAGAGCAGTGTATCATACAGTAGTAAGAAACTGTACTGAAAAGGAGGATCAGTTGGAGAAATATGATATAGGCATTGGCTGCACAGGCACAAATAGCTAGATTATCTGCAGTGTTCCATGGAAATCATATGATTTTGCTGGCCTTTTCCCTATTCTGTTTTATTTTTCAAGTTACTATATCATAAGCTTATCTTCTCATTTTATAAATGTGATGGAATACTTCAAAAGTTCCAGGTCTGCATGTTAGTCCTTTTGTCTTCATTCTACTGGAATATTTATGAAACAAATTCTGGGGATTTTTTTAGGCAGGGAAGGAAATACGAAGAAATTAAGCTGTCCCAATTTAATTAACACAATAAAGAACAGATCATTCTGCACGATGAGGGAGATTACAAGGTGACTGCCTTTTCAGGCACTTATTGCCAAACATTCTTTGACAAGAATTCGATTTATAGCAGAGAGTTAAGGGAATATCCATGTAAATATGGACATGTTGACAATATTCGTATTTCAAAAAAGGGGAAAAGCAAATTTATGCACTCTAAGGACAGCTTCCTCAATAACTCAACATGGGACTGACTTTGATTTCCTCTTACTAACTCCTCTGGGGTACTTCATGGACCAGTTCTCTCATCTCAAGTGTCTAATCCCAAGACATAAATTAATTTTAGATGCACCTTTTGTTCTTTGTGGCTGCTAAGGCAATATTCACTATTTGTTTTGGTTGCCGTGGAGATAATTGTCTTCCTGTGGAGGCAAGAGCCTTGTTTGGGGTATTTAAGGGGTTTGGGTCCAGGGATTCTTTAATTTTCATGCAGTGAAGAAAGTAATTTCATCAACAAAACCTTTGCAAGATTCCTCATAATTTGAGTCATTCTTGTTATAATCTTCTGAATATTTGATTAGGTTTTTTTCTTCCACACTCCTTTTGTAGTTCAGCCTGCACACTCCACAGTGCTGACTCAAAAAACAGGGAGAGGCAGATATCCTATTTGTTAGTGTTGTACATTGGTTGGGCACAAGCTCCCAGCAGCATATTATCTGATAGAACACCAACAGAAAAAAAAAGATAATAAAGCATGTGAGTACAAGAGTTCCTTCAAGATGAACTGGTTAAGATTTAGAGACAGAAGTTTCAGACAAACAATCCTGGACTGAGGCTGTCAGTAAAGAGCAAAAAGCAAAGGCTGTTCTGTTTATATTATCTATATTTTTACACAACACTAACATTTGGTCATCTCAGATCAGACCTTCAGACTTGAGACCTGTATACTCAACAAAGAGAGTATGTTCCAACACTGCAGTGTTAAAAAAATTCTCAGTAGTACCTTCTAAGAAGTTCCAAAGGTAGAGGTGTGTTTAAGCCCTTGAACTAGGTGCTTCCAACCTGCAAGTATAGCAAAGGACTTTGTACAATACTCAGATGAGGGAGGGGTGCAGATTCTTTAACATTTGAAAAAAAGATACTTCAGCAGTTTGGTTCTGAACAAGAAGGTACATAGCTGGGATGGTCAACTTGTGAAATTACTATATGTAATATTTGTCTTTTCCTCACATAATTCAAAACAGTTATCATCCTTTCTTCTGAGTTCAGGCATTACCATGTTAACTATGAACAAAAACCCGAAATGAGAAAAGAAAAGAAAAAAGGAAGCGGGGGTTAATTCTAGGGGTCTTGTTCAAATAGTAGTGAGACTATGTATGCCTGCTCAGGATTTACATTCTTCAGAGTAACTTGATGCTCAGCGTAACTCTGTGACAATGGTCAGGAGCCAGGGTGGATGGCAGAAGGGGACTGTTGGCAAGTACTGCTCTCCACATCCATGTATTCAGCAATGGTCTTACCTGTATCGGGACAGAATGCAATGTGATGTGATATATCACTGGATGAGTTCCCACCATGGGTATCTTGAACTTGAGATGGTACTGCAAGTTGCTGAGGAATAATACTTCTAAGTCTTCCAGCTGCAATGGTAAGCTTATGCATTTCCCAAGCACAAGGCTTCCACTGAAGGCACAATAAAGCCTTTGGACAAATCTTCATTAATAACAAGAATTAAAAGGGGATTTTTCCTGTTTTCATACTAACAGTGGATAAAAGCATATAAACACAGGAGGGATTACAAATGAAATCTACATTAATCCCACGATTAGCTCTCTGCCCTCCAACCACCACCTCCTATATCAAGGGTTATGCCCTTTAAAGCAACAGATATATTACAGTTAACAAAAGCCCACACAATACTCACTGCAATTCTTTCCTAATGCACTGGGGCTTGGTCTGGTTTGTTTTAAATTTGGTGTTCAACACCAAAATCTCACAGCTATTATGTTCAGGCGTATACTTGCACTCTCTGGAAATTATGTCATTTATTCCTAAAGCATCTCACAACAAAAGGAAAAAAAATTAAGTCAATTATAAAAATGGAAATATTTCAGAACAAGTAAGAGTAAAACAAAACTGCTGAGATCTCCTTTTAAGTGTACAACACAAAATCAGTTTGCCACGACCCTGAGAGTCAGCCCTTGTGACAGAAGAAGGAAAAAGAAAATAAACAAATTAAAGTAGTACATGAAGGTCTTTGGCTTCCTAAAGACTTTGTAGTGCTTTTCAGCTAGAAGAAAATTTAAAGCAAAGTTTTTAATTTTTATCAATACTGTCTTATAATATTTTTTTTTAGTGTCTGACATAGCATTAGCCTTCTAGTGTCTCAGTCACTTTTTTTTGTATGAAGATTGTTCTTTAGGTAGACTGTAATTTAAGAACCACTATTTCTCTTTCAGTTATCCCACCTCCTGTGCTTGTAGTCTGTCTATAATCCATTGTTGTTTGTTTATTAAGGTTCTTTTTTTATAATTATCAAAATATGCATCTGAATAATAAATCTAAATTTGATGATATCCAGACAATATTCAAATCTCATACTGGACAAGAGGATTGATCGTACTAGAGCAACACACTGGATTTTTATTTTTTAAAAGTGTAGAATAGCAATGTAGTCTTCAGCAATTCTTAAGCAACTGTCTTAAGGTTTCTGGCCTCGTTTTGTGATCAGCTGAAATATCTGTTCATCTCTTTCCTTAAATTAACTGAACTGAACATTCAGGGATTCTTCCATAAAATGTTCTTTCCTCTGCAATAATTCCAAAAGAAGATCTGATACATTGGAGAGATATGTGCACATGTGAAAGATATTAAGAGGAGACAACAATAAGAGTACTTAATTTTGATTTCCTAATAGAAAAACTTAAATACCTCTTCCTTACGAGCACTGCAAATGCATTACTGTAAGAGGTGTTTAAAATACTATGATGTCTTTCTACCCACATCTGAACTGATCCTGCATTTTGATATCTTGAACAGAAAAATCCTGTTTTCTTATTATAAGGTCAGGTTACATCAAGTTCTTGCTATTAAAAAAAAAAAAACAAAATCTTTAGCATCCTATTGGAATGTTAATATATCTAAAACCTCTGAGACTCAATATTGTGATCTTTCATGATGATTTACTGCAGATAAAACTCCTGTGCAGATCCAGCAGCACTTTAAAACACAATATTTTACTAAGTAGAAAAAGATTTTCAAGCTAAAGTAACTATATGAAAAGATTTAAACTAATGTCACTGAGTTTAGAAAAACCCAACCTGCAGAGAGTATTCAAATATAATACCAGCTCTTTCCCACACAGATCTGGTAATCATGAGCTCCTCACATCTTAATATGGTTCAAGAGCATGGTACAAATTCTACAGTTGCAAATAAGGTACCCAATAAAAGAAACTGCTAAATTCTCTACCCGTTTTTTTCCATCCTATCCACTTCATATTTATTCATCGTCTGCTCTGAACTGTGATCACAAATATCAGGCTTACAAATTGCAAGCAGAATTCCAACAAAGGTATGGGATTCCCATATTCTTGACCAAGTAAAATATGGGCATAATTGCTGCAGCGAAAGATTAAATTCTCCTTCCAACAATGTAACATTTGAGCCTGGTAAGAGACTAAACTACAAGCAGTAGAAGGCTTTTGCAATCCTGAATTTGTTATTGCTGAGGGTTAATAACCACAGGCAATAAAAACGTTTAAAAAACTTAAACAAACCACCATTCAAAACTGAACATTTCTGGTTCTTTCACTGAAATATAATGAAGAAAGATATCTTTCAGATATCACAAATGTATAATTTTAGGTTTACGATACAAGCAGAGGGAACCTGACACTTTTTAATGAATGGTGACACTACAGCTTTGTGGATTTTGGAAAACTAGCGATTGGATTTTCTAAAATAAACCTAATTAAGCATGCATCAGTTTGCAAAACTACCCATTTAATGTCTGCTACTTCTTTTACTCTATCTTATTAAAAGCTGTATTAATTAAATGGATGTTAGAGTAAATTCTTTAGGATTGTTTCCAAATTACTTCTATCCCAGCTAGTGCTCTACTCCCAGACAGAACCACAGTAATGAATCAATATAGTGAAAATCTTGGTAGTCAGTGATAGTTGGGGCTTTTAGCATCAAAATTTTATATTTAGTTTTCAGTGTATTTTTGAAGTGTATTATTTTCAGACACACATATCAAAATCATGTTTCATCTGTTTCCCTTCCTATGTATCCAAATAATTCCTATGTATCCAAATAATACTAAGCCTCAGAATAGACAATTCTCTCTATCCTGTAAGTAGCACGTTTAAGGGCCAATATCTTACAACCACATAAGGCTATAAATGTCAGCTTTACACCTTTGAAAAGGGGCCTCAACTTCTCGTAATGGAAGGTCAGGAAACATCAGGCCATAAAACAGTGACATTATTATGTATAGAAAAGCTATTTTACAGAAGGTAATTTTTAGAGGCTTCAAAAATTTATTAGCTATCATTTTCCTTTTCCTCTGTATCCATGCTCTGGAGGGCATGGAAAAGAAGCCAACTTAACTCAAAGTAGAAGGGCATGAAAAATAGTAACAATAAAAAACATCCCAAACTAAAATATTTCTCAAACTTCCTTTTTCTTTTTCAAATGCACAGAATAAGCAACATGTAAAATAGTGTAGTGTAGTCTGTAGAATTTATGGCACATGATAATGGAGTAATAAGAGCAAATAAATTCTCAGCTGGTAAATATCGTGGTAAGCATTGTAGCTAAGCTATACGTACCAGCTCAGGATCTTTACCTTTTCTTTTTTGCTCCCCCCCTAGATATTCAAGATCTCAAAAATATCAAGATATGCTAGCCCCCTGGTATACATAGATGAAGTCACACTAATTTATGTACTTATACACACTGATTTCTTTTTAATTATTGTTAAATTCCTACATCCTTTTGCTAAACAGGACAGGAGGAATTGGCAAGCTGACTTGATACTCACAAAGTTCCACAGTGGGGCTTCTACTGGACATGGGATATAGCTCTAAACTTATAACTATTGAATGCTATTTTATATATGCGTCTTTATCAATGTATCCCCATCAATGCAAATCACATTTATCTTGAATGATTCTTCTCAATTTTTTTTCAGACACTGTTATTGTGTTTCAGAAATTTGAAAATAACATTTCCATTATTAAAATTATCATAGCATCATAGAATGGTTTGGGTTAGAAGGCACCTTAAAGATCATATAGCTGCAACCCCCGCCATGGACAGGGTCACCTTCTGCTAGACAAGGTTACTCAAAAGCCCCATCCAACCTGACCTTAAAATTATGCTGTTGTCTAATTAGACTACTAAGCTAAAATGAGACTTAAGACTTGCCTACACATAACCTACAGTGCACTACTGTGAATGTCACTTGGTGCACCCTCTTGAGCTGATGCCACTCTAACCCAGTGAACTGTCATGTTTGTTGAAAATTGTATGAAGGCTTGAAAATGGAAAGACTCCTTTTGCATACATAATTTGTTTCCAGAACTAAGCTGGCCCTTCTACACAGCACGTGTCCATTACTATTTTCTGCCACATATGAAACACCTATAACTTGATATTCTATGATCAAAATGCAGCTGCCTTAATTTCACTTGCAATTTGTAGGTGTTAGGATTTCTTCATTCACCTCAAGATGGAGAACAAGAGAGGTCAGGGAGGTGATAATCTAGCAATGTCTATTGCTTTCCATTGTCCATAAAGGAAGATGAGTTCAGTTATCAAAATTAAATTAGAAGATTTCCATTATCTTAATAGAATAAGCAATGAATGCAAAACATTTATTGCATAATTTTTCATTTAAGGGCAGTTGTGGCAGAGGTATGTCCAAGGTGACATTTGACTACATTAACCACAAGAAAAAACCTCTTAAGCTCCTCAATTCCCTGATGAATTCATTATAAACATACCAGTCTCTGCAGTAAACAAAGTAGGCAAAGCCTCATGACTTTTACCAGTCCAATTCCTTCAGGTATTCTCAATAGTTTCTAGCTTTGTAAAAAATGAAGCAAGGGAATCACATGAAAAAGATAATGTGATCTCATATCAAAAAGGTACACTGAAAGAGAGGTAGATTTAAGATTGCTTAGGCACCTGAAATGTATTTGATAATTTAAGAGCTTGACTTTGCAGCTCTGATACTCTGGCAGTTTAATGACATAAAAACTGTAAAAGCAAGACTGCAAGACCAGGATTTTCAAATCCATAATTACCATTTTCTAGAAGAATTGAATTGAAAACAAGGTCTATTTTCTGCTACAGAGAACTGCACAGACCACTCAGAAAAGCCATCAAGAGAGGTGGAATCTGTAGCTCTGCAGTGCATATCTCTGTCCCTTGAGCTAATAGAATAACCACAGATGCTGCCACACACAGCCATCCTTCATTTGGGACACATACCTGAAGGGGAGAAAGCACACATTTTGTGTGCTTGCACACAACCCCAGGGGGGTTTCACAGCGATTACCTGATAGTATGATACTGCCATTCTGTAGCCCTGCCTCATATTCTCAGCAACATCTGCTATAAACAAAGCTAGCAGAAAAGTGACAGGGTTCAACTGAAATGTGCAGCAAGAAATATTTCTTTTAAAGTTTATAAACTGTTCACACAGGAAAAGACGAAGCATACACTCCTCAGTCAGACAAAAAGTCAAAAGCATTGAGCCTGACTGAGAAAGTCATGGTGAGGCCTTAATGGCATGTTATAAGGAAGTAAGTGAAGAGACTTGTTCATGGGATGTGTAAGACTAATGCATTTATTCACTGGTCTTTCCCAATAACCCTTTGTTACCAGATTGCCCTTCATTGCTATTAAAAATATTTGTATTTAGAAAGGATATTCATCTTTAAAACAACTTAAGGCTAATGTATTCTGTACAGACCAAGCTTTTAATGAGATTAAAGCTTTTATATATGTCAGCATATTTTCTTACCGAACAATATGTTTATATTTGTGAAAAATAAAGATAATCTTTCCAAACACTATTAACGTGCTTTATCACACTGGTTTTTTGCACACATTTTAAGCAAATGTTACTTATATCTAATGTGCAAAATGTTTGGAAGCATGTTTGTGTTTCAGATCCATAATCCTTTTAGGAGAAAAAAATCTTACTAAACAAGCTAACTATAACATCATTAAAATTTCTTGACTTCTTAAGACACTGCATGATTGTTAAATATATCATTTTGTTGCAATACATTTAAAGAAAAAAAATCCACAAATGTCGTCAGTATAATTCCATGAAGAGTGACCATCTGTTTGCTGTCGTAATTTTTAATCTTATCTATATAATGCTTGGTACTGAAGTGAAATGTATCACTAAGCCTCAAAACAGCTGGCTTAGAAATTCTCCTGTTTGCATTGTCTGCCTTCCTCAGGCTTCTTGGAGAAACATGGTCAGACCACTTTTGGACTGACAAAGCACCCCACTACTATAACAGTTCCTCAGGGCTTTCTGAAGCTGTTTTGAAGGACTGGCCTGACTCCTCACAACATATACAAACTTATGTGCACACAGAGGAAGTTGGGGTAGAATTTATATTCAATTCTAGTATATAATTTTTAGCATGAAGAGCTAACACCTCCTGTACACATGTTACCCAAAGGATTGAGCAGAGGTTGCTTTATAATTGTCAGGTTGAAAAAAAACACAGATATTTAAACTTGTAATAAGCAATTGCTTTAATTAGGAGCACAGGACTGAAGAGGACCCATTGACCTTCTGAATTCATTCTCAGTCATGCAATGGTTACTCCAGAAGACTAGTAAACAAAGATCTTTTACATGTTGTTATACCGTATTCAATAAAATGCTTCCACATATCTAGAAATAAAACTAAACCCAAAATAAACTCCAGAGTTCAGTTTCAACACAGCTGTGTTACATTGGCAGAGAGCTAAATACAGACCCTGGGGTAATCCCTTTGGCTTATAGATGCAGGCTCAGAATAGCATGGGTCTTCTGTTTCTTCTCATCCAAATCTCCCAGCCTCAGGTACCTCTCAGATATCCTAGAAAATTGTAAATGGCACTCGACGATTATCTATGGCTTGATTCAACAAATGCCAGTGCCATCTAAGCTTCTCTGTGATTTCCTTCCCATTCTTTTAGAAGGATACAGGTTACCATAGCTCTTACCTCATATCTGTCAGTCCCATGTGGATATCTCAGATAACCCTAGGGCACATCAGAGATTGAGATATTTATCCTTCAGTACAGTCAGAGGAGTCTGGAGAGCTATCAAGATGACACAATGTATTTGTCTAGTGCAAACTTGTGTGTCACAAGATAGCTGCAGACTGTAGTATTTCCCATTAATTCTCCATGAGTCAAGCACAGCTATGTATAGTATTATAGTAGAAAGCACGGTCCTAAGCCAGGCATCCCAGGTAGACATAAGAACAGCAGACGCTTCAATGCTCTTTAAGACCATGTGCCCTCTCTTGTGGAGATTATGTGTAATGAGCTTTGGTTCCACTGTACTCATTCCCCCCTCTGCAGAAGATCTCTGCATACTGAAATCTACTCCTTTCACTTGCTGACATTAAGAAGAGAAACTGGCTTGGTCAGTGGAAACATAAATGTTCCTTTTAAGAAAGGATGATCTTTGTTTGCTACCTTTTAAAGTCAGGAAATGCAGTATGCAGTAGACCTAGTGAAGTTCTATAGGTTCTGTAGAATGAAATACAGTTATAAAAAAAAAAAAAATCCTCTACAAGGTTAAAAAGTTTCAAAAGAAATTAGGTTCTTTCTGTTCAAGGTTTAATCCAGTCTACAGGGTTTAATAGAGAATTACATCCTTCCTATAGAAAGGTTTACAGTTGCTGAAGAAAGGTGATTATTCTTTATTTAATTCTCCAGATCTTTTTCTATAAGGGTAATTTCAGATTCATTCAACTGTTATGCTTTTTCTGCCACCTTGGAAATTCTCCCACTTTCATGAATTTGGCAAGGATCCATCAACAGAATCAGAAACATGAAATTTCCTTTCCTAATATAAAAGTGCAATGCTGTATTGTTTCATAATTTCCCACTTGTTAATTCTTATGTAGCAGTAACATCATCTTCCATTGGATTGAGATTGAAATATTTAAGTTTTATTCAGAGAAGTAGCTAAAACAATTTTAAAAAGTCTATTTCAGGTTGCAGTACCATTATGCTAGTATCTTACTTTATTCAGCCAAAGTCAAGTCCATTTTAGTCCACCACTTCCTATCAGCAAGCAGATGCTCACCCATCTCCAGAAAAGCAGGGCTCCATCATATGTAATGGTTACTTGGGAAGACAAACACCATCACTATGAACATCATCCCTTTCCTTCTTCTTCCCCCAGCCTTATATGCTGAACATGACATCAGATGGCCAGCTGCAGACAGCTGTCTCAGCTGAAGAACTGCAGCTCATGGAAAGGACTCAAGTTAGAGAAGTTTGTGGAGGACAGTCTCCCATGGGAGCGATCCCCTGCTGGAGCAGGGCAGAGACAATGTGTGGTGAACTGATTGCAACACCCATTCTCCTTCCCCCATCCTCCTGCATCACTGAGAGGGGTAGAAGGTAGAGAATTCAGGAGTGGAGTTGAGCCTGGGAAAAAGAAAAGAGTAGGGAAAAAGTATTTTAAGATTTGATTTCTCATTATCCTAATCTTATGTGATTGTTAATAAACTAAATTAATTTCTCCAAGCTGAGTCTGTTTTGCCCATGATAGTACCTGGGGAGTGAATTTTCCCTGTCCTTATCTTGGCCCATGAGCCTTTCAGTACATTTTCTCTCTCCAGTCCAGATGAGGAGGGAAGTGATAGAGCAGATTTGGTGGGCACCTGGTGTCTTGCTGGGTTCACCACACTATAAATGTCATGCACTTAGAGACACATAAATAATAAGTAACAATTCCCCCTGTGTTTTGTTCCATACACAATGACATTTATGAAGACCAATGTCTTTCAGTCAGTGAAATGCAGTACAAAGGTGAGTGGGGGAATTACATTTGGGTAATCATTCATAATTTGTCACTAGTATTAATCAAAGTTTTGTTCGTCAAAGCTAAAGTCCGGATAGAACTAAGCCTGGCAAGAGATGTCAAGGGCAACAAGAAAAGCTTATACAAAAGGAAGATGAGAGAAAATGTGGGCCATCTCTGTAAGGAAACAAGATACCTGGTCACCAAGGATATGGAGAAGACTTAGGTATACAATGACATTTTTGCTTCTGTCTTCACTGGCAAGTTGTCCACCCACACTTCTCAAATCACAAAAGGCAAAAGCAGAGGCTGAGAGAATGAAGACCCTCCCATTGTAGGGGAAGATCAGAAGACATCTAAGGAACCTGAAGAGGCGCAAGTCTTTGAGATCTGATGAGATGCATCCCCAGGTCCTGAGAGAACTGTTGAACGAATTGGCTAAGCCACTATCCATTATATTTGAGAAGTCTTGGTAGTCCCATGAAGTTCCCACTGACTGAAGAAGGGGATACATAACCCCACTTTTAAAAAAGAAAATAGGGAAGACCCAGGGAACTACAGGCTGGTCAGGCACACCTTGGTTCCTGGAACAGATTCTCCTGGAAACAATGCTAAGGCACATGGAAAATAAGGAGGCAATTGGTGACAGCCAGCATGGTTTCACTAAGGGCAAATCATGCCCAACAAATTTGGTGACCTTCTACAATGGGGTCACAAAATTCATGAAAAAAGGAGGAGTGACTGATGTCATCTACCTGGATTTGTGCAAAGCTTTTGACACTGTCTTGCATAACATCCTTGTCTCAAATATGTAGAAGCATGGATTTGACAGATGGACTACTCGGTGGATAAGGAATTGGCTAGATGGTTGCTCTCAAAGAGTTGCAGTTAATGGATTTGATTAGCTACTAGTAAGAAGTTCTTTACTGTGAGGGAGGTGAAACACCAGATCAGGTTGCCCAGAGAAGCTGTGGATGCCCCATCCCTGGACATGTTCAAGGCCAGGCTGGATGGAGCTTTGAGCAAGCTGGTCTAGTGGAAGTTTTCCGCCTCCTTGGCAACAGGGTTTGGAACTAGATGATCTTTAAGGTCCCTTTCAACTCAACCCATTCTATGACTCCGATTCATATAAAAAATATTCACACATATATTCTGTATGTTTTAAAATCATGTAATCCCATTATGTCACTAAATATATTCTACATTCTGTAACCAGAGACGTATGAAGGTATTGAAAATAGATAAGCTAAGGGTCACTGGATTAGTGCACAGTTTTAACTGAGTAAACTGTACCTGTAATACATGGGTGCAAATGTCACTTAGACAGGACAAAAGTTATACCAACAAAGGTAAATAAACAGTAAAGCGCAATTATATCATTTAGCATTAAATGTTTCTGCTTGGATCCATCCTGAGCTGATGACCTTGGGGTTTTTCTATTCAGGAAAGACAAATGTACATATTAAGGACATATTAATGATCAGAGTCATTTGACCTACATAGGATGAGAGTGCATGTCTATGCACACCTATGTCTCCCTACTGATTATAAAGACCTATTATGACAACTGGTTCACAGATACTGCAGAGTTCAGCCTCTGGACAGATGAATAACAAACTCTGTGTCTGATTGCACCAAAAAGAAATAAAATAATCATCACCAAATATTCACTTTTTTCAAACCTATGTCCTAAAAATATTTTGTGAAGAATCCAGAAAAGCTGATCGTTTGCATCATAAAGCATTGCTTTATATTAATGTAAAGGAGGAGCTGCAAAGCTGGTGCTTACTAGCTCCAGTGAACTGTATGCTGTTAACCACAATTTTTCTGCCAGTGTTCTGCCAATGTTTGGGAAATTGCACTCTTAATGAATTAATAGACAGACATGCTCTGTAGCTCCTTGAGCAAATATTTCAGACTCTGCCATATCAAATTCAATTTGGATAGCAATTAATAACAGCTTTCTGTAAAGTTATCTCTGATTTTAATAATACTCATTCACTTCTGCTAGTGATGGCTGATTTCTTCACAAATTGGTCTCCAATAATTTCAACAGATTTGCTGTTTTACCTGTATGCTAAAAGTTTTTGTGAAGGCGCAATACGTATAGTTCTAGAATCACCTCCTTCCTCAGGGCATATATGAACCACACATCTTTCCAGCACTGCATTTCTTTTTTTTCTTTAAGTATGTTTCAGATTATCAATTTAAGGAGAATCCAAGGTAAGTACACAATTGTCCTTGAGGACGAGCATTGCATAAATACTTCTAAACAAAAAAATCTCAGTTAAAAGTTTGCTGACATCATTATGGAGTCACCAAGTGTCAAAACTTACTTGCCTTCAATTAAACTTCTGCTGAGTTCAGTTTTTAAGCCTTTACTTGAAATTTAAAGTCTGAGTACAGATTTTGGCATTTGCAACTTTTGGTTTAAAAAACAGTACTTGTAAAACTTGCTGTTAAATTACATCTTTTCAATCTGTACTGTTAAAATTTCTTAAGTATGTACACACTGAAAGAAATTCATATTATTTGAACAAAATAGAGTTCTGACAACACCATAACCACACAGAATTGATTGCTGTAGATGTTAGGGAATGAAAATAAATGTTTAAAATACAATCAGAGAAATTATTAAAAATAGCAATAAAGATAAAATTAAAAATACAGCAGTACAAAATTCTACAGAACTATATAAGAAAATCAAACAAAATAATATAAAGAAATTAAAAACAATTAGAAAAAAAACCACACAACAGAAAGGCAAAGACTAAATTCACTTTCTCCTTAATATATATGACAATGAAACAGTGGAAAAAAAATCTGTGTTTTTGACTTAGTTAATAGAGAACTCAATATTGTCATAAAGAAATTAAAGAAATCAAGGGGATAAAAATATCAGCTGCACTTGACAGCTGCATCCAAAATTATTTAAGAAAAATTGTGTCTAAGAGACTAGTAAGTATAACTGTTCACTGACATGTCTATATATGACATTTTTCTTCAAACAAGCTTCTATAATAGTAGGTGTGTGTACATTTATGAAAAAACAAAAAAAAATAAAAAGCAAAACAAAAACAAAAAGCAAACCCAGAAAAGAAGAAAAGACAAAAAAGTTTTCCTGTAAGAAGAAAAGAAGTTTAAAAAAAAAATAATAAATATTATCATTCCTGAAAGATGGAAGAAGTAAAGAAAACAGGAATGTAGTTTTACTACTTTTACTACTTTTACTACTAAAGTGATAAAGGTTCACTTTGCTGAGACAAATATGAATAGAATGCTACTACTCATGTAGGATGCATTCCTTACTTAAAATATTTACTTCTGAGAAATTCACATTGGTGCAAATGGTAAACAATCCATAGGAAGCCAGAAACAGCATAAAGTCTGGATTTTGCCTTCAGGTTCATATATGGGAAATTATTTAGTATAAATAAAAAATTTCACATAAGAGACCTGAGGAATTATTTCAAGAACAGCCTTAATACAAATCCACAATTTGTGTCAGCATTTCAATCCAGTATATTTTTTTCCTGAACATTGTCTTTGAATGTGTCCTGATATCCTGCACAACTACTTATTGAGATGGCAAAATGTCAGTGCAAGCATTTATCATGAAAAATTTTCCAATTTCAGTACAGAATACTTTTTCTGCTGTAATGATATTTTCTATATTATCAGTCATTACTTATAAACTAATCAAGTCCATTTTAGAGTTGTGGGGTTTTTTTGCACAGCCTCTGGATGAAATTTTGTTTAATATATTCTGTTTATTTTCATTAATACTGTACTCTATGGTTTTTAAAAGTGTAATCTTCTCTAGTGTTAAAACACCCTGGCTTCTGGTGCAAATCTTTGTACCCACCGGTAGTCTCACTACCCAAAAGGATAGATCCTAGGCTTGCAATTAATGAAAAAACTGATTCATAGCCTATGGGTTTGTTAGGATACTAATTCAAGGCTGAGTAAAAAAAAGTGCAACAAATATTTTCTGCCACAGAAGTAATTTCAAAGGAAACTAAACAAAATTGTTCTGTTTTATTCAGTGCTGCATAAATAGATAAACTTTATATCCTCTGATTTTAACTCAATTGTTCATTGGATGGGTTAAAAAAAAAAAAAGGGGGAGAGAAAAAAATAGAACCCTAAACCAAGCATTATTTAATAACCAGGGAGAAACTGATATTTTAAACTGCTTCATAAATTTAAAAGAAATCATAAATCAACTTAAAAATGTATGCTTCTTTCACCTATTATATTTAGCAATTCCAAATATGTTTGTTTTTAATTTCTTGCGATATGCTGTTATTGTGTTATTTTTATAGTGCCTTAGTTGGTTTATGCTTTGTTACCCAAGTAAGAAGCATATGTGGACATATGTGATATTTAATGAATAAATTAATATCTGAGTTGATTTATCTGCTCTAGCTATGTTTTCAAATTCGTATTCTGCAGAGTAAGAGGATAGGGTGTGTGCTGCTTGTTTGTAGTACGCATTTGAGAAGAAAGCCTTAATTTAGAATAGATCCATTTGCATTAATATCTAACTAAAGTTATTGCTATAAAAAAAAAAAAAAAAGTTTCAATGTACCAAGAGTGAGGCTTTGGCAACTGAACATGGTAAACCTCCATGAATAATTTACATAGCTTTTATTTATGCTAATAAAACCCCTGATTTATCTCTATTTTGTGCAATTATTATCCAATTGCAAAGATTCAAAGACAGTAAAAACTAAAAGAGAGGATCTGGAAGTTTTGCTGCTTACTGTTCAGCAGGTCAGCAGAGTTCAAAGTTGCCTACTTAGCAAATGTTAAATTCAGCTGCAGATTACATTTGGGTACCCATCACAGATGGAAAGATTGTATTATGACCCCAAGAAACACTGTCAGAGAGAGAACGACAGGGCAGAAGAACGTTTCTGCGTATTTTAGTATTCATATGATGGAAATGCTGAGAGAAAAAGGGATAAAGAGTTACATCTATACATACAATTTTCTTTTAAAATGGACTGACATACTTTAGGCTATTCTGTAGCATGCATGTTACACCTTTAGTAAGGTTTCTTTGTGTCAAAAGGTAAACACTGAAGTAAATCAAATAATCATACGCTATGTCTTTTGGCATTAAGTTTAAGAAATATATCACGGGTAAATGGAACAAGTTATTGCTGCTTCTCCTATTTTTCCTAAAATTCTGTGATGAGAATGGAGAGACAGTGAATCAACAAGTTAGTTTCTAGGTATGTACTTTTGCTGCAAAATTCAGATCCAGACCTTATCTTATCAGGTTTCATGATTAATCAAAAATCAGTACGTCATACCAATAAAAATCTAAATGTATTCTTTAGTTTTTGTAATGTACATTTAAAATTCACATTTAATTTTTTTAATTTTTTTTTTTTTTTGTTATATTAAGATGTAATTTTTGAAAACTTAGGTGGTGGATAAACCTGGACAGCCAGGACTGATTTTCAGCAAGAGCAAAATCTAAAATGAAACTATTTTAATAGGGGTTACATGCTTAAAGAGCAGGGAGTTGTCGCAGCTGCTTTTGCATGTCAAAAGCAAGTTTCTGGGGCATTTTCACTCCTCCTTTTACCTTATGCCACAGAGATCAGAATAAAAAATTATCGGGAGGACACAACGCTGTATAGGTCTGAACACAAATGAGAAAAGTGAGGTCTAAAACAGTTCTTCCAATTTCAGCTTTCCCTCTGGCTTTATTCTTATTGTTCCAAGAATATTAAAAAGAAATAGGGTGTTTTTAATGGATTGTCGGCAGCATTGTTTTCATTAACAAAAGGGAACTCAATCAACTGCTCTGCCAAACCTCTCTGTCTGTTCTTTGATGGGCATGATAAATGGTGCCAAGCATTGTCAGATCCTGCCAGATTAAATTAAAATGATAGGTGTTCAAAATCTTTTAGGACTAAGCCTAATGCGATTTTGATCGTATTTCTTCCTGACAGAAAAAAAATAATAAAAAAGTAAGCAAGAAAGACAATAAAAGTTTGGAGATAAAGTAGATTAACGGAAACATTCCATCATTAAAAGTTACTTTCCAAAGCAGTGCTAGAGATTGACTGAATCCAAAGTATGGCTTTTTACAGGACTGACAGCAGTAGTAAGAACAAGATGAAAAATGGGAGCTCACAAGAGCATCACAGAAATAAATTTTAAGGAATTGACATAAAACTAAAATGTGTTTAGTGAGTGCTTTAAAACACCCTAAAGTTTATCAGACTCTTAACCAGCTATGTTAAAACAGTAAGATTCTGCTTGGGATCATTGTCAATCCTTGCAAATAAAAAGAAAATGCAAACTTTTATTTTCTTTAGGCGACAAGAGGTTAGTATTTACAGATACCAGGTTAATAGTTCTATTTGTACTGGCATGAATTATTCAACTAGTTTTTAAAATGTAATATGCCTAAAAAGACAAATTCCGTCAAATCTTTTTAACCAGTACATTTGTTCTTTATGCAGCCACAAGTTAAATCCTCTGGGTTCAAAGTATTCATTCCCCACCTCTTTTTATTCAGAAGGTTCCCCTACCACCCCACTTCATTTTCAGAAAAGTAAGCATCCTTACAAGTTTCAGTGGGAGTAGTGTATTACCTGAGTTTGCAGGTAGTATAATCCAGATCGCAATAAAACCTTCAGAGCACAGTTGCCACAGTAGTGATGTTTACAAATGCATTTTCAGTGACATAAATGCTAGTTTCAGAAGATAACTTTGCATGTGTGCTGGTTTTGGCAATGAGAGAAAAGTTCTGGTCAAGGGACGCACCCTGAAAGTGGATCTGATACCAAACAAAACATTAACACAACATGCAGGATTATATTTTGCTTAGAACTGAAGGCTGGCAGCAGCTTTATAATAAGTCTTCAGTGTTGCATGATTTACCACTATTATATTTATTGGTGGTGGTCTAGTGGGCCAGCACTGGATAATGTTGAAGACATTTATGAAATATTCTTTACCTTTCTAACTCTACTTTATGTCTGTAGTTCAGACAATTTACAGCTGCTCTTATATGTACAACCATACAATGAAATGGAGCTTGTTGCAGGAACTCCAGGTCTCAGGTCTCCTCCTATATAGTATGCGTCTTTTTAATTTGCAGTGCTGCTGGCACAGTATGCTTGATTAGGGGCTGGTGTTGAAGATAACTCTGTAGGATAAAATGCTTGCTCTCTTAGCCATGTTATATAAATTCTGCTGTGTGTACATGCCAAGAGAGAACTTGAGAGATGTAAAATGTAGCTTGGTGCAAGTAGGAATATCGCTCTTAGTAGTGTTGCACAAAAAAAACTCTCTCGAGACTTTGACCCACTGCAGTCATGAAGTTAATATAGCAGGATGATGGGGGGTGTTCTATATCTTCCTTTATTGATTATATGACAAATCACTGTTTTGTTTTATGCTAGGACTGAGGCCTTTGTAGGTAAAGGGAGGTCCCATAGCTGGACAGAAATGCCGGATTTCCAGTGTCTGTTCCAGTTAAGTAAACACAAACATTTTGACTACTGGGAGGAGTGGTGTTAGGGCTAAAAGAGGTGTATAGTTTAACACGGATGTAATATAGATTATTCTACAACATGCTCTTTAGAGACAGAAGAGATCAATTATAGCTAAATTGAGATGTGATAGAAGGGGATTTAATGATATGAGGAAGCTTAAATTAATCCCTCCTAAAGGGAGTATTGACAAATGTTACTTGTTGGTGTTGTCAGTCTAGTGCTTTCAGCAGTCTGTGACAAACGCAAGAGTACTGCATCATGTGAAAGGAAAGAAACAGCTCATCAGCATGCAACACCAGTTCACCAGAATCTGAGAAGCTAGAAAGAAGCCTATTAGTAACATACCCTTAAATGCTGATGGCCTTAAGGACTGATTTTTTGCTGTGTTGTCTGGTTGCCCTTGAACGCAGTGCCTTGCTTTCATTCAAGCGCCTGCTGCAGCATAAGCCCCTCTCAGTGAGACTCTCCTCCGAGCCCCACCACATGGTGGAACAGCTGAAGCTCAAGCCCACCTTGACCCACAACCATGCCTAGATAACTGCCCAGGGAGCCCAGACAGTGGCAACATCAGCCATCTGGGACTCTTCGCACACATGCCCTGCCATGGAGGGTTTTCCCAAAGGAGGTGACCCAAGTCTACCTAACAAACTGTGATGACATACACTAAGCCAATTGCAGCCAGTCACTCACTGTGACAGGCACGACTCTCACATGGGGCACCCCCATTCGCCTCAGATCACTACACTTCAGCATCCCCCAACCCCTAGAGCTCCTTGTCCTTCAGCCTCTCTCCTCAGAGCCTAAGGTTGCCAGTGGGAAAAGGCCAGACAGGACCAGTTATTTGTTTCCCTGTCCAGTGGTCCACCCCCTTGGCCCAGAATGGCTGTGGTGGGGAGGAACAAGATGGCTGCAGGTCCCCATGGGGTGTCTCCAGCCACAGTGACACAGGCAGCAGTTGCTGTCGCACCCAGCACTCCTCTAAGCGTGCCTTCAGCATCTGTGCCTTTGCTTCCATATATCGCTATCTGAGGGTTAAAACTTAAAACCACACATTTTCTCTTATTTTTCCATGAGGAAAAGAAAATATGGAAGATGCACATCCTACCCTATGTGAAGGACCATTCTGCTTTTCACATATACCATGATTAAACACTTGTTCTGATATCACTGTGGTTCAGTTCCTTATGTGATCTTCAAAGGTGAAACCTGAACTCCCCCCAGCCTTCTAAATTCAATGGATCTCTTCACCCTTTGATGGTACTCCACATAAAACACTTCGAATATGTGGGACTTTAATTTGATGTGATCCTAAAAGCCATCATACTACAGCAGACCAAAGGTTTGTGTATCCCCTGCAGCGGCCAAAGGCTTCAGGGCTCTCGGTGGATTACTCTTCCACTTGAAGTCTCCCCTTGAACCCGCTTGCTGTCTTGATTACCTGGCAGGATGGCATTGAAATCTGCCCGTCTGCAGAATAAACAGCACCTTAATGAGGCAGGATACTCTGTGAGAGAGGAAACAGAGGGAGAATTCAGAAACTGTATGTTGTGGAACATCAGATATTGCCTGGAAAACATCTGAAACTGCATTAATGAAAGTTGCTAATACAGCTTTGGGGTGGATTGGGGAAAGGGAGGAGAGAAAGGAGCTGCTGGTCATAAACTTCAGAGGGAGATCTAAAATTAGAAAAATCCTGTTTAAACAGCAGCTTTGAGAATTATAAATTGAGCTACTTTTTGAGGGCAGTTAAATACTAATCTCAGGGGACTGTGGGCAGAACCTGGCAGACTTCGAATAGCTAAAGCAACACTTTCTCGAAAGAAGCAATAAAGCACATATGCTGCCAGCTTACAGCCTCAGACAGGGAAAGGGGAAAAAAAAAAGATCTATTTTAGCAATTAGGAACTGTATCGAAGCTATGAAATATAAAACAAAAGAAATTTGTGAACTTTTTGAAGATTTCTATTAACATCTTTATACTTGCAAGAAACAGGTCTCTGGAGACAAAAGGTCAGGTTGTGAAGGCTAATATGTCTAGTTACTCAGCAGAATAAAAGGCCAGGTTGGGCTGTCTTTCAGAAGCTAGGGAAATTCAAAAGTGATTTAAAAAATATGCCAGCAGGAGAAACTTCAGGGCTTTTCCAATTCCCTTGTGATTTTTCTTTTTATGTTTTCAGAATATAACAGGTAACACATATAGCTTGGAGGACAAATTTGCCTTTCCATTATGAAGAAGGCAAATTTTATGTATTCCTATAATTCATAAGCACGTTATGAAATTTGGATATTATGGATCCACTTTTCTGTTTGTCTAGTAGAGTATTTTCCATTACTACAGCCACAAGAAATAATATTGAGTTTCTGCATAGGTTTTTGTTGAGATATTCTTCAAATTTAGTAAATGCAGTGAATTAGGTAAAAGTGGTGAATTAGGAGAATGAAAGTGGAAAGGAAACAGGATATTGCATGGCTGAGCTCAGTTTGAAGGTGGGTTTCAGTTTTTCTTTGGAGAGACTGCAGCTACTAACTGCAATAAATGCAAAGCTGAATTTATTGCTTTTGAATGTTGTGGTGCCTTGGTTCATCTGGACATATATTACATTGTTCTTGAACTCAAAAGAAGCTGTTCCAACTGCTGGCTTCCACAGTGGAAGGCTTTGCCTTAGCAGTCAAGCTCAAGCGGACTCCAAATTGATGGGCTTGTGAACTTGCATAGTGGGAACCCTTCCGTCAGCTGTTTGATGTTGTCTGACAAAGCCATTCAGTAGAAGCTATGTTTCCTCATCTTGCTAACTCTTTCTGTCTCTTGAATGTTGTATTAAGACCTTACTGCTGATTGTCAACACTTTTGACTACAGCAAGATCTTGCCCAGTTGGTTTGGATTTTCCATATTCAGCTCTCAGCTTGCCCTGATCATGATACACGGATCTAGGTTCTACACCTGACTCTCATTGGCCTGTCTGAAGGACTTCACACTTTCCTCTGTTGAGGACCTTATGGGAGACAGTATCGGTAACCTGTCAGTAGAATTCCTTCACAAGTATTTTCTCTGGAGGCCTACAAAGTGATATTTGACTGCTCCTGCCCCCCTGACAGAATTAAAACCCAGTTTGGTTCTCAGCTTTCTTTATATATTGCTGTATAATCTTTATATATTTGTGTTGGTCACTTCATAGTTATCTTAGAAAGTGAATCTTACTTGGTTGTTGCTTGACTTTAAAAGACCAGACTGAAAGATTGACTGTTTGCTCTAATGAAAACATTTCTTTCATACCTTTAACAAGTAATTTGTTACTGTTTAGACTTCTGCACTGATTATTCTCTAAATACTGATAGCATTAATAAATTTTTTTCTGGCACAACCCTTATAAATGTTTTATCAACTTGGGAACTTCTGAGAACAGATGACTAAGACTGATACGAATAAAATTCAACTAGTGAGAAATTATCTGTAACAGAAAAGCAAAATAGTTTTTGGACGACTTGCTAATAACCTGTTTGCCTTACCAGAGATAGCAGCTCTTCTCCAAATTAAAGCTACTCAAAAAACTTGAGTTTTGATATAGCTCTTCTGTTTTGTAAACATCATACCCTCCCTGTTCATCTTCTGAAAATTGTGATAAAAATCCTTTTTCTCTCCCTAATGCACACATTGACATTCCTTTTTATGCGGTAGTGATGGAAAATGGTTTAGAAATCACAGAATCAAAACAATTCAGATTGGAAGGAGACTCACAAGGTCATCTAGTCCACATTCCTGTTCAAAGCAGGATTAACTTCAAAAAGAGGCCAGGTCACCTGGGCCTTTGTCCAGCTCAGTTTTGAGAATCTTCCAGGAGATAGTTACCAACAGCTTTTCTGGGCACTTTTTCCAGTGCTCAACAGACCTCAGTGTGAAAAAATTCTACCCAGCTGGAGCTTTCCCTGCCACAGCCTGTGACTATTGCTTCTTGTCCTTGGCCATACACTTCTGAGAAGAGTCTAACTCTGTCCTTTCCATAGGTGCCCTTTTAGAAGTTGAAAGTTGGAATTGGATTCATACTTACCCTTCACTTCTCCAGGCTAAGCAAGCATAGCTTCCTGCAGCTCCTTCTGTATATGAAGTGCTCTACACAGATAGTGACTAGGTGACCTAGACAAGAATCTTAGTAATTCTGGACTGGATCCTTTCTAGTTTGTCAATGTGTCTTTTGTACTGGAGGTCTCAAAGCTGGACATAGTGCTGCAAACCTCAGAAGTGTGTAGTAAAAGGAAATAATCACTTCCCTTCCCTTGACCTGCTGGCTATCCTCTTGCTAATGCATCTTAGTATGTGGTTAGTCTCCATCCCCAGGAGACCTTGCTGCTGATTTACGTTCTGTTTTCTCACAAGGACTGTGCCTCCGCAGCTAGTGCTATTCTGCATAACTGTTGCCTGTCCACTTAAGTCCAGCCTATACTATGTGGGCTAATTGCATCCCAAGTGAAGGACTTTTAATTTGCCTTTGCTGTCTCTTCATGTTCCTTTTTGCTCGTTCCTCCAGGCTGTGCAGGTATTGCAGCCATTCCCTCCAGTGTATCAACTGCTTCACCTTGTCAAGTATCATCTGAGAACATGATGAAGATGCTTTCTATCCCATTGCCCAAGTCATTGATGAAGACATTGAGAAGGTTGCTTGTGGTTCATCTATATAAAGAGCATGCAGAGAGAGGTAAAGTGGAGGATGAGTAACTGCTAGTTTCTGAAGTATTCAGACATAATAATAGATGCCATAGGGAATACCCATGAAAAAAGTAATAATTCAATCGTCAGAATGACATTTGAATAGTGTGCGGCAAACAGGGCCTGAGGCCACACATCAAATATTAAGGATAAAAGAATCAAAAACTAACATCTGCTCACTCTTTGAGCATTATCTACCTTTAATGTTGAAAGAGCTAGGGGGTTCAGTGAAAAATAACCAGTGATCATGAAAAATTATCAGTGGTCATTTACTTATGTGCACAAGCGGACTGAATCCAATATTTCCTATTTTACACATGCTTGTCATTGCAATCTGAAAAATAATATTTTAACAAAGAAAGACATGTATATATGTACTCAGGGTGAATGAAAAAGCTGTGTCTTAGAGCAGAGAGCTTCAGTGAAGGGACATGTGATCCTGCAGCTTGGTCAGGTCTTGCCACTGGTCCTACATGAAACTACTGCTCTGAAAAATCCTTTTTTAGTTGATCACTTCTAACATCATAAGAGGAGTGGAGGAAAAGATTTGGCTTAAATGAGGAAGAATGGTAGAAAAGAACTGGGTATGTTAGGTTTCATACTTTGTGGAGAAATTGAGTTATACTCTAATTTATTATACTATCAAAAAAATTATTAATGTAGTCATCTTCAGTAGCAAGGTGTGTATACTGCTGCTGCCATCAGCACGTTCTTCATTTTGCACTTTAGCTATCTAGCAAATCTGGACCAAATTTCAAACCCACATCTTTCTTTAATCGTGGCTCTTAATGAAACCAATGCCAAATGTACATTTGGTTATTGTGTAAATAAATAGATGTGGAAGTGGGCTGCTAATATCCCACATCAACAAATTAAATATTTATTTGCATTGTCTGGCTAAGGGGATGGTGTAAAGAAATTCATGTTCAAGAAACTTCAAAGCATTCCTTGCTTTTTAGTGTATTTTAGTGTCCTGCACACACAAACGTACAAGCACTGGACTGAAACTAGAAGGCAAATAATTTGCTGTTTCTTGTATTTTATTATACTTAATTATTGTTTCATTTGTCAACTATTTTCAAATCCCAGCTGAAAAGTAACAGGAGATCATATTGCATAGGTGTAAAAAAATCGAGCCCTTTAATGATACAGCTCTGATGCACACTGCATAGCTCATGGTTTTCCTCTAGTTCACAGATACTTCAAGAACTGCACATGATAAGGGAAGTGCAGAAATCTGGAATGTATTCATATCCTGAAAAATACATTGCTGATCTTAGTTGAGTGAAAAACATGATTTATGCTGCTTACAATTTCTTCTAAAAGAGGAAATCCACTAACTCTCTTGAAAAAATAGGACTGCAAAGTTCCACTCGTTTGCTTTTCAAGCAGATCAGTGGCTTCTCTCTTTTACAAGAGAATATGAAGGGCACAATAAAAAATGTCAAAAGGAAATTTGTTCAATTTAAAAGGTGCTGAAACAATTAATTGGAATGTCACCATTATAATGAGGCAATCATGTATTAACAACTATTACTTTTATTAATGATCTGCAGAAGGCTTGTACTTGTAGGTGGACTTTTTACTCCTGAAACTTTGCATATCTCCTCTTCTCGTTTTAAATAGCACTGTAACTTGCTTGGAAATTTAATTTTTACCTGAGCAGTAGAAAAAGCATTATGCTGAAGACAAATATATTAATAAAATCTATGAAGAATCATGATGCTGCTTGAGTGGCTGCACTGATTTCTTTTACTGTGCAGTTCCCAGTCTGTGTGAATTTAATTCTGTTCTCTCTTATACAAAAAAATGTTTGTTTTTTTTTTTTCCTGGACATTGTAATTGCCAAAATAGGTGTCTATGGCTTCATAAAAGTGCCAAAATTATAAATAGTTTTTTCCAGCTATCATATATGTCTAGATCTATGGGGTTTTTTTGCTACTACATCACACTTCCAGAAGAGCATTAGTGTTATATAATGCATTTTAAACAACTGGAAACCATGAATTCTAATAGCAGGATTTTTAATCTCTTTCAAAAGACATAACTTTTATTGCTGACTTAAGAGTGGAGAGATGCTCAGTGGTGACACTGAAAGACACCATGTAAAAGTAAATGTCATATTTTGAGGTTACATTCTGAATGAGCAGAATGAGTAGGAGATAGATACCTTTTCTAGTTAAAGAAATGAAATGCCCATATTGTTTGTCTTTTTTGGAAATCAGATTTAGTGAGTTACAGATCATCTTGCTCAGCCCTTTGACTTTTATGCCTCTGCTCTGCCAAGAGATAATGCAGTGTGCCAATTCCTGACCTACGGACCAATGTCACTGGTTGGCACAGGCTCTTGACAATGGCAGAGAAATAAGCTCTTCCCCAAGGAAGGTCCTAACAAAATTGAAATTAATTCTAAAGTTTTTGTTTTATGGTTGGTTTTCAAAGTCTTCTGCATAAAGCATCTCTGAAAAGTTTACTTGGCTCCTGTTACACCGCTGTGCAGCACCAATATACAGTGGGACTGTGGAAGCTTGACTCAAAAGATGCAGAAATCCTTGGCTGTTTTCTTTGAATCTCGAAGTGCACAATGCCAAAGTTCAAGCAAGTTGTAGAAGAAAGATTTCCTATGTGATGAACAAGTAAAATGTATAGGATATAAATGTGAAAGCATTTTGCAATATTACTGTGAAAGAGGTTTGTATTTTTCTTTTCCATTTTTAACGAAGCATATTAATTATCATACAAGTGGTTTCATGTCAAGTAGGCAGAGGAAATATTTGAGCTCTAGTGATTAAACACAGAGATGTTAAACCTTGTCATAGCCTTGTGTTTGTCTCTGCGGCTGTCACTGTAGGATGTACCAGCTACTGAGGCCTGTCAAAATCCGTTAAATGTGAGCTGCTGCTTAATGCCCAGGATATGAAGACAGGATGGGGAATCTGACAATACAAGAGGAGCAGGTAAACGAAACACTGCTCATAAAAGAATCCCTGCTGAAGTGTGGAGAAGGTTTTATCACTGAAGATCTCTTTTGAATAAAAAATTGTGTAATTTTAGAAAGGAGTACCTTGTAATCGGAGAGGAGACACTGATGAGATTCTTTTTTTCCTACAGTGAACAAATAGGAAATACCTGTCTCATTCAAGCTAAGCAAGCATTGGTCTTCTGCTGGTTAGGATAATTTAAATTTTTTATGTAATTGCGACTGTCCTAGCAGTCCAGAACATGAAGGTAATATGTAAAAATACAATTCCCAGAGAGGGCATAGAGATGGAACTGGAAGCTAGGAGAAAACAAGGGACAAATACAAAACCAGACTGGCAGTCACTGCTGCTGCATGTAAACAAAAGAGAAAAAAGAAAGATTCCTCCAGCAATTTGATCACTCATGCCAATGAACAAAAAGAATTTGAGCCATAGCTTTCTGTTTTTCTGTTCATTCATTTGCATTCAGTTGAGTGTGGGGAATTACACAACGCTGGGACCCTGGAGACCTGCCTGTCTGTCCCTGCTGACCCACTGGTCTCCTCCATCCTGCCCAATGCCCAGGATCCCACTTTAGACCCCAGGGCCATCAGCCCCTGCCCCAGGGATGCTGCAGTAGAGTTGGTCTCCAGCTCCCAACAGCCCTGCCATGCCCAGCCATAGACCCCAGCAATGTCCCTGCCCAGACTCAGCCTGTCCCTGTCCCTAGGGACATGCCCAGTGCCTGGAGCTGGGGCTTCCCTGATGCCCTCTGGCTGCCCTGCTCCTGGCTGGGGTGGTGGGATGGGCCACCATGGAGAGTATATTTGTCTCTGTGTCCCTTAGCAAGCCACAAGCCATTGCTGCATCCCTGATTTTGAGAACCTGAGGCATAAGGAGCTGAATTCTGGAATTCTCTATGAGCTGATCAGTCTCCAGTTTTATGAAACCAAGTGCCTGTTCCTGTGACTTCTATGGGGAGATTTTCCCCGGTCTAATGAGCCTTCATCAGTAAGATCACTGAAAGGAAGCCTTCCTGGTTTTCAGGGGTTTGTCATTTGACTAAGAAAACCCTTACACTAAACCTTTAATTGATCAAAACCAACCAACAAGTTTAAAATTCATTACATAAACCCAAGCATGATAAGAAGGAATGTACAGTAGATTTGAACTGGAGTGGCACCTTTACTATACAGAATGTTTCCTTGGTGGCTGAAAAATAAAATGGTTTTTAGTGTTCGCAAAACAATCGTGCAACCTGCATCTTAGGGCTTTTTTATTATCTTGCCATAAAAATACTAGTTTTGGAACTGTTGTACCTTTTCAGATACCTACCAGGCTATTAAATCTGTTCCACTTCCTGAATTAATAAGTATACACACAAGTGTACAAAAAATATTGAAACCCCAGGAAATCTGTCCTTCAGGGGCATATTTTTATAGCCATGAGATGCTAGTGTTTTACACAGGTCTGAAAAGAATCTCCTAGGTTATATATCACGACTTCTCCTTCTGCTAGCAAACACACACATGACTTTATAAATTTATCAAGCTCCATATTAGAGACTTGGGTTCTCATCTCGTTGCTACTGTTGGATGGCTGTTCAAAACCTCATTTCTGTAAAGGTTAGAAACCCTTGCCTAATTCACAGCTTAATTATGTTTGCACAGCTAGTTTTTGTGCCAGCCTCATCCTTCAATTTAAATAATATTTCCTTCACAATTTTGCAATGCACTTTTGGAAGCAGCTGACATTGACTCGTAGCTTTCATCTTGCTGGGGTAAAGACATTCAGCCTTCACTGAGAGGATTTGTGTTTTCAGCCCTTATCCTAACAACTGATGTCTAACTGAGCTGAGGTTTTTCTTGATTAGAAATGACCAGAATAATTTATTGTGTTCTAGATGACAACTTACTGATCATAAGAAAATATAAATATATATACTTCGCTGATGAAGTATATTCTGATTTGGTAATACAGAACATTCCCCTTTTAGAAGATGCAGGGGTCCACTCTCCCTAGATGGAAACGTGGTCCTCTTCATGGCAGTTTGGATGCTGACTTAGTGAGACCCATATTTCAGCTACTTTTTCCAGCAAATGTAGGAGTCACAGACACATCTCGACATTTTGTAAGAAAAATAAATCCCCTTAATTATAACAAAATGTTAAAGCTCCACAAATGTTCTATGGACATTGCAAACCTGGGAAATGAGGTAACACTGAGAAAAAAACAAAACAAAATAAACCCAACAAAACTGAAGAAGAGATGAAGAAGAGATGGACTGGGGAATAACATTGCTTTCTTGATTAAAGTGTGAATTCACAGATTAATTATGTTTGCACAGTGTTTCTAACAGAAACTACCTCTAGCAAACGCAGGAGCTATATGGTTTTAATGTTTCATTGGTCAGTGCATGTGTCCTCTTTGGATAGATAAAGGCTGTGTATGACTAGACATGTGGTTCAGCTAATAATCAGTGGCTTATAATGTTGATCTAGACTGAATTAAAGGTGATTCTAACTTTCTGTATAGCAAATTCAAGTTAATCTTCACATCTATTCCAGTATTTTCAATTGTTACATTGTAAGTATCAGCCAGTAGCATCTCAGCAGACCTGTTGTATCTCCAGCACAGCAGTAACCTTTCTCTTGTTTTACTAACAGGCTGCTGGCACAAGTAGTAAAGAACTGTCTTGAGGCACAGACTTCAGGATCTGATAAAAATTAACCTTATATCCTGATGGCATCTTATTGTAGATCTTTTCTTCAGTAATCTCAATATCAAATTTAATTACATGGATTTAACTTTTTAGACCTGTCTCAGGATAAAAAATTAATTCCCATAAATCTCATGTTGTCCTCATTCTACTCTGTGCAAAGGTTAGTGAACAACTGTCCCCCTTTCTTTTTTAAGTGGGCTTTCAAAAGAGCTGTAGTCTTAGGCATAAATATTACTGAAAGACCGACAGACTTCTGCAAAACTAATTTTCCCATCGTCTTATCAAGGATTTGTAGACAAGCAGGCACCTAGAAACTGCTGTTTAAAAGGTGGACAGTGCAGGCTAATGCTTCTAGATAGAAATGGCTGCCTCAGGTATATTTATTTGTTTTTTTGCCTATTCCTATCTATATTCATTCTTCCTTCTCTCTTCCCCTGGTGTCTTAAGGAATGGTTTTTCGTTTTCAGTCGGTTGATGTCATGGTTTAAACCCAACCACAAAACTCGTTCACTCACTCCCCCCCCTCCCCCCCCCCCCTTCTTGCCCTCCCTCTACTCCTGGAGGGACAGAGAGGAGAATCAAAAAGAATGCAACTCCCACGGGTTGAGATAAGAACAGTTTAGTAACTAAGGTATAACACAGATCACTACTGCTACCACCAATAATAATAATGATAAAGGAAATAACAAGAGGAAAGAATACAACACCTCAACACCAGCCAACCAATAACTCGCCCCACTCCCCCCTGCCGAGCACCAACCAATGTCTCATCCAACCCTGCAGTCCCCCCAGCCCTTCCAGGGTCACTCCCCGTTACATCCTAGGCATGACGTGCTGTGGTATGGAATACCTCTTTGGTCAGTTTGGGTCAGTTGTCCTGTCTCTGCTTCCTCCCGGCCTCCCCTCCTCCCTGACAGAGCATGAGGCTCAGAAAGTCCTTGGCCAGACCAAACATTTGAGCAGCAACTGAAAACATTGGTGTTATCAGCACTGTTCCCAGGCCAAAAAAGCAAAACATAGCACTGCACTAGCTACTAAGAAGGAGAAAAATAACTTCTACTGCTGAACCCAGGACAGTTGAAAAACAAACCAACATAGCAGATGAAAGCTCACCTCAGAAGTATTAGGAAGAATTGCATTGCTCAAGTTTTCTCTAGACTACCAGGTCAGTTCTTCACTGTGTTGGAGGCTTGTCCCACAAAAAGGCACCAGAAGATGGACAGTGTCTTTCAAGTGTTAATCTGAGAGTTAACTGCCCCAAAAGCAAACTGCGAGTATCCCTTTCAGGGAACTGTTATCATAGTTCCGTGTATTTTACAGCATTTTCAGGGCCTTCATGAACTCAGTTTTCTTAAAGACTAGAGCAACTGCATATTATACCACAAGTGTATACTCGAAGGCAGTTTCAAGTGTTATCTATAGGAACACAAAGAAATACAGAAGGTATTTGTGGAATAACAAGAGAGCAAAACGCATATCCAATACCCTCAGCAGTGCATTTTAGCAGAATCTTGTAAACAGTGGACTTAACTCTGCACTTATGTGCAGTACAGGTATGATTTTTCAGCACAGTGGTAGTCTGTTTAAAACATAAACCAGTAAGGTTATAGTTGCCACAAATAGAACTGGACAAGACTTTTTCTAACAGGAAATTTTATTTGATGGAAAAAGTAATTTGCAGGTAATAATTTTAAAAATGTTAGTTTGAACAGTACTGAACTTTATGACCAAAACAGAAAAGACCTTTATCCACCAGAACAGTTCACAACACTGAGCTCTTGAGGATGAGGTGGGAGATCAGTATGAAGCTGCTTCTTTGTGTGATTCTGAAGAAGGATTTAATCTGCAGACTTTCCATTTTTACATGAGTAACCTCATTGTCCCACATTTCAACTACTCTGGATGTATCTTTCCTCTTGGAGGTATTCTGCTTTGTATTAATAATGCATTGAGAGAGAATGAAAGAGACAAGTTTTAGCATTGCTTTTGGGTACAGGAGATGAAAGATCAGATACCTGTTCTGAAAGATACTTATTTATACAGCTAGTAGCAGCTCCAACAAGGGATACTAGAAAACCCTCCAATTTCCTCAGCTGCTTAGTAGCCTAGTGGGTGAAGACATTCATCTGGGATGTCAGAGACTGAAATTTCAGTTGTTGAACTGGATCACCTAGAACAAGCATTTGAATTTTAGTCTTCCTTTTCTTAGCTGAACACACAAATACGAGTGTGTGAGGATCTCCATGTTTCTTGGTGATACCCTCAACTTCATATCTACTGGGAAAATTCATGGAGAATAAGGAATTCCCAGCAATCTGCATTTTGCAAATCCTCACTCTGGTATTTGAACCCATGCTATACATTAATAGCGGGGTACAATGGGTTTCCATTTCAGTGACACCATCATTTGGTTGTAGCAAGCAATTCCCTTTCTCTAATATTTACCAATTGTAACTGACAGCTCCCAGGGCATATTTCGTAGTTACAAAGAGATAACTGTAATAGCCTTACAAGAATTCACTTCTTATTCAGTCCTTCAGATATACATATACTCTAATATCCATAAATTTTCCAATATTGTCAAATAAACTACCTGTCTACAGCATGAACTACTAGATATAACTTCTACAAACAGCTTTAGGAAACCTGGGGATTAAAAGATGTGACACAAAATATTCCTTTCTATATTAGGAGGGGTCTATGCTGTTAGTAACAAGAAAACCACAGTTTAGTCAGTTAGGTTTTTCCAAAGACTGGTTTCTTTTATTTTTCTTCATCCTAATCTCAAAATGCTGAAAAATATTTACACTTCTAACAGAAAGAAACAAAAATCTGCACACACCTAAAGCCATTTAATCTGAATCATCTCTATTTTCTTCTCCTTTCTGCTTTCATCCTACTACATTTACTGTTGTTATTCTTGACAGCAGATAGAAATAAATGCTGTTGCAAGAGCAACTGGAAAACAGGAACATATATTTATGTAAACTAGTATTGATTCAACTTAGAAAAGAAAAAAAAGAAACTAAGGCTTTCAGCGCTGTGCTGCAAATCATTATGACCAAGGCTGCCTATGTGCAAAGAATACGTGAATGAGCTCTGCTGATAAGTCTTCTATGAACAAAGAGAGTTAAACCTTAAAATTGTTATACATAGTTGAAAATCTCTGCACAACCTTCATCATCAGATGTAGGTCCTGTGTTGTTTTTTCTTGGTCTCACAACAATAATGTCTGTTTTATTTGTTTATGCATCCCAGGGCTCTATGGTTGACAGTTCCACATTTGGGAACATCCAAAAATGAGATCACATGGCCTTTCCAAACACTGGAAAACTCTGCTCTTCTCAAGATGACCTGAAATGTCCTAATTATTGGTTATTCCCTCTAGTTGGTGATGCAGCCAACAAGCACGTAAAGTTCAGTGAACCCACAAGTATACAGCTGTTATCTTTGACTTGTGGCCAAAATAAAAATTGGAACAAAATTTACTCAGACAAGTATAAAGTCTCCTGTTTAAAGCAGTTATTTTCTAAGCCAAAGAATCAGATTGAAGCTAAGGAGTGAATCATTTTTCTTGAAACATTGATTCAAACAAGGGTCAACATTTCAGAGATGAGATGCTAACACGGATTACTGATTTGACTGCGCAAGTCTCCCAAAGAATGCCCAAGTCTCAAATCTATTGATATGGGTGCAGTGTTATCTTCTAATCCAATTGTTCCAATTTTGTCATATATGTCATCTTTTCTTGCAGACTTAAAAAGAAGGTAATTTTGTCTCTTGCATGGTCAAAGTGAGGTTGGAAGATGTCAACGATAAGTAGGCTGGTATGACCTTCAACACAGATGAGTTATATCTGTTCTGATGTGCCAGATTGGAGCAGCCAAAAATGAGAAATAGTTCACTACTATTTTTACCATTAGTGTTTCTTAGGAAACTTCTTTAATTGACAACTAATCTGAGTCTTCTTATATGAGGTCAAAAAGGTGTGATAGAGAACAGAAACATAATGGAAATTGTACACACCTCTTTCTACTGCTTACCCAGACACTGCTGTCTGATCTGTTCTTCAGATCAATTTTGTATTACACAAGACTATAGGGAAGAGAGAAATGTAATCAGAAATAAAGTTTCACGGTGCTTTTCACAGCTGTGCTTGCCTGTGTTGTATAGCAAGCAGATATAATAAAGCTGATTCCTGAGAGTACATAAGTCACATACATAGTAAGTCAGAGGAGAGAGGTCTTTCCACTACAGTGAATGTGTGTATCAACTCATCCGAATGGTTATTTGATTTCTGTTGAACTGTATCATGAGTTGCAAAGCAGCTTCTACTTTCCAGGTAGTACAGTCTGCTTGACTGATAACAAAGCTTAATTAATGTGCATCTGAACAGCTCCTTCTATCTTTATTTTGAGATGAGTCACATTTGTAGAGGGAGCAGGACAGGTCTTACTAGAAGATGTAATCCTAACCAGAATTCTCCCTGCACTAGCTGTTTGCAACAAAAACAGAAATGCAGCAGTTCACTGAGGTAAGACTTTTTTGAAATAGAAAACACCTTCTTACACTGGATGGCAAAAATAATTTTAACTACAACTTCTCTCAACAAATTCTAAAATAATTCACATTTCTGGCCATCAGCTCAGTAATCTGTGATCAAGGACATTTTTCAGAATTCTGCTGAACAAATTAATACATTTTCTCAAACTTATATGCATTTGTGTATATATATATATATATGTAAAGAACACTCCTAAAAATAAAAAATAAAAAAAAAAAAAACAAGCAAACAAAAAAAACCCCAAACCAGTAGCTGGCTGTTCAAGTCATACTTTCAAAGGACATGCTTAAATGCTTAAAATGCTTAAATGCTTAAAATGCTTAAATGTGAAGTGGTTTTAGAGGAGCACCATTTTTATATTGGTGAGAAATTGGATTTTTCATGAAACAAAAAGGGGATATTTCAAGGTAATGCTTGATAGACTGACTGTCATGGTTTAAGTCCAGCCATAAATCAGAACCACACAGTCTCTCTTTCACTCCTCCCTTCCCCACCACCCTGCTTCTGGAGGCATGGGGAGGAGAATCGAAAGAATGTAACTCCCATGGGCTGAGGTGAGAATAGTCCAGTATAACACAAACCACTGCTTCTACCACCAATAATAAGAATGGTAAGGGAAATAACAAGGGAAGAGAATACAACTGCTCACCAACCGATACCTAGCCCAACTGAGCAGTGAGCTAGCCCTTCCGAGTAACTGCCCCCAGTTTATACAGTGGGCATGACGTGCTGTGGTATGTGATACCTCTTTGGTCAGTTTGGGTCAGGTGTCCTGTCTCTGCTTCCTCCCGGCTTCCCCTCCTCCCTGGCAGAGCGTGAGGCTCAGAAAGTCCTTGGCCAGACCAAACATTACTGAGCAGTAACTGAAAACATCGGTGTTATCAGCGTTGTTCCCAGGCTGAAAGTCAAAACCACAGCACTGCACCAGCTACTAAGAAGGAGAAAAATGACTGCTACTGCTGAACCCAGGACACTGACAAATAATTGGCAACTGATAGGTGGCTGGACAAATCTGTCTATAAAGGCAATGTGTCAGTCAAAAGTTTCTACAAACACAGTGGGCCATCAGCAACATATTGTGCATTTTAGGGAGAAAACTGCTAGCAAAATTCAGCCCCTCCTAAACTGTTTCTTGCCTCTAAGTGGCCAACAACTTCTCACCAGAAAATGGATTTTCTCTTGTCTTTTTCTTTTGAATAAACATTTATTTGAATGTATTGTTGAATGTATTAAACAATCTTTCTACCTCATTAAGTTCTTGCTAAGATGACTCCCCCACACTGTAACACAGCCATTTCACAAATAAACTGCTGAATAGAGTAATATATAAGCAGTCCTCTCAAAGCTGTAGGTAATGAAGTAGACCTGGTTCTTTTTATTATTACAGGTATTAAAATCTTTCTTTCCTGTTTAACTCTTCAATTGCTTGTCTTTCTTGCTTTGGAGTGAGTTGTGGGGTTTTTTCTTCTTCCAATGGGTTCTTTTTGGTGTGTTATTTATATGATGTTTTACTAGTGTTATTTAAAGTACATTTTTTCCTATAAGAAAAATGGATAGGAAAGATATTACCAGGAGGCAAACAAGATGGATTAATCTCTATGTGATAAAGTAATCAGATTTCAAGATAAAAACAGAAGAATTACCATAGAATGCTATGAGACACACACACACCACAGAGAGAGAGGAAAGAATATCACACCAGATTATGTATTTTTAAACAAATTTGTCACACAGCTAATTTGTCTTTTAAAAAGTACACATTATAAGTAAAAAATATACAATAGATTAGTTTTTAAGTTCGATTGCAAAAAAAAAAAAGGTCTTGTATCATGAACTGATTTTTCACCATCTGAGCTGACTAATTTCTATTTCTCCTCAAATCCTTCTGTGCCTTTCTAGTGCAGTTTTTTTCCTTCAGCAGGAGAAGCAAGGCAGTGTCAAGTGCTTGGGTTAGTGAATGAAAAATTTTCTTGCTGCTTCATCATAAGTCAGTACTAGTGGGAAGGATATCCAGATGGGGAAGCTTGGTCTGTTGCCCAGAAACTCTGCTTGTGTATGACATGAGTGAGAGTTTGACAGCCACAGGCAATATCAGGTTGCAGCTCAGGTATGTGTGTGGCAGGGTCCCACTTGACCAGGTATTCAAGCAACCCTGCTGGATACTTTGAATCTTTCTTGATCCTATGGAGCTTATAAGATTTGTTATGTTTTGAGAACAGAGAGGGAAGGAGATGCCCATCAGGCAGATTAACAGAGAGCTTTAACACTGGCTGGAAGGAATGCTGGAGAGGAAATATTAATGAAAAAAGACAAAGACAGCCTGGTCTTAAGAATTTGATGTGACATGATGGGAGCCACAGAGGAAAAGCAGGCATAGGAAACGTGCAGATAGCCATCAGTGAGGGGACAGAAGATGAAAATGCTTTGACTATGTAAGAAAGGCTAAGATGTTGAGGAGAGGGTTG
Source organism: Lathamus discolor (assembly GCF_037157495.1). Classification (NCBI taxonomy): domain Eukaryota; kingdom Metazoa; phylum Chordata; class Aves; order Psittaciformes; family Psittacidae; genus Lathamus; species Lathamus discolor. The sequence continues at coordinate 91,653,784 of NC_088887.1, read as the reverse complement.
GGCAAGGGCAATATCAAATTGTTATGGCAAAGGGGAATGAGCTGGGGGAGTTGTGAATTATCAGAAAGGTGGTTCATTCAGCTGGCAGGAAGAAGCCAGGTTTTTAGAATGGCTGCAGAAAGATAGGTCAGTGATGCTGGATAAGAGGAGGAAAGACGAAAGGCAGGAGATTGACACTGTTGGTGGAGAATAATGAAGTGATGCTTTTGGGGGTCACAAATTACACAGGACAGTTGCAAGTCATAAAAATGGGGTGAAGTGGTCGCTAGCACAGAAATGAGTGAAGGATTTGTGGAATAATCTAGTTCAGGTATTTGGCGACTTGCAAGGCAAAATGATGGTACTGAGAAGGATGCTTGTAGTGTGTGTGCTCAGATAAGGCAGACTTGATGCTGCTGTGTGTTGTGGCCACTGAGAGGTTCAGTGCCAGCACACTCAGCCCTCTGAATGTTAGAGAAGGATATTTCCTAGTAAGATCCAAACAGGAAGATCCTCTCTGTTGCTCTTTTCTTCGTTACGCCATACCACCCTTAGCTGAACAAGTTTAAAGAGCATTTGCTGCAGTCTGAGAACTAAAATGATTTTAAACATTTAGTGTCCTAGATTTGCAATTATCCTCTGCTACATTGCAAATCATCATTAAGGTTCATGACATCACACTGTGAAACTTAGAACAGTTGAACTGCATGTACAAGAGGTGACAAAGTTTGTGATTAAAAATGAAAAAAGATATTATGAGCAGATTGAGCAGTTTTTAGCTTCTGCTAAAAACTATGGTAACAAAAAGATTGTTGGTTATGTGGTATAGTTATGCTGATAATCAGTTAAACTGTAGTCTTATTTACACTACCTACAGGTAAATTATTCTGCATTTTAAAGAAAAAAATCATCCATAAATGCATTAAGGAGTGCATTAATCACCATTTATCATCTGAACAGGGGGACAAGGTCTACTATACTTGCGACATGACTGCAAAAACATCGTGTTAGATTCATGAAAGTCTGCTAGAAAACAAAGCTCTCCTATCTCCTGTCCTGCAGAGCCCCCTATTTGTGGGCTTACTCTGTGCAACTTAACGGGGATGTCTTCTAAACATTTTTTATTTCTTCACACATAGTGAGAATTTTCTTGCCAGAAAACAATGTTTTGTCTTTCATATACACCAGCTTGTTAAGTTTTCTTTGTTTTGCTATTAAATAAAAGGGCTTCTTTGAGCACCACAGAACTGCACAATTTACAAATTGATGCAGTTGCCATGTTAGGGAAGGGAATTTAAAGTATACAGAAACGTAACGCAACTTTCAGTCCTTCTGACATAAATTTAAGCCAGTCAGTGTTCATTCCTACAGCTCTGTAAGATGAGAATGATTTTCAATGGAGCTGGGTATCAATGTTTGTTAGTCTTGAGATGGAGTGAGTCTATTTCTTCTAAATGGGACTGCTCATAGTTTTGGCAAATCACTTGCCAGCAAATGTGACACAAATTCATGCCAGGAAAAGCACTAACAAAGAATTTCAGGGAAAAGTTTCTTTCCTGGCTGAAATGACAAAGTGATATTTTCCTGTTCTTATCTATACTTTCAAGTGTGTGCATGGAAAAGGGGAATCCTACAAGATAAATTGCAGACATAATGAGAGATCTCAGTGGTTTTTACCTCCTTTTCTGCTTCAGATATACCCATGCTGCAGCCAAAAATGCTCTACAAATCCTGTAAGGTGCCAGCTCTGACACAACCAAATACAGTAGAAAGATCACAGAGTTTAAAGGTAGCAGAAGAAACCTGTTCAGACCTCAGGTTTCTAACTAGAAGATGCTGAGGTCCTATCTGCCCTCATGACACTGCTAGCAGGACCTCGCTTAGCTAGTGTTGAAGCAATCTCTGATGCACCAGTGTGACCCACTCATAATTTTGTAATAAAGAGTATAGTGACTAAGGCAAAGTCCTTCTTGGCCTGGTCTCATTTCAGTGAGTCTGGGGAAACAGTCTAGCACCAGTGGTGCATGCGTGTTTCTGTAGAAAAGTGGGCCAAGGAGCAAGCTTGAGCACTAGACTTCGATTATTATTGTGTAATTATTAGGCTTGTCCTTTTTTGTGCATCGGACTGTTCTAAATAGCTGTCTCCATAAGGGAACCTATGTGATCATTTGTAGACAAATGCAATGTAGTTTCACTTGCAGCCTGAGTTAGACAAGCATGGGCCATCATCAGTACAAACGCTATGCTGTGCTTCAACTCAGTTCTGTGCTGGTACTACTCAACATCACCATTGTCTGTTTTTAATTATTTCAATTTTGTCAGTATCTGTTAGGTGTTTTTCAGCTTGATCATCTATGAATGTACATGTAATCTAAGCTCTTCTGCCTGGGGTTTTGGGACTTCAGCAAGAGCATTTGTCTCCCAAGACAGAGTATCTCTGAGCTGTATCTAACTGTTAGGTGCCAAGAGAATGTGTAGAAGGACCAGTGTTCTGTTTCTGATAGTGACAAAAAAGGGTGCCTTCTAGGAAGAGCACATAGGCTATATTTATGACCCTATCCCTGGCATCTACAACTGTTGTATTAGAGTTGTTAAGGAGTACATCCCTGTCTAGTCCTTAACCCCTTAACAGACGTTCTGTCTGTGAATTTATCTAATTTCTTTCAAATCCTGCTGATACTCTCTGTTTTCATAGCCTCTGTGGTCAGAACATAATCTGCTGAAAAGAAAAAACATTTTATTCAGTTTAAACTTAAATCCTACAGTTCAGTCCAGGTATAGTATGTGAGATTTGGTAAATAACATTTCTGTATTCTGTTTGTCCATTACCTTAATCATTTTGCAAACATTGGTCATATCCCTTCTCCTGCTTATCCTCTCCAACCTGAATGGTCTCAGCCTTTACTCCTTATAAAGCAACTGTTCCTTGCCTGAGGCCATTTTAACTGTTCTTTTCTGTACTGTCTTCAACTACATCTTCTTTGAGATATAAAGAAGAGATTGACACAACTGACTCAGTGAGTGTACAGCAGAGCTTTTGCATAGCAGCAAAGTGACATCCTTTCTATCTTGTCCAAAGCACCCATCCTGGTTTTGACCAAGATTTGAAGGCTTTTTTGACTGCCACTGCACACTGAGCCAATGATTCAGAGAACTGTCAACTCTTGTTTCTTTAAAATCTCTTTCACTAGTTTTAATATCAGTTCTGAAGTCAGTACCATGTAGACAGGGTTTAGATTCTTTTTTACTTCATGTCTGTCTATACTGAAGCTTACCTGCCAACCTTTTTGCCTTAGGTGGTCTTGCTTTCTGCAAACTAGGAAATGTCACTGTTCACTCCTTTCTCTAGGACACTGTTGAAGATACTGGTAAAAACAGTTCCGATGCTGACCTCTGAGTGACTCCACTGACGATTGTTCTTCATTTAGAAAAGTGACCATTAACCCCTCTCTATAGCATCTATTCTTTAACCAGCTTTCAGTCCATAAAAGAGCTTTTCCACCACTTCCAGTTACTTTATTCATGTTTGGTATAGAATCTTATTAAAACTTTTTTTAAAATGCTCAAGTAGCAGCAGATTAGCATTGCTAGATTCCACTTTACAGAAGCTGTGCCAGCTCTTTTCACAGCAGTTCATGTTCATCTGGGCTCTCAGTGATCTTATTCTCTGTTACAAACACTACCGTCGTAACAGCAGTGGAAGCTAGAATTGCCAGTCCGGTCTGTAGCTCTTGGGATCTCCTCTAGTGCCATTTCTGTAAGTAAGGTTAACATTGTTCATCCACCTGTACATTGTCACAATGGTTGTTTGTAAAAATAGGCTTCATGACTTGGCCAGCATTTCTATAATTTCACATTTGAACAAATAAAATATGTACTGGTGGAGGGTTGATTAAGCATTTTGGTATATGGCTAAACATCCAGCTTTGCATATACAGCTTGTTTCTCCAGTAACACACATAGTGTACGTACATCCTGTGTGTCTTCCAGTCTCTGTGTAAAGATGATATTGCCTTTGGCAACTACAGAATGTCTCTCACTCTCAGCTTCCAGAACAATGGAAGATGCTAATACACTCATGCTGTTCTTCACCTTGTACTTGCTATTTCACTTAGTATGTCAGTACTTGAAAAGTACCAGGCATATGTTGGTTGCTACATGTCACTCTTGCTGTCTTGGAGTCTTGAGACACATACAATAGGTATGTGACATATGCTAAGAGTGAACAGTTAATGTCTGAAAAGGATTTCCATGGCTTAATGTCAACTTTGTGAGTGTTAGCTCTCCAGCTTCTCATACCTAATTCTGTGTCCCCTGACTAGTTAACTCTGTGCTCTTGTGAGCCTGCACAGTATGTGGAATTTGCAGCCTAACTATACAGTAAATTTAATCAGTTGCTTATAAACCCTTCTTCAAGATCTGCTTTGTGAGGATGAATTGGAAAATCAAAAATATTTCCATCCCGCGCCTTACGGTGCATTCTTTTATCTTTCATCTGCTTACTTTCCTCTTACCATTTAATTATTTTTAATTCTTGCTCAAGTCTTTTGCCCTTATTTCCCCTCTTCTCTGTACTTAATAATGTTTTAATGTATTGACACTTTCCTATTCAATTCGATTCTCTGTCCTTCACTCTTTCCCCAATGCATGTATTCATTCCCTCACTCTACACAGTTTGGCAAGCTGATACTTCCAAAACCAAATGAATTAATGAAACGGGCTGGAAAGACTTTAGCATTATATAATCAGGGAGAGATCAGTTAGAACTATCTGGAACACAACCGTACTGTCCAATTTCTTGTTAACAGGTCAAAATCCTGGGTATCATCTCTCCAGATGTTCTGAACTAAGCTTCTCTTGGACTGGATGGTTCAACAGCATTTATATCAGTGAGGAATTTGGCCCTTGAATATTCTTTAGTGAACACCAGTTGTACTGCATGCTGTGCTTTTTGTCTACATAAACAAGTAAGAAATCTAAATAATTATGCAATGGCTCTACCACAATGAAGATAATTTTCTACATGTATTGCACGTACCAATTAGACTTAAGCATAATCTTAACCAAGCCTCAATAAAGATCATAAAACTCCTTGCTAGCATGAACAGAGTCATTTAACTTAGAGTGTTGTAACTGGACTTTTTACACCATCAAATAGAACTTCAAAACAAATCAGAGAAGTAGTAGGAAGAACATACCAGCTGCCTGCTATCTATTACCCAGGAAGAGCAAAAATAAATGGCTAGCATGTAGAAACAACATTGTAGCTGTGATGATCGAAGTGTTATAAATGAGGCAAGTTTTTGCAACGAGATGTGGCATGTTTGATTAAACTTACTGACATAGTTTGGGGGTTGAAAAAAATGACAATTTTAACAAGTATTTTAGTACTATATGGAAGAATTTGCCTAAAGTCTGAGTGCAATTCAGTTTTGCTTTCTTCCAGTCACAGGAAGAATATGTTTCTTTCTGGCCGCAGTGTATTCTGGGGAGAGATTAATAGATGAAGAACGTGATATTTTTTCAGATTCTCTTTGCATATAATGTCATTGTAACAGTCTGATAATCAGGGTTATGCATGATATATTTTCTGGGGATGATGTCATATTTCATAAGCCTCCAACAGAGATGATAGAATCATTTCACAGAGGGAGCTACATGATGTAATTGCCAGCAACACCACATGGATCAGTGGCCCAGCAGGTTACATTCAATTCACATTTCATATTGTGCTAATATGTCTTTTTTAGGTGTTTTTCCATCTGAAGATGTCACAATGGATAATCTTTTTTATGTTCAGATGTTTTATTTCAAATATTATTTTTTGTTTGATTTTTAAATAGAGTCATTTAGAACATCAAACCTTTAAACTTTTGGGGTTTCTACCTGTTTTACGCATTTTTAGCCTGGATTTGTGTGGCAAGGTTTTGGTAGTGGGGGTTACAAGTATTGGCTCTACCTATGTCTGATAAAGCCAATGGCAACCAGCTCCAGCTCCAAGGCTGGACATGCTGCTGGCCAAGGCTGAGTCCACCAATGACAGTGGTAGCACCTCTGAGATAACATCATTATAGAACACAGGGGAAAAAACCTGCACAACTGCAGCCAGAGAGGAGTAAGAACACGTGAAAGAAACATCTCTGCATATAGGAAGGTCAGTGCAGAAGGAGGGGAGGAGGTGCTCCAGGTGCCAGAGCAGAGATTCCCCTGCATCCCGTGGCACAGACCATGGTGAGTCAGGCTGTGCCCCTGAAGCCCATGGAGGTCAATGGGGGAGCAGATGTCCACCTGCAGCCCATAGAGGACCCCACACTAGCACATGCGGGGGATGTCAAAGGAGTCTATGACCCTATGGGAAACTAGGAATGAAGCCTGAGGCAGTGAGATAGGTAATGAAAGGATTAATGAGGTGCGGTAGTTGCAACACACTGATAGGGGTGATGGGCTGCTGATGGGGGATGATTAGGCTGTCAGGCTGAAGCCTGATGGCCCTTAAAGCAGCCTCGGCAGTGGTAGAGGGAGTGATACCAGCAGTTCACGGTTCTGTTCCACCCTTGTACAAGCCCCAGAACCTTTAAGCAGCCTGACTGCAGGTAATCGAGACTCTCATTATCCGTCATTTACATATAAAGATACACCAAAGTGAGAAAGCGGTTGTCTCCCACACCATCTATGATGGCAGCAGCAGGTAATTTGACCACCGTCTCACCTCCATTTCTCTCAGAGATCGAAATTGAGCATTTGAACTCTTCCATGGCAGAGTAGGACAATATGACCTCCTACAGGTTTCCAAGTCAGCAAACAAATAACATCTCCAGTCTCTGTGAAAATAAACTATTGCAAGGGTTAGCTTGCCTTAGCTTTAGCATGGAATCAGGAGAATAAGTGAGAATCAGAGAGGAAAGAAATGAAGTGTAGAAAAAAATTAGTTGGGTTTTTTGTTTGCTTTTGTTGTTTGCTTTTGGTTTTGCTTTTTTTGAAGAAAGGTGTCTAAAACAGAGACAGAGAATGGATAGCAAAACTCCTAAGATTCTCAGATGGGTTTGCCAATAGTTTTCCTGCTTTTGTATTCAGGTTTTTTTCCTACTGATAACAGATTAGGGTCTTTAGAATATGGGCATTGATAAGTGATATGACTTTTTAGCCAGTTGTCTTAGTATTTGCATTTATTTCTTAACTCCGGAGATTTTTGCTTTAAAAATAGGTAGTGGATGTTTGATGCCTGCCCTCTGAGCGTAAGTACAGAAAGATACAATATTATATGGAAAAAGAGTTAGTAATACTGGAGGATCTTTCAGCTGGAAGAACTGAGAGAACATGCCAATTATTTCTTTGCTGTCTTTGTAAATGCTGTCTGTCCATTTATTTTTGAAGGATAAAAGGGAGTCCATTGTGGGAAGTATATCTGGGCTTAGTGAAATAATTACTCATTGTGGTCTCTGCAGATTCAGCATTCATCTGGAGAGAAAACATTCTCATCCTTAGTCTGCTTGATCCAAAATATCAGACGGTGCCCTGTCTTGTCACCACTAGTCAGTTCTGTGAGAGCACTGCACAGTGAAACCATCCTTTGATTGTATTAAACTTTTTATTGCTTAATTAACCCAGAACTTCTCGCCTATTATTCTTTCTTTTCCCCTCTAACTTTCGGGTTAATTCAGTACTAGTGAAAAGCTACTAATGCTTCTCTGTGCCAGATATGGGGTGAATAGATACCTTGAAAACATCCCCAAACATCTGTGCTGAAGCCTGGATGTTCTGTTCCATTGCCTTCCTTCTGTCAATTAGAAACTACTAACTAGTAACTAGTAGCAGGATATAAACAAACATAAGATCACATCATTATGCCCTTGCTCAGTTTTTACTGGGGCTAATTGCTCTTTGAAGTCTTTAATGGTTTTGCCTAGATAAAGGTTGGGTTAAGTAAGATTTAATCCCCTGGAACCAAGAATAATGAAAGCAAAATTGCTTCCACGTACACACAAAGTAGATTAAATTCAGACTTTTACAAAATTGTGTTGGAACTTTTATTTTCCAATTCTGCCTTCCAGTCTTGCCTCATCAAAGGTTGTAGAACAGATTCAGTTCTGATCTTCTGACTGATCCCTTGTTACAGACTCTTTTACTACCAGCATTCCTCATCACTTGTACATTCACAGAACTCCAACACCTCTTTTCTGTACATGTTCAGTTGTGCTGATCTGTTCTATTTGCCTTCATTTCTTTCTCTGGCTATTTGCCATCTCTCCCAGTCTTGTTTATTTTCATGCTTCCATGCACCCCTGTTTCAGAGATTATGCAAACAAAAGTATAAATGATTCAGGCTCTTTCTCTCAGGTGATTGCTGTTGTGATCCTCTGCATATTCTTCTTTAGATTCCGAACCACAGAGACAACAAGTGATCATAAAGGAGGGACTTTAGAAGTAGGTGGATGCCAATTTTGACTTCTCTTACATTAAGAAAAAGATCAGCAGCATGTCTCTGTGGCATCTTTCAGTGTTGTACATACTTTTTAAGTGCCAAATCTCACATTGAGAGGTTCTGCAAGTGTGGTGTATTTCCAAATCGCTTAGTCCCCAGTGTCCGTCAAGGTTCACTTATTTTAGTGACTAAACAGCAAATGGAGTCCTTCCTTAACAGCCGTTTCCCTGTTAGACCACACATGTATCACAAGACACCTCTCAACTTGTATAGCCTTCATTAAAACTGCAACTGCAATGGCTAATGACAACACTCATTTGCCTAGCAAGATAATTTACCATAAACATGGGAGTAATACTGTTGTTGCATTCTTGCTCTCCAGTGATACACAATCCGAGCAGACAATCTGGTTCCAGTCTGGTGGACTGGCATGCAGCTTTCTGTAAAGTCCCATTCAACAACACATGTATTCACTGAGCCTTGAGATTACTGTCCAGTGGATATTGTTTATTCATTTTAAGTATGAGAATGGGATATTTGTTTGGCAGTTCTTACTTGAAAGTATAATAATTGGCTCAAGTTTTGATGAAGTGGCCATTGCTTTGCCACTCAAATCTAAATGCAAAATGCCATAGGAAGAGCTGTGAATACAAGCATAACTATTAAAATACAGAAACAAGTTGTGAGGGTTTTTTTTCTTATTTGCAGGAAGAGAAAGATTGGTTTTCTTCTCCTATTTAGATACATTGGAAAAATACAAGCATTAGTCTGGTCAGATTATGTGCATATTTAAAAGATACAGATCACATTATTGGATGTTGAAGCAGGATTCAGGAAATTCAAAAGATATGGCATTTGAGAATTAAATTTAGAAATAAAAATATATTAAGAAGTGAAAAGTAGTCTGATCTTTTTAATGTACTGTCATCAGCAATGCAAGTTGTGAAGAAATTCAAATTACAAAATGTTGTCTGTCCAACTGATTTTGAAACACATATATTAATCCAGCTATCCTAGCATCCACAGTATCATCCTGGTATTCAAACTGTATTTACTGTTTGGTAAACTTGTTCAGTTATACTCAGGTGTGAACTAGATATGACATCAGTGTTTCAAAATTGCCTCTGCAATTTCATTTATTAGTTTTAGTTGTTTAAAATTACATTGGGACTAGTTTGACACTTTTCACTTGTAAGGATGTTTGTTCAGAAGTAGATTCATCTTCTTATTTGTTATTCAACTCTGATTGCTCACATTTAGGTGGTTACAGTCCTTTACGAAGTAGCTGCTTTTCCTGGTTAATGTATGCAAAAATACTGAGAAAATTGTAAAAATTCAGATCTGTGTTCTTCATAAATGTCTTTCTGCATTATTTTTAGCCAAGGGTCCTTCACACAGTGTCCATTATCTTGGATAGAGCTGAACACTAACCACTATTGCTTTATAAACTGATTGTTAATCAAATGTTTAAAATACAAATCACTTGTTTCCACATTAAATTGGGTTTCTTTCCCATTTTGACCTTGTGCAAACTTTTGTGTTCATTTAGATAGCTCTCTTTTCTTGCCCATGGGCTGTCCACTCAGCTGGAGTGAATTTCCTCATGAAACGATAAGAAATAAAAATGGCTTACTCCAGGGCAAGGGGCAAGAAGAGAAATTAGAGGAATGTAAGGATGTTGTATTCCATTTGATTTTTATGATAGAGTCTCTGATTTCTTTGGGGGTGATTGCTCAATTTATGCTTTGAAATCAAGTGATTACTTTGAAAATATGTCTTGACAGATACGGCTGTGCAAAATGCAGTCACCATCATGTCCTCACACCTATTATCTGTACTTTGTTCTCCTCAAAAGAAAAAAAAGGCTATCTTCTGTTTAGACAATGATATGTTTTTTACCTTTGATCTTTTTTTCAAACAGGCACCATTGTATATAGAGAATGAATCTGCCCATAGCTACAGCCCTCCACCTCATGAAGCTCAGTGATACAGGGCAGTATATATAGTATGAAATTTTCTAGTCAGGCCTGAACATAACAGTCAATATAAGCCACTTAACAACTTCTGAGACACATTTGACATTTTTTAAAATAGTTTTATCGTTTGTTTGCAATTAGCAATTTTAATAGAATTTCCTTCTTTTGTTAATAAATGCTTTCATTTAAAGCCTTATTATTGTCTTCTTGTTGATATTTTTTGGTCATGGCAATAATTAAAAGATAGAGGTATTCTTCATTCATTCAATAGCTTGCAAGAAAACGTAATTTAAAGAGAAAGACACTTAGCATAGAAAACTCATAAACTTCCACCTAAACAAGCAGTTAGAGAACAGCAGATGTTTTTAAATTGCATTGGTAAATGGTTCAGTGTTATAGACCAATCAATACAGTTAATGTAATTGCAATGCACTTTCGTCAAAATGATGCTTTTCCTTAAAGTTAATTTCTGATTTATTTCATTTTCCATAAAGTAATTCTGCAAACCTGGTGTCTTTTGCATTTCATGTCTGCTAATGGAAAGCTGGATTCATTTGTGTGTTAATCTGGATCAAGTATATTAAATCAGACTTTGTCATGCTTGATGGAAAAGCATATCAAGATATTTACAGAAGACTTGTTTTTTTACTTTTTCATGGGGTTTTGTTGTTGTTGTTGTTGTTACCTGGCTTGGAATAAACCAAGCAACATTCAAAAATTCTCAAAGGCTGAAGTTCTTGAAATTCTAATCTCATGCACTTATATAGTCACATAACGCTGTTGGCTTTGGAGGCTTAACTGTTGAATTAGAAAGCAAATTGGATTTTTTTGCTATAGAAAATAGCATGATTTCTTTACCAGTTAATTTCTGAGATATTGTAATTTTACATACATGTTTCTAATGTGTTGTTTAAATTTTCTGGTAAGGTCTTTGAGACAGAAGCAGTGCTGTATTTGTATTTGTGCATAGTACCTGGGAGAGTGGAGCATTTTTCAGCACAAGAGTGCTGTCAGAGTACAATTGTAGCTGTTCTGTGAAGTAAGACAGTTGTTTTTTAAATAGGTCAGTTTATCCTACTCTGCTCTTCTGGTGTCTCAAATGACATTTTGTAGGCCATTTTTTGTTCATAATGTGATATGGTACATAATGTGGTAGTATAATAAAGGTGCATATGAAAGACAAGAAAAAAGAAAACACAAAAAAACCACCCTCGAGGTGTGATAATGCAAAATCTAATTAACATTGAAAATATTAAAGAGCTATTACACTTATGAAGTATCGATGTTTTCCTCCATCCACAACACTAAATGTATACCTATGCCGCACATACAAAAAGTGAATTTCTCATCCCAGTTGCTCAAATTTAAAAGAAACACAAATGCAGTTAGTCTGGGCCTGCATCAGTCTTGTCCCCTTGATTTAGCACACCTGTGTTTTATACATTTTTATTTACATCTGCTCAGGCATCTCTCACACTATTAAAGTATAACACTTCACAACCCTTATAACAGCACATTTATTTTTTTATGATAAATACTTATTCAGAACAGTTCCTTTTCTGTCCTATTTTCTTGGGAAGAAAACAGTGTTATGCAAGTGCCTAGATCTATACAGCAGTGACAGAAAGAGAGACTATTGCTCTGACTTCAACATACTCCCTGGAAAACGAACTGAGATTATCTTTGTGAGTCTGCTAGTCTAGCTTTTTGCAGTTGCTGTACAAACACTGGCTCTGACCAAGGAAGGGTCTTTCTCATACTCCCATCATCAATCTGAAATCATCTCATTAGCCTAATGAGGGCAAAGATATACAAGAGTTAACAGAGCTGGTTTGATCTGCAGGCTTTAGAGTTGTTCTTGCCGGGACAGTGGTGGACAAATACAGACTGTGTACTGACAGACAGATCATCTCCAAGTTTCAAGATGAAGGAGAAGAAACATTCAGTTCAAATATTCACCTGACTTTTTAACACTACAGCTGTCTGCATTCCCTTCTGAAATCTTCCTTAATGCGTTCTGATACTATTTAGATTAAAAATGTCATTCACATTTAGATACACCTAAACCTCCTGCGTCCCTTTCTGCCCCTGTTCAGTTATCACAAACATGGATCTATTGACTAGGATGAAATAGGGTTTTCTTCTATTACTAGGATTACTGGTAAAATGACCCTTTGCTATTACTGAATTTTTTTCCCTTTGAAGTACTGAGAGATACAGTATAAAAGTTTCTGAATAGTTGAAATCTACAATACATTGATAGGTACCTTTTCTCTCTCTTGGGCTATACCAGATATTTTAAAACAGAGAGGGGGTACTTTGTCCCACACTAGAACTTCTGGGCAGACGAAGATGTAGGAAATGACATATGTCAAGAGAGGTACAATAATCTTGAGATTTGTTTGCTTGGAAAGCTTCCAGATCGGTCTTACTTTTTTAAAGCCTGAGATCATCAAACTTGAGACCAAGGCTAAACGAAGATCCCTTGTCTCTCAGACAGTAAATACGAGTTGTTCTTCTTTTCTGCCAAAAAAGTGACAGAGAGCCAGACTGCCCTTTAGACTCCTGCAGCAGGGGAACGTGGCATGAAACTGTTATGTCTCCCTGATGTGGCCTCTGCCACAGGAGAGAAGTGGTGAGGGAAAGCGAGGTGTGAAAACTTGCCCCAAGTGCTCTATATCTGAAAGGCTTTGCTGAAAATCTGTGTCTGCAAGGAAGAAGTCAAAGGCCAGGTTTGGAAAGATGGGTCAGAACTGTGCCTACAGCTCTCACTTTTTATGTTACTTCGGGTCTGATTCAGGCAAAGGGGGATTGTAAGGCTTTTGGTCACAGAGGATGTTATCAGTTATGCATCTGTACACATCTGTACAACCATTCACATTCCGCCAGCCTCATATCTTCTCCCTTACCCATCCCAGTACGTGTCAAATCTAATGACTCAAACGCACAGGTCAAAACTCTTTACAGAGATGTTGATTCCAGTCTCCGTTTTCACAAAGTTAGATATTCACTGGCTAATTTATGCTAGTAGATTCCTACGTAAAGTATATATTTGCCATGATCATTTCTGGAATGGGGAGAGATCCTGAACACACCTCTTAGAGACACATCAAGAGAGCCATCAAGAATTTATCATTTCCTAATAACAAAGTTGATTTCTCTGCTTTTTCTCAGGAAGATACTTTCAGAAGTATTTCAGGGTCCAACAGAGAATAAATTAATCTAAAAATGATAGAATGTAACAGAGGATTACACTAGCTCAGTGATGCAACCTCCCAGCAGTCACTTTGTTTCAGACTCTAAGATTTTTCAAAACCGCTGAAATGTCTATTTTAAAATAGTTTTTTGAAAGCAATAAAGAAAACACATAGGACATCATTGACCTTAAATCTTTATACAAATCTTTGTCTACTGTCTGATCATGGCAGTACAATGACAAGATGCTACATTTCTTCCCAAATAATTAAATATTATTCCAGACTTTTTGAGTTCAGCCTAATGGTAGAGGATTGCATTCAGGAAGAGAGCCTCTGTGGGAGCTGTCAGAGACACTTTGCTTGCTTCAAGAATGTACGAGTATTCAGCTCACAGAAACATGCAGACAAAACCTTTTTTCCCAGCCGCAGCTTGTTACAGAGAAGTTTTGCACACGGTGCAAAAGCACTCACATGGTGCTTATACCTGCTAGTGTTCCTGTTCTGGCCAAACTGGTCCAGCACTGCAAAATTCTCATGAAGATATTTTCTATGAAGATTCTCTGACAAAAGTGGTTAGAGAGACTTTTGACAGCTTCAGCCTCCTCTATTGTTCCTTCATGGATATATACATCTCTCACAGTGGGAACTTTGGAGTTCAAAATTAAAGTAATGGTAGGAGAAGCTGATGTTAATCTCCACAGGTCACATTAGCTCAACAACTTGCTTAATCTCTAATGTGTGATAGCAGGATGCAAGAAAGGTTGCTATAGTGTTAGCTTGGCTTCCCGTGTATCTTTTAGTCTTAGCAGCTATGCAGAAATGCCAACATAGCTCAAAAGTAATTGTTGTGCTGTGATAATCAGAAGTGCTGCACTTTGTCAGCTCATTAGGAAGGCAAATATATCTCATTTACAAAGGAACTTCTTGTCTGATGATTAAAGTACAGGACTGAAAGTCAGTTTCCTGAGATCATGTTTCCATCTCTGTGGTGTTTGGATTTGTTTCTATGTCTTTTTTAGTTTTATTTCTGGGAAAACTTTCATTAATCATACTGTGCCTCAGTTTCCATTCAGGTACCAGGAAGATAATACGTTAGAAGCTTCTGATTGACAAGTTTAATGTTTGTCAGGTGCTTTGAGGTGTTCAGATAAAAGGGTCTCTTGAAGTGCAAATTACAGAGGTAAGCATGGTTGAGGTGGAAGTGCCCTATTCCTATTTTGGTGTCAACAGCTGTCAGTCTTTTTGCTGATTCTTTTATGAAAGCCTATCTGCAGCACTGGCTAATGCTCTGCTTCATATCATTTATGGGGAGAGAGCCTTCCTTAGATGGGAAGCTGATAATTTGTTTCCTTTTCCCTGTAAGAAACTTCTTTTTATGGAGTGTTTAAGGAACTCTGTAAGTGGACCAGGACCATATACTCGTACTGTATATGAGCAGTCTGGGTAAAGCACCGATATTTCTTGAGGTGACTGCTGCATGGAGGTAGATTTCAGCTGATGAGGGTCACCTAGTTAATGTTTAAGCTCAAGTGCTTAAAGCAACAAGTATGCTAAGTCTTAGCTATAATTTAGTCAAAAGTCATTGTTTGTAAAGATGACCTTAAGAGGTACAAAGATGTGTGTCTTTATCTCTTTTGAGCCATCCCCTTTCTCTGGTCATCAGCTATCATCTTTCTGGGTGGGATTCTCTTTCTCACTTCACAAGAGAGGTTTAGGAAGTTCAGTGATTCCCTCTTTCCAGCTTGGCTATTGTGAGTTCAGCTTGCTGTTTGCAGCTCAGCACAACACTGCAGGAATAAAAGAAGTGAGCCAGGGCACTTGGTAGTTAGAGTAGTTAGAGACTTCACATTATCCTCTTCCCTCATGCTAGAGTCAGTTTCATGGGTAGACTCCTTTGTCATTACCATAACATAAATGAAAATTAATATACCTACAGTAACTCTCAGAAAACTGAAAAAGACATATTTTAAGGGCAAGGTCTTCATTAGGCTTCATGAATGAACTCTTCATTTTTAAAGTTGCACAACATTAGAAGGAAAAAAGACTTTATCAACCAAAAGGGATTTCATATCAGGGCAGAAGATAGTAATTAGTCTTAGCCTGCTTTATCAGAGGCTTTTTCATCATATCTGCATGATGTTGGGAGAGCTTAGCAACTGGGGGAAGCTATTAATCATGCCTTGTTTTCACTGTACTATGTCTTTTTTTCTGAAAAAAATTACCTTTGATTTAGGTACATTACTTTGAAGAAATAGTTATAATTTATTTAACTGAAACCTTTTCCAGCAATCCACAGTGATGAGCATATAAGTGTTCATGTTTATGTGTACCATGCAGTCTTCTGTGGGGATGAGTTCGGCTGTGTGGATCACAGAATCACAGAATCCCAAGGGTTGGAAGGGACCTCAAAAGATCACCTAGTCCAACTCCCCTGCAAGAGCAGGGTAACCTACAGTACATCACACAGGAACTTGTCCAGGCGGGCCTTGAATATCTCCAGTGTAGGAGACTCCACAACCCCCCTGGGCAACCTGTTCCAGTGCTCTGTCACTCTTACAGTAAAGAAGTTCTTCCTGATGTTAACGTGATTTCATGTTCCTTCTAGTTAGAGATCATCACCTTGTAGGAATAATTCAGTAGGCCATCCCCCAGGTTCACAGGTCATACTGACTTTTCGCTGTCATATTTGAAAGATGATAAGTAATATTTAGAGTATGAATTTTAAACAGTCCATTGAATATATCTATAATAATTACTTTCAGTTAGCAATGTCTCATGGAATGCAACTAGTGATTTGTTATTATCATAAAATCTTGTGCTCCTCTACTTTTGTACCCCTAGAATTTATCAGGGAGGAGTTCAAGTCCCAGGAATCTGCATTAACCTCTAAAAAAGAGGCAGCTAGGGTTCTAATAATACTTGAAGACCACGCTTTCTCAAAACAAGCAAGGAAAAAAGTAACTTTACCAGCAGCACAGATAAGGAACTTGGTATCCTGGTATCCAAAGGAACTTGGTCTTCTCATTTAATTATTTGATCTAATTCAACTGAAGCTTTTTGCTAGTTGGAACATTCCTAACACATTTTTTTTCACTGCAGAAATTCATTGCTGTTGAGTAATATCTGCAACTTTTCCTTTGGAGAAGGGGGAACAGTAACTGAGATATTTCTTTACTTACTTTTGTAAGTAAGATTTTGCTGAAATAAATTTCTATATTCAAAAATTGTAAGGGGAAGGACAGAAAGATCATAGAATCCTAGGATGGTTTGGGTTAGAAGCGACCTTAAAGTTCAGGATTAAGCATACTTACACTTGCACACGTTTTGATCCTAACTGGCCAAACCTAAATAATCCAAGTGAAAAATTGAACCTTAATTGCTGCTAATTGATCATTAATAAAAAGTGCTCCAAAACAGCAATAAGGTAATTTTGATGGGAGTATGTCTAAAAGGTTTATTGCAGTCTTTGCTGAAAAGCTTAAAGTTGGTGTGAAGACGGAAAGTGCTTCCGCCTTCTGTTGTCCTTGCTTGCATTGAGAGCACACAAGACCACAGTACAGAAGATTTGGTCCAGTACTCCCATTTTACCAGGCCTTGTTCAGAGACAAGGAATGTAAGAGTCTGTTGTTACGTTATTTTGCTTTTTCAAACTCTAGTAGGAAAAGTCAGCACTGTTATGAAATTCATTATAATCACAAGTGTCAGTGTGCCTGGAGTAGCTGTGGAAACTGTTGAGTCCTCTAGGGGATGCTTATTTCAGTTGTTTCATTTGTTCTAGCTATTGAGATCGCCCCTTGTCTGGGTTTCTTTCTCTATTTTCTGCACCTTCAAAGCAAATACATACCTCAGAGTCCTAACAGCTGACAGCTCTCTTGGGCTTAATGGAAGAAACATATTTTTCTACCCCCACCCCCTACCCTGTGAATAACTTAAATGCAGTGATACACTCTCTTGGGCTTTTGTGTTTCTAACTATATATAAACAGACCAGATGCAAGTTCTTTCTTTAGAGCAGTGCTCCTGTCATTTTGCATTTGTCTGTAAAGCACCTTAGTATTTATCTTTGGTATTAAACAATTCGGTCTTCCATCAGACAAACCCTAGCAAACAATAATTATTAATAAAAAAGATTTTAATCTTCAGTCTAGCTTTAAGAAATATCTCCAGATGTTTTAGGATTACTATAACCTGTTTCTTCTTTACATATAAATGAGTTGTTTACAGATACTAAATTAAAATCACCCATGATTTTCACAGAATTTTGGTATTTTTTTTCAATGTCCTGTTTTAAAACAATACCAGATGGAGAAGATGAATTTTTTTATTTTTACCCAGCTATTTATTTCAGTGGTGTATTCTGATATCTTTCTGGGATTTGTAGTATTTTATGTTTAGTTATACTGTTCAGTTACAAGAATTTCCTTGAGGACTTCTATCTTCACAGAATAAACACAGTCCTTCACTGTTTCCTTACCAACCCTGAAAGTGTTAAGAAAGAATGCTACCTGATTTTTACTTTTATCAAGCTCTTACACAACCATGTCCCTCCAGTACATCATCAAAAGCTTACAAGGATTTGAGGATGCTGAAATTCATGCATCTGTAAGGGGAATTTCACTCAGTTTGTAAGGGACAATTTGATTTTGCTCTTATATCCTGTAGTAGAAATGCCATGTGCTTCTGAACATGAAAGCGATGTCACAAGAAACCAAATTTACATTTATAAAGCTTTACTTGGGTATCATTTCCACCTTTTGCCTGGTAGCTTCTTATCATGAGTATGTCCTTATAGGTGAATATGCTAACACTATTCACATTCCAATATGTATCTGTGATGAATTGAGAAGGTGGCTACTTCTGCCAGTCCAAAACCTGAAGGCAAAACCAAATCTCTCAGTGCCTGGTACCAAACGCCTTCACATATCCTCAAGGTCACATCAAGCATCCTGACTGCCATGGGTAAATTTAAAATTAAATTTCCAGCTAGTAAACTCAAAATCAGCCTTATAGTGTGTATAAGTCTGGCAATATTGTCTCTTCTGTTCGACATTTCCTCCAGACAGATCCAAGTGCCTTTCTAAGATGCATGGTCCTCAAAAATGCAGTCTTTTTGTAAGGAAAATCAGGAAAGATTCCTTTGTTGGTTAAATATCCAAGAGCAGTCTTCCGGAAGAATGGCAGTGATAGTCATAACTTCTCATTTATTGACAAATGCTGAGCATATTCTCATCAATATGGAAACCCATCAAATTATGTATTTTGAATGCTGGTTTGTTTTTTCTCAGCTTTTTCCATTTTAAAGCAGAAATTTTAATTTACTTTAATACTCAGAGCATTAGCAATATATTATTTTTTATATTGAACACTATTTCATTTTTGTGTCTGCCTTAGCAAGTAAATATTACTTCTATGAAATGACTGGTTTACCTGCTTTAGAGAAAAGAGTGAGAAAAATATATCCACATTTAGTTACAAACTTTATTTCTTCAAGTATTAATATCCCCTGATTTAGGTGACCCAAAAATAAAAGATAATGTACAAATAAAAATGGAGATTGATATCCAGGGACTTGTGTTAAGTGAAGATTGCCAAGCTCTGTCATGTTTAGAGCTTTGTAGAGCATTGCTTGACTGAAGGCTGCAAATTTGAACTAATCTGGGCATACAAATGAAAAGAAAATGTTTATTTTTGGCTGTCAGTGGTTGACAAAGCCAGCTGAATTCCATCAGGTGAGTGTATTTCAATGTGCGTTATCAAACACAGGTATTTAGGTGTATTTTTTCAGGTAACAATATTCATTTTCTGCTTGAGGATAGAGCTTTAGTTTTTAAACTGGTTCAGCAGGATAAGTGGGGTGTTCAGGCTCCTACCTAAACTTGTGAGCTCTGCCCTTGCAGTCCAAGTCTGCATTGCCTGTAGAGTTATTTGGCCAGGCTATAGCCACGCAGGCAGTTGTCCAGTCTGGCAGCCAAAGATCATGCGGACTACCCTAATGGATCTAGGAGTCACCACATCTCTCTCTTGTCAGCCTGTCTTCCTTATGGTGGAATTACATGAGCTTTCTTGTACCAAGCCCAGTCCTGTGCCCACCTCCCCCACTGCCTCCTGCCAGCGTCAAAATGTGAGGTGCAACTAAGGCAGAATGCCAAAACAAGTTGAGATGTGCAGAAACTGGCTCTCACTCTCTTGCTCTCTCTCTCAGTATCAGACTTAGTGCTGACCCTGAGGTTAAGTACTGCTGATGAGGTCCTTAGCCCTTTCCATCAAAGGGCTGTCTTTGTAAGACCTGACTGTAGAAGTATAAGGCAGAAGCGTGTCATGAACAAAGAGTGGGACGGTGAGGGGCCCACTGCTGTGCCTTTCTTGCACCTCTTTTTATTCCTTTATTTTTATTTCAGTCCATTAGCTGGAACTTTTGTGTGTGCTCCTGGGAAGAAGAAAAGAGAGATACAGACTATAGCACCTTAGGCAGTGGCCTTTCCCATAAATGCGTTTTTTTTTATGAGAACCCGAAGGTGGCAAAACTCAGCTTTGCTTACAGAGATAAGAAGTCTTGAACCAGGCATACCAGCTGATAATAGCCATACTTTCTTCAAGCAACCAGAATAGGTTAGATAGTATTTATATTTCTTTTAAGGTGAATGTATTGCTTTTCAGTTTCCTCCTGTGGGTCATAGTCAAAAAAAAATCCTTTTAACAATTTCATTGATTTGCACTTCTAAATCATGTTCTCCAAAGTAATTTAGGAGCAAAATGACATTAAATGTCAAGGAGACTTATGATTCAAAATGTCTGCCTCTTTTGAAAATGACCTTTAGTTTCTAAATTCGGTACTTTTTGGAAATCTAAGCTCTGCTAAATAGAGAACAAGACTTTTTTGAGAAAAACCAAATTTTAAAGCCTACAAGATAAATATGTTGATAAATATGTAAGGTAAATATCAAAAAACATTTTAATTTTTCTTACCGTGGAAGTGCTTTCATTTTTAAAAGAAAACTTACAGTAAGTGTTCATCAAGTATATAACAACCAGTGCTTAGGACCCTTAAATGTTGAATGGGAAAAAAATCATCTGTTTATCAGCAAATGTTTATCAGCAACTAATTCTGAGCACATTTCTGGTGTATGTATGTCTTTGTTACAGTCACCAATATCATGCTCACCTGGGATGTATGGAAGTAACAGCTATCCATTGCAGAGAAGACTATTTTAAGGGGAAAAAAAAGGGCTTATTTTGATTCTTTTAAGTCAAAGACTGAGTAAATATGGGGAAGAGATATTTCTCTTTACATAATTCTCAACAATTTCCATATTTTGTTAAGTCTTTTCAGTGAAAAAAATGGCATTACCAACTGAAGTCACTGTTTCTGAATATGTTATCATATTCAGCAACAAAGACTTGCAAAGTGAAATCATTCTTTGTCCTGCATAACCTATAGTGTGTGCACTAGCATGTCTGTTATCAGTGCAGTGCACTGTGTCTGCAAACAGTAATACAATCAGGTTTTCATTTATATTAATGTGACTAAGCTTTGCGTTTGATCATGTTAAAAGATATGCATTTGCTAAACGTAATTCCCATATATTAATATATTACCTACAAAAGGCTATTGTTTATATAGTGTGACTCACTTGAGGGATCTGAATGAAAATCTATCAGTGAGATTGGCAAGTATTCTCACCTAGAGTAGAAGATTTTTAAAAGAACAGAATTCACATGAAATCTGTAAATTGCCATCAGCAACAGATTTACTATCAGTGTCACAGGACAAAGGTCATCATTACGTATAAACCAAATCTCGCAGTCATGTTCAGGAATACAATCGTTATTATTGAGTGGAAACTGAACTTTGCATTCCTGCTATGGTAAAATTGCCTTCTTTGTGCACAGGGAACCTTGGCAAAATAAAGTCCAGACCTCATCACTGTGGTCCATCATGATATCTACACTACAATTAGGGCTGTGCCAGTAACTGATTTTCCAGCAACTGGTATTCATACAGTTGAAAGTAACCATCAGCCTTTTCTCCAGTAAAACAGTGGTTAGAGAACATTGTTGAAATGCAGAAAACCTGTCTCAGTTTCTTCTTTTGCTTGTCAGGTCTTGAACTCTCATTTCCCAAAGAGGTCCATTTTGTATTTGTTGTTAATTGAACATGAACTGAAACAAAGACTTAGATGCAAGTATCCATGTAACTGAGATGTCCTACTCTCTGTTACCATAATCCTGTGCTTTTCCCCATCAGACAGTTTTTTAATAAGGTAGCAGCACTGCCTTCAAAACCCATCAAAGAAAAGGAGGAATTTAACCTGAGTCTAACCAAATCCTAAATATTTTTATGATTTATTTCACACCACAAAGAAACTGAAATAGTAGTAACTTTTAACTGCTGTAGTAGTGGTAACTGTTAGCAGTTTGGAGCTCTGTTCCCACTTCAAAAGTATACCTGAACAGCATTTTGTATTAATGTCAATTGGCAGAGAATGAAAAGATACTGATCTGATTTCTTATCACTACCCTTATCACTATCCATTTACAAGTAGGGATTATCCTGCCTGCCTAGATGGAGTTAGAGGTTTTACAAGGTAAAACTAGGAGAACAGGGAAAACTAAGTAAGATGGAAAAGATACAGTATCACTCTATATGATTTCTCTCTGGAGAAGTTAGTTATTGAGGACTAGATTAGCTAGGCTGGGGAATTTTAGTCTTCCAGCTTAGACATAGTTTTGGACAAGATAATGAAACCTTAAAGATGGCAAGGTTTTGTGGGAAGGAAGGTGAGTAATAAGTTGTTACTGCCAGCTGGAAAAGAGTCTCCAACAAAGAAAGGGGTGCATAAACTGAGAGAAGCAGATTGCTTGTACTGAGCTGACTGGAATATATCAAAGCTTAGAGAAAAATTTACTTTAAGGGAGGAAGAGAATATCCAAAGAAGGTTATTTTATTTTTAACTCTCTGCTCTGCATATGTGCACCTTTGAAAAAGGGAGTGCTTTGATCTGAAAAAGCCATTCTGAAAAAGCTGCAGTCAGCTCAGAAGTCACAAATCCCTGAAGGAAGAAGGGTTCACAGATGCCAGATGTACTTGTCATGCTAAAAGAGTGGAGAAACAGGAATGTCTGGCCAGTGATCCATTTCGGGTTTCATCTTTTGAGAGAGTGGGCTGGCCACTGACTGAAGAAAGATGGAAACAGTCCAAAGGGAAGCTCTCTCAAACATGATGATGTTCAGTGTTGTTTGACATTTAGTGACCATTTTTAGCTGGTAACAAAGACAACTGAAAAAAATCTCTGTCCCCAGGCACTTGTTCTACAGCTTACTAACCAGTGAGTTTTGCACTACTTTAACTGGTGCTGCACTGTAACCTGGAGCTGCAAAACCATCAGGCTGAAAAGGAACCAACCAATCTGAGATGGTAACTTCTTTAAATCTCAGTTGCTCATTCTCCTGACCACCACATCAGCATGGCCATGCAGACACACTTCGGCATTACAAAGAGGAAGACAAACTGCAGTGTTAAACTCTGAGGGAAGGGCTACAGATGGGGAATGAGATGGGCATCCTTTCAGCCTGCTCAGCTAGTGCAGTTTATGCACCCCTGTGATCCTCACATTGCTCACAGAGTGCACTGTGGCTGGCACATATTGCAAATGGTTGCATGTGCTTTTAAGTTACAGTATGTATTGGCTGATAGTTTGTCATAGATTCAGGAAGATATGGTTAAATGAGAATGGGATCAATATGGGCACAGCTTAGCTTTGTCAAGAGAGTGAACAAGTTTTCTTTTTCTGAAAGCATATAGTACTCCTGATTTTTTGCTTGCATATCACAAATCAGCATTCAATTACAGAAAAGCTCAGAATAAGAAAGCCGACCAGCTTGGAGGTAATTAAAATCTTATTCTTGTCCATGGGTATGGGAATGACCTGGGATGTACCTTCTACATTATATGAAGTACAGCATAAAACCACTGAAGCAATATCAGATGGCTCTTTGACAATGTATTAGGTGTTGCTACCACATTACTGAAAAGCTACTGACATTTTTTTAAGGGAATGTTGTGGTGCAGTTTTCCATGAGACAGTGATTAATATGCTATTGAGTCTATAAATAAGGTGCTAACCAATGACAGTTGTGACAGCATTTCTACACTTTGCTAGGATGGGACTAAGATCAGTAAGTCAGTTCACATAGGCCAGTTATCTACTGTCTAACAGTAATGAATGGTGAAAGGCAGGATATGAGTTGCTATTTAGAGAGAATGTGTTCAGAAAAAAGGACAAGATGAGAGTTTCTTCATACAACTTTAGCCATGTTGCAAACATACTCAGACAGAAAGATGAGAGAAGTGTCTGAGTGCAGAACAAGCAATAAATCCAAAGATAATAAAAAGCAGTGACTGGCAGTCCAAGGCCATACACAGCATTTTACTATGTGTACAAAAAACCACCCCGGAGATAAAAAAACCCAAATGACCCTCTGACCTTTGGTTTAAGCTTAAGTCCTGTAGACCTGTGTCTTTTCTTACACAAGTCGCTTTTTCATTCAGCCTCAATGGATTTGCAGTTGAGCACATAAATAACGGTAAAAGCTTTTTTTCTGTGTTCTGGACCAGATTCTAATTCTGAAATAGCTTCATAGCTCTCTAGGAGTTTTATCCTGTGGAAATAGTGAAGCTGCAGTAGTGGAATGAGAGGAATTATTTAATGAATGAGGTCCCTGGGATGCTTTGTTTGGGAATAACTCAAACACTTGGGTTTGAGTAGGCACCTTTTTATCTGCAGTTTATAATTTCTAAACTCTTTTTCCTAGGAAATTAATGAAAGGCCAAGCAGTCTTTTTGTCTCCACTTAGGAGTAATGAAGTAAAGCAGCTTCCTTAAAATTGAAAATAATAGGAAACTTAAAGCCAGTGGAGATCATGAGCAAAACAAATCTCACACAAATTATTGATGCAGACTATTGAAATTATCTTCACTGTCTTCAGTGTCCCGGACAGTGGTTTGTAACTACTGGTATGAGTTAAGTTTTTTATGGCATTTGTATACCCTAACCAACACTAGTTTATAAAAAGACTTATTCATATTTTAACAGTCTGTATCAATAATTTGTGTGACATTCATTTTGCTTAAAGTTCTACCCTGAGCCTTCTCTTCCCTAAGCTGATCCTCCCCAGCTCTCTCAACCTTGCCTCATATGACAGATGATCCAGGTCCTTAATCATCTCCATGGCCCTTCACTGGACTCACTCCAGCATGTCTATGTCATTCTGGTACTGGGGAGCTCAACACTGGACCCAGCACTCCAGAAAAGTCTCACCAGGGCTGAACAGAGGTCAAGGATCACCTCCTTCCATCTGCTGCCAATGCTTTTCTTGCCATGAGGGCCTTCTTTGGTTTCCATGTTACTTAAAAAACATTCTTTCTTTTGGCAGGTCTTTAAGAAAAATCACATCTTATGCAACTATAGGGAACAATAGCTTGTGAACTGTAATGGAAATTAGACACAGCATACTAATTAAGGTATTGACATACTTAAGGTATTGACACTGATTGATTTTGGGCACCTGTGTGTCTGTGGTTGGAGGATAGTCTGCATTACAGAGCAGCTAGTACCAAATGTCTGTAGGATACCAAATGCTGGTAGGATATCATATGGTTCTTAATATTTTTTCTTATTACAGGTCAACCTTGAAACTTTAAATTTCACCTTTTTATTTTTGTTTGGTTTTGCTCCTTGATGTTAGAGCTGGACAGTTTTATTAATAGGATTATGTATAGACTTCCTTTAATTTTGCTGGTTTATTAATCTCAAGAGCATCCTGTGACAATCTGTTCCACAGGCTGGTCACACTTTTTTGTTTTGCCTACTCAATCAATCTGTTCTTTATTCAAATTTGGATTTGCTGTCTTTCAGTATATCTGGATGTCATTTTAGCTTATCCTGAGAACAGAAGAAAAGAGATAGCAATTCTTTTTCTTTACACTATTCATTATTTACACTCATTATTATTTCTTGCATCTCTTGTGATTTAAATGCTTTTACATTACAAACCCTATTCTCTTTTTGAGATTTTTTTGTTTCCTGTACAAATCATTCTTGTTGTCATAAAGGCTTTGTTTTTGCAAATGATGTCAGCAGAAACATTTTATGGCATTTTAGCTTTACATTTAATAGTTGTATATCAAAGTATATAATCACTTATGTCTGATGATTGACTGGTGGGTGTTTCCTCTCAAGCATGCATACAGGTATCTATGTACTTCACCTCACCAGTGAAATTGTGAGTGATTTTCCTTTTGTTAAAGAAATACAAAACCTGTTTGCCTGCTTTGACATTTCTTACATTTCCTAAACAAAAATCCCATTCTGTTCATCACAATTTCCTTGCTGTTTACTAGAGGGACATCAATTAAAAAGATCAGGCATTATGAAAAGACATTATTGCTTAAAGACTTTAAAATCTGTGCTTTTGTGACTCCCTTGTTACCTATTTTCACATAACCTCTTCCAAATTCACTAAGCTGATACGAATTGAGATAAATTAGATCATTTGTAGCCCTGTCTTTAGTGCCAAATTCATATTCGTAGTCTGTGTGCTCCACTGTGCAGAGCATGGTATTGTATGCTGGGTTCTCTTGGAGGGTGAAGTGTCAGATTTACTCTCAGTCCAGACAGTTATTTTGCTTCCCCAGTGTGTGTAGTAGTAGTCATTGCTTTCCTCACTGCTTTCCACAACTGTCAACACCTACCTCACGTGTGCTGGTTCTCTCCAATATTTTCTGTGCCACAGAAAACGCCAGCCGGTTTAGATGTAGCATCCTGTACCTCTTCCTATAATTTTAAATACATAACTGAGAATACCCCTGCAGGTGCTGCTAGCTAGCATTCACTGTTTCATAATGACGGCAAGTTACTTCATTGCACTCACATTTCTTGTTTACAGGGATGGTGGGAATTTGCTCATCTTAAATGACAATCTTGTTGAAATCTTGTTGAAAAACTACCTGGACTTATTTTGCACCAAATGGTAATTTCTCATTTGAACACCTCATACTCATCACACAGGTGAGAGCATTTGTGTGAATTGTGGTTGACTCAATATTGAAGTAAATTTAATTAGTTTTGTTCTTAATCTACTTATTTTCTTCTTTTAAGGAATAGGTATATTGTACAGTTCAGTTCTGCCTGTAGTAGTCTCTGGAAGAGTGGCATTTTTGCCATGAAAAGTGGAACTTCAGTAGGTCAAAATTAATTAAATTTTTATCTAAACTTTCTAAACCATGGTGGTTTTGAATAGAATCTGCCTTTAAAAATGCTCCCAGGTTTGGCTTTGGAACATTTGACAAGATTTTGAACAGCAGAAAAACTGCTGTACGTCAAATTGTTCCTCTGAAATCTGGCAAATGTAGTTTTGGAGAGCAAATTTGGGATTACATTAGGAGTCCTGGCAAGCTGCTGGGTATATTTATTACTTTGGAATACCAGGTAACTTCCATCTCACCATCTCAGTTAAGAATCTGGGAGAACAACAAAGCTGCAACTGCTTACAGAGACCAGGTCCTAGGCTCGGTTTGCCCAAGACTTTATCTGCCTGCTTAAAACAGTAAGTCTGGATTTACCTACAAGACTTCTGTCTGCCTTCAAAACATCACAGATGTTCCAGGGAACAGATGTGAATGGATCATCTGTTGTTTAAAAAGATGTTAAAACTTAATTGATAGTTAATTATCAATCGAGTTATCTTGCAGCATGCCTGTTGAGCAGCCGTTTTAAGGTAGGTGGATCACGGATGCAAAGGACACAGCTTGGAGGTGGGTCACACTTGAAGGAGTAAAGTGTTGCTACTAATAAGCTTCTGCATTAAGGATCGGTCTGCACACAAAAAAATGAAGGATTTAAGCACAGGATTAGGAGCACAAAATGACCAACAATTGTGGAGTCCAGCTGTTCCACCACAGGCCACCTATAGTTCACTGGCCACTTAAGCAGAGTCTGTGAAGGAGGTGGAGGATGAGTTCACACTGCGCTGGAGCTAACCTAGTTTACAAAAGTGTTAGCACAGCTGCAGCATTGAAGCAGTACTATGTAGTTGTGTTCATGCAATTAATAAACAAAACAAAACTTTACTCTAAAATTACTTTCAAAATAAAATATTTTTCATGCTTCTGTTTTGGGGCGGGGTGGGGGGGGAGGAAAGGATTGTCAGCCTTCGGAGTGTATTTAGGACATCATAATTCAAACTTGTCTTCACACACACAGAGACTGTGAACTTGCTCTCTACTTAAATAAGGGCTGAAGCACTGAAAAATCACCTGAAGTGATTCAGGACTGGGTAGCGCTGTACAGACCAGAGTCATAAAATGCCACCCTATGTGATGTAAATTCTCAGAATTACCTTTTCTGGGAATAGGAGTTGCAGCTGTCATTTGTTCATCATTGTGAATTCAGGGGAGATCAATAAGCACCTCAACCAAGACACCTGAAAAAAACCCCTCCAAAGTAAGGCATAGTTGATCTCACATCTCACTTAATCTAAGGAGGCAGTGTAATATTTATGCCTTCAGAAATCAACAAGTATGACACGCCCAGAAAACAAGTAAACCTCATTCTAACCTTCATTCAGCCTAAAATGGATTGAACAACAGTCTCTGGTAAACTATGAGAATGCCCTAACTTGAAGAGCAGGGGAATATTTTGTGTGAGAAACCAAAAAAAAAAAAAAAACCCACCTTCGAATGTGGACAACTGTACAGCCAGGCATGCAAGAGTCCTGTGGATAGCTGGCAAAAAACCCCCAGCCAACCAAAACAATGAACCTAAAACCATCACACCAAAAAACTCCAAACCAAAACCAAAGCCAAAACAAAAATAAACCCAAACCAAAACATGGGGAAGCCCTTATTCAACCTTGTGCCTAGGGTAACTAGCTGAAGCGTTAAAAATCAGCTCAGGTGCTTATATGATATCTGTATGTTAGACCACGGCTAGACAAACTGAAACAAGGTACAGACTCCAAAATCTCTCTGTCTATTGAAGTGCCTTGAGCTAACACTGGATTGGCCTTTTCTCGTTCACCAGGAGCTCTAGTGCAGTCCTGCAATCCTGAGCACAGAGAAGCCCAGCTACAATGTGTGCTGAGAGCACACTGCTAGTGACTAAATCTCGGGGAGGGGGGGGAATCGTATTTCTTTGTATTGAGTTGAGTTTAGCATCAGAGGACCTCACCATCACCTTGGAAATGAGACCTTTGTGTTTTGTACTCCTGTCATGTTGCTCTCCTCTCCTGCCTGCATAGAGAGCTTCTGACACCAAACCCTGACCAAAGAGGGTATGAGAACTTGGTCTGCACTGGACTGACAGGCACAGTTTCTCACCACCATCACCTCTTCTCTCTCCCATTCCTTTGCTCTACCTTTTCCTTTAGATGTTCTGGATTGAGCAGAGGGTGTCAGCAGTCTCTCTCTTTTCCTATCGTTTTCTATGGCTGACACCCCACATCAGGCAACAGAACTGATGGTCTGGAAGATGCTGTGAGGACTAACTGGAAGGAGACGTGGGGCTACACTACCAGTGGCAGCAGAGGAACATCTAGCGAGACTCAGAAAATACAGAAAAGGTAACAGCCTAGATAGACTGTGATAGTTTCTTCATTATGCTCCTACAGCATTCAGAGAATTTCAGTGACATCATTTCTTCTGTGAAATGAAAAGTGCGATCCTCCTCCAGCATGTAAGCCATCACCACAGATGCACCAGTTCCATTCTGAGATGTATTGTGGTGTGCTGAGCAGATCTCACCAGTGACATGGTGGTCAATAGCAAAAATCAGTATGAACATCATGGACATAAAGGAAATATTGTAAAATAGACTAATCTGTGCTACTCAGAAATAAGAGTATTCTTGCACGGTAGCTGCTAGAGGTGAATGTGATCTGTGCAGCTCTGCTTTGGTAGCAGCACTGGAATGGACACAGCACTGGAAGTCTGACTTAAGCTTTACGATGTCTGCTCACAACATGACAAACTGATGCAAATAGACAAAATGGGAAGATTGGCTGACAAGAATTCATGCTTCTGGGGAGATCATCCACCACAGATTTTGTAACCAAAATTAATGGCCAAAATGGCTAAAAACTGGATACCTGTGGAGGGGGTGGAAAGGCAAAAATATCTTTTGAAAACTTACTGGAGCCAGGCTGGAAGAAGTCAGATGGATCTGAGGAAAATGAAATGCATGTGTTGCACTGTTCAGAGATGATGGAAGTGAGGCATTACCAGGTACCAGTGGAGCTCAACAATCTCCACAGCAGATGTGAGCTGCTATGATCTGTGAAGATGCACTGTAACAGAGCAGAGCAGGATTGAAAACTCTAGTAAATGGGCACCTTCCACTCTGTGTGTGTTAGATGACATGGGGATACATGCTTTCCCTTAGGTAATAAAAAAAAAAAAGAAAAATAAAAACATATCTACCTTGCTTCTGCAAGGAAAAAGGCAGAGATCGGTTGCAAGAATGAGAACTCAACTGGCATCCTGTTTGCACCCAAAGTCTGGAAACAGTCAGTGCCAGCTCATCCGTTCGTTCAAGCAGAGATACGGATCTCACCGGGTGTAAAATGTAAAGTGCATATCCAGGAGAACATGTAGGCAGAAGACCAATTCCTTTTGTCCTCAGGGTAAAAACAACCAGAAGACCAATTTAGAACAGCTGGGAAGCAGGTTATTGCTTTCCTAGTGTGGCTGAGTGAAAGGCACTTTGATATAAAAATGTGTATATTGTTAATTAGCAACAAGTTCCTTCATTTAACAAGGGCCCTCTCAGGGTACAAAATGCAATAAATCAGCCAGCAGGACCACAGAGGAAGCCTGGGGAACTGTTGGAAGAGTTGGACTGGTACAAGGTCCTGGAGGTGTTTTTGTCAGTCCTGTAAAGTGCCACATGGTAGATAAGTGAGATAAATGTAAGTCAGGAAGTGTGTTCACTCTCCTGCTCTGAGGAAGAGTTCACCGTACCTAGCATTGATGTCTGCCTAAACTTTCCCTTGAAAATCTTTGATGATGGGTGTCATGTCTGGGAGTTAAGGTGTAGCTGTTGTCTCTCATTGTCTGGTATTTTTCATCTCCAAGGGTGAAAACTTGCCGCAGAAACACCCTGTGCTGGCTCCCTGCAATGTGTATTCACCACCTTCTGAACCTGTTCAAGATTCAGATCTCTGCAAACTGCCTTAGACTGATCTGTCATTTTCTACAGAGGCAGTGCATCCCAGTTTCTCGTCTCCACCCTGGTTTGTCCCTTGACACTTGGTTCATCCCATGAAACTAGACTGTCTTTTTAATGAGACAGATTACAAGTGTAATTATCCAGGCTTCATATGTCAGAGGAATAGGTACAAAAGATGAAAGAAAAAAGAAACTACAAGTGAAGTAAAATTCAGCTCAACAATAGGAAATGTCCTTGTTGCACTAGGGATGCAGACTGCCTTATTTCCCCCTCCTAACAGAAGACCACTATGTTTCAGGATTAGCTGCTTCTCCGCTCAGGACAGTCATACCTGTCTTAAAAATCTCTTACAGCACTCTGCATGGTGCATTGCCAAAGTGTGTGTTGTACATATGTTCAGTTGTGTCAGTGCCATGAAGCATGCTCTCAGGTTTTTACTATTAAAAAGGTACCAGGGGAATGGATATTCTCTCTTGACTTGTCTCTCAAGGAAAGCTGTTCCCTCACCTACTCTGGGCTGGGGGCACAGTGGGAAGTCCACCACTTCCATCATAACCTAATGATTCAGTGATATTCAAATCCACTTTTTGTGTGCTGTGGACTGTATTGTTTGCACCCTGTCTTTCCTTTTAGTGAATCTGGACAATGACTGACATTTCTCCTTTTGTGTGTGTTCATATGTGTATGTATAAGAAAGCATAAAGTATATACATCTATAACAAGTATCTCTGTGAATATACAAATATATACATATCATATGCTACTTCCTCTCAATCTATTCGTTTAGACAGAGTCCTTTAACAATTCCTGACAGATCCTGTGTTTTCAGGAGTGTTGTCTCTGTTGCTGCAACTGGCTGTTTTTCACTGGCTATTCTGAATGTGTTCCAGCTCTCTATTGAACTGTGCTGCATGAAGCTGGACATGGTGATCAAGGTGGAGCACGGTCACATAGGGTACAATGTCTTGTGTATGGTTACATAAAGGTGACTATGAATAAATCCCCAAATGCAAAAATGGCAAATAAAAAAGGTAATTTGGTGTCTCAAATTAGGACTGCTTGACAGTACACTACTGGATTAATCAAGCTTAATCTTTTTAAGTATTACCCTTTGTTGTTTATTTAATAGCACCATGATTACTTCATACTATGTCTCCAATTTACAGAGTAATTTAAGACTTTAATCCTATTATCCCAAATGCTTGCAATGCCTCATGGCCAGGTACCTTCTGTATGTTTTCCAACTGTAACCTCTTCTGTAATCCAACCAGCTTGAAGTAAAGCTACTCACTGGTTGAGGCTTTCTTGAACAGCTATGTAGCTACCTCATGGCAATTTCATTTAGATAAAATTACATGCAGTTTGCTGAAAAAAACCCCAAATCATCTGGATTAATGTTAGAAGCCCAGTAAAGTCAGTGTCTCAAAAGATCTGTCTACCCTTTCTGATCCACCAAATCCCATCAGAGAAATCAGGTAGGTCTGCTGTAGTTTATTCTTCACAGCTCTATCTTGACTGTCCTTCCCAGCCTCAGCCCTTAAGCCAGTGTCCATCAAACTGCTCATGGTCCAGGAGGCTGTTGTGAGTGGCCTGGAGATAGTCCATGCTTGGCATCTGCTCCTGAAGAGGCCACATTAGTTTGTTGTCCTCTTCCCCACCATCCAGCCTGTAAAGGTATCACGCCAGACTTGCCTGCTGCATGATTATGTCTAAGGAGACAGCAAGGGTCAGGAATGCTACTTTCAGTGCTTGTAAGTTGCTATGTAGTAATTTGTTCTTGTGTGTCACCATGTATAAAAATTGAATTAATCTTGATTCCCCAGGGTCTCTTTGTTTAATCAGATGGGGGTATATTTACCTTCATCTTGATCACTTGGACCTTCATTGTACCCACAAGTTCCTGAAGACCATGAATTTACAGTTCAGAGTCTGCTTTGACTTGCTTCTTCAACACCTTAGGAGGCATTTCTTTGAGAGATACCGACAAGAATTCATCTAAGCTATTTAAGTGTTATATCTTTATTCTATCCCTCTCCTAGACTCTTTCAATTTCGTTATAAAACCATTACTCTGAGTAGCTGATCACACATGATCTTTTTACGAAGACTGATACAAAAAGAGATTAATTTTTTCAGATATCTCTCTGATCAGTGCTCTCCTCTGATTTGAACAATCAGCCTATATATTCCTTTGTCTTTTTCACACTTCCGTGTTTGTCTTTTTTTTTGTAAAACCTTTTCTAATTTGCTTTTATGTCCTTTGCTACTTGTAAGTAATTTTGGAACTGACTTTTTCTGATTTTATCCCTGCATGTCTTGCTGCTTTCTTAATACTGTTGTGATCAAATAAAGTGGTAGGTTCTTACCTACTAGGATGCTAGTTCTTATTACTGTAGTCAAACTGGGGAGTCCAGATCTAAAATCCTGTCTCTGCAAGATGTTGAGATGGACATCTTCAGCCCCAACACCAAACATAGCGAGGACTGTGTTCTGTAACGGTTAAAGAAAATTGTTTTGGATCACCTGGAATGTTTTTATTTCCCAAAGATACTATGCGGACTTACAATACTGCAGTAAAAAAACAAAAACAAAAAAAAAAAAACCCCACAAAGGCTTCCTGAGAAATCTTGGAAAGTCAGTTATTAAATATCAAACGGAGTAATCTTTACATTATAATTTTCTTAGAGTTGCTCTGAGTTTATACATTAGCTTTCCAAAGCATACAACTGAAATGCAGCCAGCTTTGCAGTGAAGGGCAATAGCCAGGCAGGCTGTTGACAAGGCAGAGAAAATGTTGGTGAAGGACAATGGGCAATCCTTCTTTTCATGAGAAAAGTGTCACTCGTTCTTGAATGTCCTTGCAGAGCAAACAAGGCCTCATTTTTTACTATCCCATATTATCATAATGGCTCTCTGTTATACACCAAGTAGTCACTAACAAGGCTACCCCATGAACTTTCTTTTTAATTACTTCCAGGTTAATGTATCATATTTCGTTCAGGTTCATTTGCCCAGGCCACATTTTTCCCTTTTGGATGCCCATTCTGGCCCCTCTGTGCCTCAAACACCAACAAAATGAATATCAGTCTCAAAGCAAAAAATATCTCTGCCTGTCAGACAACTCTGTAATTTACATTTAGATTTATGTAATTTCTCAGAGTCTGCAAGTTACAGATCTGGGAACATGTTGGCCTGCAAAACCTTTTTAAATAGCTGAAGCTGCATTCTTATCCTCTTTTCAAACTATCAGACACCAGGTGCTGACCCAGTCCCATTAACCAATTACTCACACGTCACACAATTAATCTTTCATTGCGATTCAATCAAGTTCATCCCCATCTCCATATTATTCTTTGCAAACCCACTGTGTAAAACCTGCACATTTTTGTCACTGTTCATTTTGCCCTGGTCTGTGCTGCTTCAGGCAGCGAAATGAAGTGACTGTAAATGTAATTTATAGAATCATTGGCTGATGGAAACTCTTTTCAGGCTGACCTGATACGACAGGTTGTAATCGTTTCTTCGGAACCACTCTGGTTTGTCAAGTAGACAGGTTTTTTCTTTAAATATCCAAAATAACAGATTTGTTTGAACATGATTAGATGTTGTTCAGAGCTCTATTACTGTCTTATCCTTTGTTTCTTTTGTTTCAGAGAAACCCTTTTTCTTGCAGCCTTTTGCTCGTACTGAGCTTTGTAAAGAAAAAGAAGGTAATTCTAGCAGGCCAAAATTAGGTACAGAAATTGAAACCTCCACTCTTACCTTCAGGTATTTGAGCTGAATTCAGTAAAAGCCTTTGCCATAT
Organism: Lathamus discolor; assembly: GCF_037157495.1. Classification (NCBI taxonomy): domain Eukaryota; kingdom Metazoa; phylum Chordata; class Aves; order Psittaciformes; family Psittacidae; genus Lathamus; species Lathamus discolor. Next base: position 91,619,185 of record NC_088887.1, on the reverse strand, counting down.
GTGGGGTACAGGACCATGTGCTGCCTCTTCTGACAGTAGTAGACCTCTCTGTTCCCATTTCCTTCACAGTATTCACATGCCGTGGACAGGGCTCTGCATTAGCATCACATCTGCTTAGCTCAGCGCGGTTAAATATCATCGTTTGGTTCCAGAGAAGGAATAGCATGTGTGCCACGCATCTCAGTGTTAGCACTGGCAGATCTGCTTAGGTGTCAGAGGATTACTGTGAAGGATAAATCATGAAGGATAAAACTCCTCTTTTCTCAGGTGGACAAAAAAGTTAGAGGACAAGAAGGGATCTTAAGCGTTCACTTACTTAATCCACCACCCTGCCATAAGGCAGGTTCAACCCTAATTATGGAAATCCTGATAGATACTTGACTAAGCAGCTAAAAGACGTGCAATGTGGGAACTGCACATCCTCTGCCAACAAGGGGTGCATGCAGTGGAATCACTGCCCTTCTCCATATGGCTGGGAAGTTCTCTTTATTATCTGTCTGAATCGCTGTCACTTCAGTTTGTCTGTGACTTTCATCCTGACCATCAAAGGCATCAAGAACAGAGTATTCCTCTTCTGTTTGTGATCTTTTTGCCTAGCTTATTTTGCATCCCTTCTCATATTTTTTAGGTAACCTAGCCCAAATCTTTCAATTTTTCCTTCTGGGTCATTTGCTAGAACTCTAATTATTCTCCTTACTCCTCTCAGGATTTATGTCTGGATTTACCATCAAAATGTATCGCTAAAAAACTGGACACAACTTGCCAGGGATGTTTTACCAGGGCAGAATAAAAAACTTGGTGTGTCATGCTGTGCAAGTATCTATAAGCCCCTGTAGGACGATTGCTCCTTTTTGGGACAGCTTGCTGTTGTTCACTTGTATTTGGTTTTGTTCTACAAAAGTCCTCAGTGTTTTTTTCAAAATAGCTAATTACAGTTTCTTTTTTCTTTTTTTTTTTTTTTTTTTGTATTTGCACAGCAGATGATTATTTCTGCCTGCAACAGAATTCATTCTTCTAACCAGCTTCATAACCATTTGCAGCTATTTTGTGTTGTCCATGTTCTCCTGCGGGAAAGTTATGGAACACAGTGTGAAATGCTGCATGGATAACAGGGTGTATGACATTCTAAGGTATTACTTTATGGCTTCTCTCTCTTTTTTGTTAGGCACCATAATCACCATTTCCTATCCCTTCTGCACCTTCTGAACCCTTAGGAGTTCTCAGGGATGCTCCCTGAATGAACTGGAATAAAAGTCCTGAGACCCAGCTGATGTGAAAGTTTTTAACTGCTTTATGCCTTTAGAGCTCCCCAGCCTGTGTTTCCCTATTCGGAAATGAGGTCTTGTCCCCTACTTGCACCTATGAACTGACAGCCTTTTGATCAGAGTTTCACTTTCTAGTGAAGGTATGCAAGAAAGTTAAAGAGCTCTCCTGAAGCTGTCTCTTGATACCTTTCTTTCTCCACTGAATACCAGACCAACACTTTTCTTAATCTTTGTGTTAATGTCAGTACTCTTATAAACCAATTATTTCTTGCTGTCTTCCATGTTCCTTATTAGCTGAATCTCGTTACATTGCTTATTTTCTCTCTCTCTCTCTCTCTCTCTCTCTGTGTGTGTGTGTGTGTTCAATGTTCTTTGTTCTTGGAATCCTGAAATTTGTCTTATTGGGACATCTTTTTGTCCCTCAAATCTAGCTTACTCATATTTGTATCTGACACCTTTTTCCTCTACAGATTTGTACCTATGCCTGTGGTTTATTTGTTTTGCTTTGGTGAGATATTTTCTTTAGGAAATGCCGCCTTTAACTCTTACTTTCTTTGGATCAGATCCACAGATAATTTTATCATGAAAATCTCTGAATTCATTGAAGTCTCCCTTCCAGAACCCCACCTGTTTTGTTTGGTTATTATTCTTGTTGGTAAACGTTATCCACCTAACTGTGTTATGCCAATTCATTTATGGACTTGACTGTGTATCTAGCTTATCACTGTCTCCTGTTTACTTGCACTAGGATATAGTAACGGAATTGTTCTGGGGACTGACTTAGCAGCCTCCTCTATGGACCCTATGGGAGCACCCTGATCTCCCCTTTTTCTTAGCAGTCTGTTCATAGAATCAGAATGGTTTAGTTTGGAAAGAACCAACCTAAACCTTTTAGGTTTAGGTTGGTCACCTAGTCCACCCCCCCTGCCATAAGGAGGGATGTCCTCGTGTTTCTCAGGGCCTCATCCAGCCTGACCTTGAATGTTCCCAGGGAGGGAGCATCTACCACCTTCCTGAGCAACCTGTTCCAGTGTTTCATCATACCAATCATAAATAATTTCTTCCTTATATCTAGTCTCTTTCAGTTTAAAACCATTACTCTTTGTCTCATAACAACTGGCCCTTTTAAAATGTCTGTTCCCATTTTCTTGTAAGTCTCCTTTAAGGACTTACAGGCTGCAATAAGATCTCCAAAAAGCCATCTCTTCTCCATGCTGAACAAGCCCAACTCTCAGACTTTCTTCACAGGGAGGTATTCCAGCCCCTCTGATCATCTTTGTGGCTTTCCTCTGGACCTACTCCAACAGGTTACTATATTGAGGACTCCAGAGCTAGATGCCATACTTCAGATGGGGTATCTTTCCTTTCACTATCCTCTATTAAATTCAAATACACTCATAAATATAATCTTTTCCCAGCCGCTCATGAAACAACAGTCCACAGCTGAGAAAGCCAGTACTCCAGTGCCAGCTCCAAAAGCCTACTCTGTTTTTACCCAAAACATGATTCTTGTTAGAGACTGTTGGCACATACAAGTTTTTTCACCCACACTCTAGCTCCTTGTAGTCATTTTGGTCTGCCATTGTCACTGCAGTCAGTATTATTAATACCATACATATGAGCAGCGCAGGGTAGCAGTTAGTGCTAATTTACACGAGATGCCATGTCCGGTTGACAGACACATTCCTCTATTGCCCTAAGGAAAGAGGCAGCAATCACAACCACTGGTCTTACGTTTCTTTCTGGAAATGATGATGAATTGCTGAGCCTTTGGAGTATGCAGCTCTTCCTAAACTGCCAGTGAGGCTGGTGCTGTGCCTGCAACACAAGAATCAGGGCCGGCACACGTTGTCAGTAGGACTCAGGTTCAAAACAAACACATGGAGATGCAAAGGAGGAGTAAAAGGGCTGAGCTCCTTGCCAAAGGACACTGGGTACTAGAGATGTTTACACAATTGGACAAGCAGCAGAGAGATCAGCTGAGTGCTAGACATGTTTACAGAACTAAATCACTTCCATAGTAGGCAGTGGAGTATGTAGCCTGCTAGATACAAGTAAGTCCCTCCATTCCCCTTCAGGGATCAGAGGTGCTTTGTTGTTTTGCTGTGTTCCCTTAATACTATTCCAGTTATGTCTGGAAAATCTCATGGTTTTTGTGAGCTGCTGGCATAAATGTTTCTCTGTCTTCAATAATACAAAGATCTTTGCTTTGGAATAAAATCTCACTGCTTTTTGTCTTGGTGCCATGAGTCTGCATCAGTCTTGGAGGATTGTGCATTTTACTTTACCCATTACTAAAAGAAAAATAAGAGCATAGCTACACCAGGTATTTTGTTGCCTGATAGCACCTCTGCCTTTCAGAAGCAAGCTATGCAAAAGTGGCACTTTTCATCCTTTTGGAACATGACCCTAGACAATCCCCCTTTGCCTTCCCTGAGATGATGCAAATCTACCATAAAGCCAGAGGCTTTTGGTGTGCTGCTGCACCTATGAAGCATCTCTGAATACAGTGGCTGGGGATTGTGCAGTTCTGCATGTCACTTTAATGAGGTGAGATATAGGTGAAACTGGGAGGTCATAATTCTGAGATGTCCTTGTTTTTGCAAGATTAAGTAATTTATGCTGTTATGTTCACATAACATATGTGAACATAACAAGAGGTTATGAAGAAACAAGAGGTTTCTGAGATAAAGTCTCTAAAAAACCCTGATAGCAAGTCCTTTGATGTGTAATGTAACACTTAGGATGTATCTTTTCTTTATCTTTATGAAGAACCTGGAGTCGGATTATAAACCCACAAGATGAAGTTGTTCTTGTCATCCAAAGCCCGAGGTGACAGCACACCCTTGCACTGTACATTTCATATCTATTATTTTTAAGTGGGAATTTTCATAGTTGTAGAATATGGGGTGGCAAACAGATCCTATAGGTGACTGCATGCAGATGTAAAGCCAAGATATTTGCAGAATTTGCTTATTACAAATATAGTCCAGGACATGAATAGCTTTGTACCAACAAATACTGACTCAAGGCACAGAAACATATGGACGAGCAAAAGAAGGCACCTGCTTGTCATGTGATTGCAATAAAAAATTATGGTGCTGTTTCCTTCAACCTGCTGCTTTGTTGACGGATTGGTTTTAAGTGAATCATTGTCTTGCCTAGGCTTAATGAGTGAATGAGTCAAAGGTGGGAATTTAATTTCAAGGACTAAACTGAGCAGAAAATCCTTGAGACCACAGACAACACTGTAGCACTAAGGTCCGGATGAAAACATACACTTTGGATCGTGATTAGGACTTCAGCCTTTGGGACAAAAGAGTCCTGGCAAAGAGAATTGACCAGGATTTCTTCTTTTTTTTTTTTAGGTTCTGGGAGGAATTAAAGTTGTGTTAATACCTTTTAAGGAGAGGATTTTCTGGCAAGAGGATTTGGTTCACCTCCTCCTTTTGTGAGAGGGAGAGGCAGCTGCCATTTCAACACTGGAAAGAAAGAACAAAGAATGTGAAGTTCGTGACACGGTGCTGAGCAGGGGCTCCATCCCCTTTGTTCTAGATGTAGGTAGCACATTGGTTTCTCTAATCATTTGCAAATGTTCAGATTCATCTGCCCACTTCTGAGCTGGTCCCCTCAGGCTCTCTTTCTAGTCAAAGGAGGGAAGACGCATGGCTGCAGACTGCTTTCCCTCTTCTCCATGTATGCAGTTGAAAGAGTTGAAATTGGTCTGTTCTATATAGAAGGAAAGCCAGGATGAGTGATAAAGAAAAGCTGGGATGAATGATAATCTCTGCTGGGGATTTTTACATCAGCAACATCTGAAGTTAGGTGATACGAAGCAAGCACAAGAGATTGTACATTGTTCAAGGCAAAAAAAGAACTTTCCTTTCAGTTTTTTACAAGTGAGACCAATTTGTTTAAAGTGCATTTTACTTTCCATTATAGCTGAATTGTGTGCAGGGACTCTAGATTTCAGTGGCAGTGCTCTGCTCTCCTCAGTCTGATGTTGCTAACAATAAGCATCTTCTTTTGTGCATGACATCTCCCAGGGAAGCATAGTGTCATATCACAGGCTTCTGGGCCTCATTTTTATATAATTAACTGTTTTGACACCTGAAATGTTGCAATTAAGCTTTCATGTGTAAAGCAGGAACATATGCCACTGTCAAATGAATGTGAATGAGACAAGTCAGGCATTTCATGTTAATTTCACTTTACTGTGATTAACTCTCTTGTTAGTGGTGACCATACACATAAACTATTGGTGGTGACTATCACTTGCAAACAAACCTGACAGTTTCTTGGTAAGGTTGTCCTCTTCTCTTCTCTTCTCTTCTCTTCTCTTCTCTTCTCTTCTCTTCTCTTCTCTTCTCTTCTCTTCTCTTCTCTTCTCTTCTCTTCTCTTCTCTTCTCTTCTCTTCTCTTCTCTTCTCTCCTCTCCTCTCCTCTCCTCTCCTCTCCTCTCCTCTCCTCTCCTCTCCTCTCCTCTCCTCTCCTCTCCTCTCCTCTCCTCTCCTCTCCTCTCCTCTCCTCTCCTCTCCTCTCCTCTCCTCTCCTCTCCTCTCCTCTCCTCTCCTCTCCTCTCCTCTCCTCCCTTTCCTTTCCTTTCCTTTCCTTTCCTTTCCTTTCCTTTCCTTTCCTTTCCTTTCCTTTCCTTTCCTTTCCTTTCCTTTCCTTTCCTTTCCTTTCCTTTCCTTTCCTTTCCTTTCCTTTCCTTTCCTTTCCTTTCCTTTCCTTTCCTTTCTCTCTCCTCTCCTCCCCTTCCCTCCCTTCCCCTTCTTTCATTGAGAAACCAGTGTGATGGCAACACATAACTGTTATGTGAAATCTGATTGCAGGGTCATTTTTTCTGGTTGAAATTTCAGGCAGGAATTCAATTTGCCTTTTCAGCATCGTATTTTTGGGCTGGCAACTAGAAAATAATTACACTTAAAACCTGCACAGATTGGAGCTGGAAGCAGTGAGACAATAAAGCCCCATAATACCAGCTGTATAGCTGCCTCCAGGCTAGCGGCGCACCTTGAGTCATGCCATTTAGGAGCTGTCTCCAGCAAACACTGAAGTCTACAGGGGCCTTTGATTTCTTCTCAGTAGCTGCTGGATCAGATTGCTGTAGTCTCCTCTCAAAGTCTAAGAACAAGGGGGCAAAAGGCAAGTTTAATGAGCTACATTGTATGGATAAAATAATATCACTCTAAGAAGAACCATTCCCTTTGCAGGAACATCAGATTTGCAGGGGGGTAAGAGTTCAGGGCACTTTGATTATTACAGTAACAATTAAAAGTGCAGTTTACGCGCAAGGTATTTTACACTCATCTAAAAAGGTATTTTACACTCATCTAAAACTTTACAGTGATGTGAGATGTATCTGCTGTATATGTGCAACACACCAATCATTTGGCAAAAAATTACCCCAAAGTTCAGTTGTGTGAATTGGTTAGTTAAAGCATTTCCCATTCCCTTCTCAAAGCCAGTCACACAGGGGTCAGGCTGTTCTGCCAGGAAAATGTCCCAAGAGGAATATTTTATTTTACCTTTGTCAGCACTTAGGAGAGGATTTTGCTCAAGTCACCTTTGTATATTTTATTCATTAGGCTATGATCCCAAAAAGCTATAGTAACCCTCTGCTTGTAATGATTTTGTGCAGTCTGAAGATGATGAGTACTTGTGAGGACATGCAAGGGACCTCATAGGAGTAGATCCTTATTTAGGCCATCTGTGTTCATATACCTGACTTCTTTTCTGAGTTAAGAAATGGGACAGGTTAATTCTTTGAGACAAGGTGCTGAAACTGTGCTAATCAAAGCATCCTAAAGGTGCAGGATGAAAGATGAATCTTCTTGGTTTATCTAATTAAAAGCAGTTCTAACTTTATTTTAATATAGGCTTGTGTATTTAGTATTAAAGATATTGGAGATGGAAAGGGAAGAAATGATCCTGCACAGCCTTTCACAGGAAGGGCTTAATTTATTCTTGGCTGCTGATTTTGATGCTCTGTCTTCGTGCCATTGAATTTTAACTGTTTATTACCTTGTGGAAAGATTTACTGTATTGCATTCCTTCTGAGAGAAATAAAAACTTTTCATCCCTCTTTGGGGATTTGGTAATCAAGGAATAGAAAAGTGCATTCTGGAGCTGAAGTTAATGAGAGCTAATTCTGTTCCTTGTGGACCACAGATGCCCCATGTTCCCTGCAGAGGGAACAGGGAGAAAGCTGCTTCTTCAACTCTACCATCCTGAGGCTTAAGCAGTTAATCTGTAGCGTGGGTTTGCAGGTTGGAACCTGTTACTCCTCAAGTCAAAAGAATTCTCTTAAAACTATAGTTACAATTCCCTCTGATTCTCCACAATGTCAGTGGATTCAAGGATAGATAGGAAGATAGTATTCCAGTTATCTGACCACGATGCTGCAGCATGAAATGGCAAGGTGCCACCAACTGCACGGAGGGATCATATTTTTTTCTGTCTAAGCATTTTTAATGCCGTGCCCAGGCACCTTGGAGATAAATTCATCATAATCAATTCCACTTTTAAAGGAGTGGAAAGCTCTCATTCAATTTTTCATTTCAAACCACTCTTTGTGGTTCCTCTGCCTCAGTGGTCGTCTTTCAGGAGCAACGCTGATGGGTTGTGCTCCAAGATTCATTACTAAAGAAGCTGTGTGTGCGAAATTGATGGGTCTTGCATTATACTATCAAGGTGACTTGTTCACTGGACTGCTTTGCTATCCTATCCATTAGCAGAAAGTACTCTTCATTAGTAAAAAATCCAATCGGCAGACTGCATAATTGCCATTTCTGTCTTACTTAATGGAAGGAGTCTTGTTGTACTGCATGTTTTCAGCTATGTGCAGCAACCTTCACATTAAAATGCAACAAATTAAGCGGAGCTGTTACAAAAGGCAGGTTTTTTTTTTACTAACAGTTACAGACTGCAAAGTTTATATGGCTTGCTTTGAACTGAAAATTTCAATTAGAGGTTGAACTATATATAACAAAGAAGCCTAAATAGTTGAGAATTAAAGCTCCTTCTGAATGTGTAGCTTGTGCATATTCATCAGGCTTGAAGAGTTGATGTAATGGCTGTCTTTAGGAAACATCAGAAGTATGCACACATTCTGCTGCCCTTTTGACACCTGAACATTTTAGAAGACGGTTATTCCACTTGACATGTGGCTGTGGAATTGTGGGGTTTCTATTGTGATCCCATTATTTGAGCTCACATTTCTCCACAGTCTGAAAGACCAGGAGGGCAGGGTGTCATCTGTTCTACCTTCTGTGTGTCACCCATGGTAGATACCAGAGCAGTATTGGCTGGCATGGCAGTATAGAGATGCATGGCCATTATGTGGACTCTCTGTCCTCGTGCCCTTCCTTTAGCTATCAACATGAATAGAAGGAGCAGGACTGACGCTTGGATTTAAGACAAAAAGAGTCTTAGGTTTTATGAGGCCTCATATGTATCTTTGTCAGACATTTCCTTCCTCTTATTCATTTGAGGGCTTTGAGAAATAACAGTCCAACAGCATTGCTATTCTGAGGATATTCTGGTATATGTCTTCAAATACACACCACACCTGTGGCCATACCAGCTCTGGATCACCCACCATCGTTTCCTTCATGACCTTTAAAGATGTCAGATGAGACTGGTTTTCTCCCCTGTTGCTTCATTTTGCACTAGATGCAATTTCAGGTCCCAGAAGCAAAATCAGGCAGCACATTAATCAACTCTGCTTCCCAGTCTCTGCACTTCTGTCTTTCCGTAGTTTATTTTTCTGTCTAATACAACACAGATTTAAAAATAGGGGTATATTACCCTCTCAAAATGCATACGATTCTAGTATCAGCAGTGGAATAAGCTCATTTAGATGAAAGGAACTCTTTTCTTTCAGTGGAGCGAAATACCTTATCTGTCTCTGCTTGGATGACATTCAAGTGTTATGCCTCCTACGGTATATAGGACTGATGTTACATGCAAGGCATCTGCTCAGTGTATTTTCGATATGCTGCCGGAAAATATTTCCCTTAATAATTCTTCAGTGTATGCCAGTGCATGGATCACAAAAAGGAAAAGCTGCATTACTGAAATAAAACTGCAGAGGGGTTTTAAACGTGCCCAGCTAACATATGAAACTTAATGGCTATCTCTGCAGCTGGGAGGGAGGAAGAAGCATTTCTGAACCACCTCGTGTTTATTCTTCTCTGATGTCAGTGACCAGAATGCTTTATGAGCATGGTTTTATAGTGAGATGTATAGTCCTCATCTTAATAATATACTTCATGTAAAACACACAACAGTGCAATGTAGGAAGTGTATTTGGAAGGCAAGAAAGTGTACTTGCTTTGTGTGCCAAGAAAACTCAAGTCAAATTTATTAGTTGGTGACATAGTTAATTTAATAGTAGATGATAATTTTAGAATTACTGACATATACAAATGTTGCCATAAAATTAGACTGAAAATTAATAAAATCAGCAATTCATCTAGTTCTTTTTATTTCTTAGAATAGAGAAACATTTCCTCAAACTTCTAAGTGAAGTTATTTTTCTGCTGCAGTTCAGTTGTGTAAAACCCACACATCACATTAAAAAGAAATAGAAAATGGTATAGCAATGCTTTATTTTGTTCTGGAGAAAACAATGTTGTCGTGTAATTGCTTTTTTCCTGAGCTCTTTCACTTGACCCTGGTTGCTTATTATAAAGTTTTAGGTGCCACAGCATAGGGTTTATCGACCCCTGCTTGTTGCCCATTTGTTTTGAGTTACTGAGCACTGTAAAGCTTGGAAAGATTAGTGTAAAAATTATAATTTGGTCCTGTTTGTTAGAAATGGATGTGGAAAAAGTGTTAGCAGTAAACGTCCTCTTTTTCAGCTTTTATTATTAAAGCCTGAAGGGCTGCAGTACCTCAAGCTGCTCAGCATTAACTTGTTCAGTTCTGGAAAGTGTGCCTTTGGATGGGCCAGGCTAAGGATTGGTCATATGAGGCAAAACAAGGAAAACTGTTGGAGGGAAGCAGTTTATAACAACTGCAGCTGAGACCATTTTCTAACCCCTCGTGTGGTCTTTCCATTCCCCTAAGCAGGAGCGTTGCCATAATTAATTGAGAACCAAAACCAACTACATCTTTCAAGTTGCTGGCCCATGTTCCTTTAACAGAGAGTCTGATGCAGAGCTCTGTCACATCTCATGGCATCCGCCACCTCCTGATACCGCTGTACTATTCTGTAATAAAAAGTTGCTACCATAATTTTTCCTTCTGAGCTTACACAGACTAGTTTATTACCCAGGGCCCATAAGCCACGTGTCAAGCTTGGCTGCCTGCAGCTTGAAGAGACTGATCACAAACATTCATATCTTCAGAAGGTCAAAACATTCAAGTATTACATATGAATTTAGACCACTGCCATAAATAATCTGGTGTATACATAAAGTAAAAATTGATGTAGTCATCAAAATTCTTTTACTGAGTAAAATGAAAAGTCATTCAAAATAAATGTGAAAAATCAAACAAACGCATTAGACTTTTACAGTTTTACTGGTGAGAAAAGCCATGAGTGTTTGTGCCTTCTGTCTGCTGCTCATGTTGAGGAGCAGTGGAATGTACCTTGCAAGATCACTTCAAATGCTGAACGCTGGACAGCTTTTATCTGAGGAGTCATGTTTGAAGAAATCAGGAAGCTCTTTTTATAAGGATTTAGTTTCAGGTGTGAATTACAGAAAGAGAAGGGTTTGCAAGGTATGTGAAAACTTCAATATCTAACATAAGTGATGTATAGACCAATCCCTCTGTTCAAGGAATGAATGACTAAAAAATGTCTTCCTAAAAATAACTAGCACACACCACTAAAGCTCTTCCGTAACTATTTTTAGATTTAATTAATTTTAACTTTTAAATTGAATAAATTTATTAATTTTAAAATGTAACTAAAGCAATTCACGCCATATAATTCAGAAGCTGAGTTTTATACTTTAATAAAACCATAAAAGCACAGAAAGAGAACACATCATAGATAATATTTTCCAAGTTATTTTTACTTGAACTCCTTAGGCAATACAAGCATTTTTTCCTATGAAAAAATGGCCTGTGTATTTGTTTGCTTCTAAAGGAAGATAAAGAAAGATGAAATGCATAAAGAAAACTTACTGTGTACTTCAACTGGACCGTATACTTTAACTCCAAATACATCAAATTATGATGTACAAAGAAATACTGAGGAGAGGAGGGAGAATTACATACTGTATTTACATGGTGTCTAAGAAGTTTTATAGCTTTTTCTACTCTCCTACTTATACAAAAGAAACTGTGAATTAACTTGATGTCTGCTTGAAAGGATTAATTCAGAAATACAATATCTTAGAAGGATGAAAAACCCTGAAATACGTTTCTAAAAGCTTCTCAAACTGTAAGAAAAGGTAACTTAAGATCTATAATTTTAGATGTAAATATTTATTTTAAAACCAGGAGATGCTAGGCTGCTACTAGCATTTTGTTCATTGAAAACATCAGTAGATGGTTTTGTAACTTTGCTTGATAAACTATTCAGTAGTGTCCTGAACTGTCAGTTTTCTGTTGTAGACTATTACCCACTAATTCAAATGACCAAGTTTATTATGTTCAGGAAAATGAGTCTGTACTTCCACCTTCACTTGGTAGGTCATCCTTCTAGCATTTCAGACACAGTTCTCTACTCCTAGGCTTTTTATTTTAGCATGTCCTTAGCAAGTGACAACATGCAGTGAGTGAATTGTTATAATTTTCCCTTTTACATAAGTTTTCTTTGTGATTGAAACCCCATTTTATTTAGTCAAATATATTGTACTTTGCAGATGATAGTAATTTTTACTGCACCCTGTAAACAAGGGTAGTAAGTCTTAACAGTGGAGATGCAGAAGACTTTGGTGGAGCAATTAGGAGTAGTTGTACTTCCAGTTATCCACTAAAGGTGCATTAAGTCCCAGTTCTATGGTTACTATATACCATTTCAAGTTACCAAAAGTGGCCCTGTATGACAGCTTTCCCCACTGTTTGCAAGGGGAGCTGAAGAAATGACTGTCTGATAGGCTTTCTCTGTGTCTTCCCCTGAGTTCTGTTAATACCTCTTATTTTTTTTTCAGCGAATGTGGGAAATGTAATTGGAGTATATAAAGACACTTACAATAGCTGCAGAAACAAGAGGTTGATTCCCATGATGGCTGAAAACCCCTCCATGCAGTATGTGTAAACAGGCCCAGTTTCTGAGTTCTAATTAACTTTATTAATGTTTGGTGCAGGAAGTACAAAGGCAACTTCAACAAGGATATAAAAAGCACTGGAGCATTGAAACACTTCATGTAACTGACTCTTGTTGAAAGATGTATTTTTCAGCATTTTGTAAAGAAAAATGGAGTAATTTAGAAGAAAGATATTGGATACACTCATAATAAGGAAGCTTTAAATAATGGAGCAAAGATACTAATAATAGAGTTCTACTTGGTAACATAGGTAGCAATTCTTTATGACGTACAATTAATAAATACGATAGTGAACCCATAACAATGTACAATGACAGGGCAATAAAAGAGATGCAATTACATGCAAAATTCCTATTGTGCCAGCAAATAGGACTTCATGGGCTACTGGAAAATGAGTTTGTGAAAAACCAATTGTTAAAACTTTTTCCATTATATGTTACTTTTATAGAAACATACTAACTCACACGTAAAAAGATAAAATATTAACTGGTAAATAACCGTAAAGACATTTTCTCCCACTATGAATACAATTGCAAAACCTTGCAATCACAGAAGTTATATATATTATTTTGATATAATATTCATAACTAAGCTTAACAGCAGTAATATATTAATCGCACATAAAGTATATTATTTGTATAGATTGTTTGTTTACTGTCCATGGATTTCTATCTTGTAAACACATAGAAGCTTTGGTGCTCTTCAATGAACTAAAACTAGAATACGCTGATTTATGTTACATATTTCCTATTACTATAACTGCAGTGGATGCTATAATACTACTTTTTAGGCGCCAAAACCTTTTAAGTATAGAAATTGCAGTAGAAAATAAAATAATACGTTTTCTGTTATTTACTGACCCTTATTTCCAGGCATGATGATTTAACAATATTTAAAAGATATTCTTATTTTGTGAAGCTCTCAAAACATGTGGTCAGCAGCTTGTCCATGAAAATGATTGTGCCTTGGAATAATTTAGGATCTGTTTTCTTCTGATGTTTTTGTATGCTAAGTAGGTGAAAATATAAAACAAAAATCATCATGCAGTTATGCAAAACTGTAGTATTATTTTGTACAGCCTTGCTAACAGCTTAAATAGATCATTCAGCCATAGAGAAGTTAGGAACTCAGAAGTATGTGATATCAATAATAGAAAATGAGTGTATCTTTGGAGATGTAGTCTCTTATAGCTTGGTTTTAACCTCTGACTTAATCCTTTATATGTTTATTCTATAGTGCTCGCAGTCTTGCCAGGAGGGCTTCTACTTCTGGAATGTCTTCTCCCTTGGAAGGAGATCCAATATCACCCGTTTTCTTTTCTTTGTTGCCTTCTCTGTGACAGGCTTCCTTTTTCCCAACAGGCTTATTCCACACCGCAGAACTTGTTACAACATCATAAGTAGCTTCTTTGGAGACTGGGCTTCTTGTCAGGTTTAAACTGATACTGTGGTGCGAACATGACTTCTCTAGTTGTCCTTTCTGGTTCTCTGCAGAAGATAAACCAAACAAACATTGTTTCACTATTAAAATACTTAGTTTCAGTTTTTGTAATATGAAAAGACCTCTTGATCAGACAAATTTTACATGAAGATGAGGTACTAGAAGAAGTAATGATAGCCAAGGAGACAAGAGAGCAGACTTTGGCCTCTTCAGGAGCCTGCTTAGTAAGGTTCCATGGGATATAGCCCTAGAGGGCAGAGGGGCCCAAGACTCTTGGTTGATATTCAAGGATCGCCTACTACAAGCTCAGGAGTGCTGCATCCCAACTAGAAGGAAGTGCAGCAGGAGGGCCAGGAGACCTCCTTGGATGGATAAGGAGCTGCCGAGAAAACTTAGAGGGGAAAAAAGAGGCTTATGAAAGGTGGAAGAAAAGACAGTCAGCCTGGGAAGAATACAGGGATGTTGTCCGGTAAGCTAGGGAAGAGGTTAGGAAAGCTAAGGCTCAGCTCGAATTAAACTTGGCAAGGGATGTTAAAGAGAACAGGAAGGGATTTTATAGGTACGTAGCAAACAAAAAACAGATTGGGGACAACGCAGGCCCCCTCCGGAATCTATCAGGAGAACTGGCTACCCTGGATTTGGAGAAGGCTGAAGTTCTCAATGACTTCTTTGCCTCCGTCTTCACTGGCAAATGCTCTGACCACACCACCCAAGTCTTGGAAGGCAGATACAGGGACTGTGAGAATGAAGACCTTGGGCCCACTGTAGGAGAGGATCTGGTTCGAGACCATCGTAAGAACCTGAACGTACACAAGCCCATGGGACCTGATGAAATCCATCCACAGGTCCTGAAGGAGCTGGCAAATGAAGTTGCTAAGCCACTGGCCATCGTATTTGAAAAATCATGAAAGTCAGGTGAAGTTCCCGATGACTGGAAAAAGGGAAATATAACCCCCATTTTCAAGAAGGGGAAAATGGATGACCCAGGGAATTACAGACCAGTCAGTCTCACCTCTGTGCCTGGTAAAATCTTGGAGCATATTCTCCTGGAAGGCATGCTAAGGCACGTGAAAAACAACAAGGTGGTTGGTGACAGCCAGCATGGCTTCACTAAGGGGAAATCCTGCCTGACCAATTTGGTGGCCTTCTATGATGGGGCTAAGGAACTGATGGACAGGGGTAGAGCAGTTGGCGTCATCTACCTGGATTTGTGCAAAGCATTCGACACTGTCCCACACCACATCATTGTCTCTAAATTGGAGAGGCATCAATTTGATAGGTGGACCACTGGGAGGGTAAAGAACTGGCTGGATGGCCACACACAAAGAGTTGTGGTCAATGGCTCAATGTCCAGCTGGAGACCACCTGAGTGGTGTCCCTCAGGGATTGGTGGTGGGACAGGTCTTGTTCAACATCTTTCTGGGTGACATGGACAGTGGGATTGAGTGCGCCCTCAGCAAGTTTGCCAATGACACCAAGCTGTGTGGTCCGGTTGATATGCTGGAGGGAAGGGATGCCACCCAGAGGGACCTTGACACGCTTGTGAGGTGGGCTGATGGCAACCTTATGAAGTTCAATCACGACAAGTGCAAGGTCCTACACCTGGGTGGGAGCAATCCCAGGCACAGCTACAGACTGGGCAAAGAAGAGATTCAGAGCAGCCCTGCAAAGAATGACTTCAGGGTGTTGGTCATTGACACACTTAACATGAGCTGGCAGTGTGAGCTCGCAGCCCAGAAAGCCAACCATATCCTGGGCTGCATCAAAAGGAGCGTGACCAGCAGGTCAAAGGAGGTGATCCTGCCCCTCTACTCTGCTCTCATGAGACCTCACCTGGAGTATTGTGTGCAGTTCTGGTGTCCTCAGCATAAAAAGGACATGGAACTGTTGGAACAAGTCCAGAGGAGGGCCACGAGGATGATCAGGGGACTGGAGCACCTCCCGTATGAAGATAGGCTGAGGAAGTTGGGGCTGTTCAGCCTGGAGAAGAGAAGGCTGCGTGGAGACCTCATAGCAGCCTTCCAGTACCTGAAGGGGGCCTATAGGGATGCTGGGACTATTCATTAGAGACTGTAGTGATAGGACAAGGGGTAATGGGTTAAAACTTAAACAGGGGAAGTTTGGATATAAGGAAGTAGCTCTTTACTGTGAGGGTGGTGAGGCACTGGAATGGGTTGCCCAGGGAAGCTGTGAATGCTCCATCCCTGGTGCTGTTCAAGGCCAGGTTGGACAGAGCCTTGGGTGACATGGTTTAGTGTGAGGTATCCCTGCCCATGGCAGGGGGGTTGGAACTAGATGGTCTTAAGGTCCTTTCCAACCTTAACTATTCTATGATTCTATAGGAAAAAAAATGTTATCAACTTCAAAAGCAGTAGGCTTGGTCTCTTGGAAGTGGTTCAGTCTTTACATAACTTCATTAGATTAGCATCCATAGTTCCTACAAAATCACAGGCAGAGCCTGAAAGGATTGTGTTTTCATACTGGAACAAAAGAGAAAACCATACTTGGCACCTCTCAGTGTCTTCCAAAGTTTTACCTGGTTGATTACATTTCCTACATACTTTTTTTTACTGCCCACATTTTAAAATATGTTTTTTTAAATACATTTCAAATTAATTATCCATTTTAATAATTTTTCTTTCCTTTGCATAACATGCTGCCTTTTGCTAAACATCATTTGCACTTAGCTTATACCCAGGATCTTTGCTCAATCGACATGTATTAATACACATATTTCTTCTTTTTGTTACCCTTCCCAATCAAGTGACTGTTCTCTAAACCAGCATTTGAGTGGTCCCTCTCATAGATCTCAAACTTTTTTAAAAGACAAGTGTTCTCAATATTCATGTAACCTTGAGCAAGGCTTGAAAATGGCTTTGACAAACTTGACATGACATTTAAAGTTTTTTGGTTATTCGCTGAAAGATGTTCCATCATCCCAATAGTAATGACTTTGGAGCACAGGCAGTCACTCATGACAGTGTGTTTTATGTGAGTGCTGAAAACTCCTACTGAAAACAGCTTGTACATTAAAAGGCAGCTGCTGAAGATATTTACTGCACTGTCATTCCCTGACCAGGGGCTCTCAGTGATGGATGAGGATTTTACACACTTTCTTGGACAATCTCAGCAAATTCTGTAAGTATGATCACCTTTTGGCAAATGGAGGAAAATAAATACCTTCTTTCTATCATCTTCTAAATCAGATAAACAATTCTTAATTAAAATTTGATAAAAGCCAAATTTTGCACTTGGCTGAAAAATTTAATTTCTACTTTACACTATGGAAAATAATTTGACCCTGAAGATGCAGCAGCACACATTTCAGTTCTCTTGCATCACAGCAGGCCAAAGATTGTTTATGAACACACCTTTCTAATTACAGGTAATAAACTCAGCATATATAATTAAAAATCCCTGGTATGTAGACTCTTGAATAGCCCATTCTAGTTAAATGTTTATATTTATTGATGCTGAACACATATCTGTATGTTGATAAAAGCATGGTACCTGTATCCATATACAAAATACCAGTTGCATCATAGCCCTTTTTGTTTATATTCAATCTAGGGGCAGCAGGAAAAATATCTGGTACATTCTTAAACACCCTGTGCTGCTCCACACACTGATTCAAAATGTGCATGCACTGGTGATTTGGTACCCTACCACATTCCACCCTCATGAGTCTGGATTGTTACCACACCTCCCCCAAATCTTATGCTATAGCGGTAAAATCAAAGAAAGAATTGCATTTTCAGCCTATAATTGTTGAGGTGGGTGCTTTAAAGAAGCCGATGCACTTTGCATATGAACTTAAAACTACAAGGGTGCAAGCTGCTGCAGGTTAGCATGTAACTTTGATCGGAACAGTAGAAAAGCTGCACTTACTTAGTTCAGTGTGATAAAGGCTATAAAGCATATAGTTATTTACTTTCAAGAAAAGCCCCAAGTTGAGATTAACTGACAAAGTAAGCACAAGAATAAACAGCCAATAATACGTTCCTATTAGAAATTAAAACCTTTTGAACCATCAGAGCAATGAAGGTTTGGAATGCACATATATAGAAGTGAGAACAAAAAATCCTAATCAATTATAAGTAGGAATTTGATCTATTTCTGAAGACAATATTTGATATGGCTTCCTGCCACAGCAAGGAGATGGCTTATTGACACTGGCCACCATTTTAATCCTACATTTCTAGAACAAAGGTTCCCACAGACAATCCAAAAACCATATAAATATCAACAGATTTTTCCTAAACTACTTCAAACCATTACAGCATGGACATACACAAATTTGGTTTGTGCTTCTGCCAGGAAACTATATTTGAAACAAATTGTGGAGTAAAATAAATATATTTACACACACACCTTGGTTCAAATACACTTTTAACGAATTGGATATATTAAAGTTATAGAAGGTTAAAGGAAAAAGGGAAGGTTAAAAGGAAACTACTCATAGAAAGGCACTTCTACATGAAGTCTGGTTAGGAAGAAAGCTTACATTTCTGGAGATGCATTATTTGTCCACCTACTGTAGCAACGTGCACCTTTTGGCAGTAGCAAGACAAAAAGAAACCAGACATTAAAAATTAGTGGAAAAAGACAGAACTTATTAACTTGTTGTATATATTGGAAGTAGTTGAGACAAGTTTCTAATGTTTGGTCATTTGTAGTAATCAAAACCTGCCATTGACATAACAATCACTAGGCAGATAAAAAAAAAGCAAAATCTTTGAATTCATGTTCAAGTTTTCTAAATGCTGGAGTGAGAAGACATTTACCCATAATAGTTTTGACTTAAATAGTTTTGACTTTGATATTGAATTCTTCCAGGCACAGGTTATGCAGAGATCACACTGTATACTCTAAAGTCTCCATATCTAGATTCTGTGACATTTGAATTTTTTTATTTCCCTTGTTCAATATCTAACACTTGTGCGTCCTTCAGACCTATTAAAATTCATTTTTTTTTCAGATATGACTTTCGTGAATGATGCTGTTAATCAAAATCATTTCAAAATCATATTCACATAACCTAGAGCCAAATAGCTGCTATCATCTAGATACAAGTCTTGAAATTACTTTGATTAACAGCAATACTCAGGAAATTCAGTTGAGAGAAAATTGTGCTTAATAGGTTTTCATAGTTTAAATGGTGTCCTAGCATAGAATAACTCATAACTATATGCTTATACTCTATTAAAGGCTGCACACTTCATATTCAGAAAAAGGAAATTGTGCACTGGCATGTGAACAATCAGTAGTATAAGACCTGCCTGCTGTGAACTTGGGGAAGCAAAATATGATCAGTTGGAGATTTTTAAAACCTGCAAACCACTGTTATATACTACCTTTAATAGAGAACAGAAATGACTGCAAGAGGCTCACTTGAGATATGAACATTTTAAAAACAACAAATATTTAAAACAAAAAGGACTCTGAAAAGCTTTATTTCATTGTGCAGTTTCTCAATAAAAGTCTAGATACTGAGGACATATTTAGTTTTTATGTAAATACTTGTACACTGATTGAAAAAAAAACCCTTGCAAATACAATAGAGAAAACCGCATTACATGGCATTATATGCTTGTATTACATTCATACATCTCAATGTGGGTCATGACAAAGCCATAACATAAGAAATAACAACTGTAGTTACAACCTCATTAAACCTTTTACCAAGTTAACAGAGAAAAATGCTCAAATCCCCAGTGGAATACTTCTTATCTCTCTGGCTTGTGCTCCACATGCTACACCATGTTCCTGACTTTTTGTCTCTGTTTCCCTGTCCCTGATGCACTGAACTGAAAGTCAGGGAAAAGCTACACCACGATACTGCTGCTACGCTCATGTGTCTTCCCAGCAGGGAAACACGTTTTCCTCATCAGGGGAAAAGAGCATGTGTTTTTGATAGCAGGTTTTTTTTGACAGTACATTTGCTTCACACTTTCCAAATCAGTATATGGATATCCAAATCAGTATATATATATCAGTTATATGGACATATATATATATATATGTATGTATATATAGGTAATAAATTAATTTTCTCCAAGTCAAAACTGTTTTGCCTGTGACAGTAATTGGTAAGTGCTCTCCCTGTATTTACCTTGACTCATGAGCTTTCCTGCTCCTGTTCTTCCTATTCTGCTCACTGTCCAATCCCACCAAAAGAGGGACTGAATGAGCACCTGGGTGAGAGTTGGTCTGCTGCCTAAGACCCAATCCACCACAATAGCTTAGAGACAAGACAATTCCATCTGTCTTTTAGCATTCCTTATTTTAAATTTTCCAATTTAAAACCCCCACAAATACAGGAAATTGTGATTTTGGATTTCCAGATTCCAGACTCTTGGCTTTTTACTATCAGAAGCACCAACAAGAATTAATTCTTGGTTTTCTCTCAAGTATGAAGCCTGGGTCTTGTTTTCTGCACTGACCCCTCCCCTCCATTCTTCTTACTCCTAAGATACTGGACAGTTGCAAGCCCTGATTTTTTTCAAGCACCCATGTTTCCTCAATGTCATTTATACAGCCCAAAGTTGGTCTTTTGAAATCCACTCCCAGACCTTGGCATTGGTGTTAGAATATAACAAGACCTTTCTTAAAAGTCTGCCTTACCACTCAGAAGCAGAATTTAGACATACTAAGAAAGATTGCTATAGCTAGAGGATCCATGTCGATTACATAATACCATTAATAAAAAATGGGATAGGTCCTTGCTGGATACTATTATGGAAAATACTTTAAATACTTTCTATTGCCACTTTTTATCAGTTTCATATTTTTCAACAATTTCTGGGACTCACACGGGTAGGATTGAAGAATATCCCTGAAATGTTAAAGGAGTGCTGTGTATTGTTATGACTTATTTTAGTTACACCCTGCATTCCCAGCCCCAACATGGAGGAATGGTACCTGTACTTGAATGATCCCTGCTTGAAAAGTAATTTCTTACATCTTGGCATGTCATGCTAAATGTTTACAACCTGACTAATCTAAAGCAGACAATAATGAGGCATGGAAAAGTGTTACTGATTTTTGGGACATTTAGAAAATATTTTTTATGCACATTTGATTGAAAAGTTGCTGCTGTTCTTGAATATTATTTAAAAAGACATGAAACACAAGCAATAAACACTAACCAGTAAGTCCAGTTTAGATGAGACAAAGTTTTCAGATACAGTGAATATAGGTTTGTTTTTTCATTTCAAAGGCAAGAGAAGAGTATGTCAGCATTAAAGTGAGGCTAGCACAGAGGATCTATAGAAACTAAATTTCAAAGAAAATCATTTAAAAACTGTGAGCAAACCAATCTGTGACAAGAGGAACTATGCTGGACCAGCTCCCCTTTAATCAGCCCTAAAGTAAAGCCTTTAAAAACTCTTTTAATCCCTTCCCCTCCTGCATCTTCTCAAAGACTACTTTAAGTTCCTGTTGATCAGTCCATTCAATCTTTTTCCTATCTTTTTCAAATGTACTTTGCATTTGCTTTGAGCTGGGACCAATTTCTCTGTTTAATATATCCTCACCTCTAATATGGTAATGACTTTTGTTACAAGAAATGCAACTTTAAGTTACTGGGATTTAAATTAAAGTCTTGAGTGCTTGTCAAGATAAAAAGAGAACAGAAGCAATGACAGAAATCACCCAAGGTTTTCATGTAAGTGGGAGAAAAAACTTCTGAAGGTGTCTGACATCTAATTCAGATTTAGGAGTTTGTTATCCTCCCTATTTCACTCTGATTACAGTGGATCTTCCATGTCTTCTCATGCATCTTTTCCAAAATGAAAGCACATTGGGGAGTTTCTAGGAAACTGCAAAATGGAAACTTCCAAAATACAAACCTATTTTGTGGTCATTATTGATTTTTATTTATTTTTTTTATTTGAATCATTCTTGTAAAACGTGGGATTTATGTGCAAGTCTCAATTTCAAAATGGGTAAATATTTTGGCATAACTTTATTATTAATAATAAAATGATCTTCTTATTTATGTTGGGATGAAGGGGGTAAAAAGATAAATACTGATCTACGTGGTTACCCAGTGGCAGTGGGTCTTCAGGTAGTGGCCAGAAATATTATGCAAGCCCAGGAGCTCATTCGATTTCTCCCAAAGTACAAATAGGATAAACATCAGCTTTTTCTCTTCTTTAAGTCAGGAAATGATCAAGAAATTACAAGAAACTGGAAGTCAACATACTTAGACACACTGAAATTCCTGAAATGTGGTTTATGACTTGTTTTTTACTTTGTTCACAAGTATATTGTAGCTTGCCATTCCAAATCCTCTTTAGAGTTAAAAGAGAGTGAAAAATGATGACTGTATAAGTTAGTGATCTGTGACAAGATACATAGAGGTCCATAGTCTAAAGCTGACAATAATTTATGTAGATCCCATACACTAAACTGCCACTGATGCCTTTGAGCAGTAGACAAGTTTAGTCTCTAAACCTGTCTGCATATTGTCTACCTATAGGTGAATACTGCTTTCAAGGTAAACTTTTTTAAAGAATTTCAGGGATATGCATAAAGACTGCTGCCATCAAAGGAAAGCTACTGGCAGCTGCAGTGGATAATGATAAGTAGTATGCTGATGAAGATAACCAAAATGGAAAAGAAACACATAATTTGTGTCTTCCTTTACCGTTTGTTGCTGGAAAAATCCCACAGTAGGAAGCCTCCTACCTCTGGAAAATAAAAATCCCAACAAGTCCAATCAACAAAGCAAGCCTTAAAGACTGACCTCATATTTATGAGATTCCACTCACTGCAGTTCTAAATAACATGGTCGTTTCTGTTTTGCATTTACTATTTAGAATGATCAGTTTAAAACCCCTCTATAACTATTTCTTTTAATGGCTTTAAGAGTTTAACACCGAATTATTTCTTATCCAGTATTATTGATACAAGCTATCTGCTAGCTATTCTAATAACTGCTACAAACCTATACAATTTGTATTTCCTATTTTTAGCTCAAACTTCTTTTCCCAGGTTTATATAAGCAAGAGTATTAGTAGGTTGCATTGCCTGAAGGTACGGCACAAATATTTTGTAATAACAGATCAAACCAATTGTTTTTCCCTTGTCACCTGTTGCAGTCCTCTCCTGCAAATGTGTTTTGGAGAGAGGTCCACCTACAGAATCCTGCAAACATTTCTGGGAGCAGCATAAAGATGAAAGGCTAGAGCTGAAAGCCAATTAGGTAGGTCTTAGTTTCAGCAGTTGAGTAGAAACATAATTTTCTCGTATTCCTGTAACAGGTACCAGACCAAAGTCCTGGGGCAGTTCTTGCCCATACAGGTCACAGTCACAGTGGGTTGTTGCTCACTATTATCCAGAAGATTGCATGAGAAGCACGTTGCTCTCAGTTCCTCTCATTTTAAAACTTTTTAAAATAAGTCTCTGAAGGGAAGAGGGACAACACAGAGTGCTGCATGCCGTTAATGATATGTCAGGTGAAAGTCTAGAGATTTACTGACCTGGAAAAGGATTTATGAGAACTCCATATCCTAAGTAGATTGAGAAAAGATTTACACAACATTGATGTCAGCTTAAAGATATCTGTGCACGTTTGTAGCATGGGAGCTTCTCAACAGGATAGAGGCAGACCTGATTGTGAAGTTTAACCCATGTAAACTAACATCCTAGATCGCCTTCATGAATACACTGGAGATAGGATGAAACTAAATCGTCTTAGTTCATGCAACTTTCATTGTTTAAACACTATATTTATTATTATTATTATTATTATTATTATTATTATTATTATGGTCCTTTCTTTCCTCTGACAAAACTCTACAGAAAACACTTAAAAGCATGCTGTCAAGGAGACTGAAACTGTACAGCAGGAAATAGTACATTTTCAAGATCTTCACACAAAACTAAATACTTGGGAATAAAGGCAGAGGAAAAGTGATTCATCTTCCCCTTGCTCTGCAAAATTGCATATGCACTCCTTTGACAATTTTTCTCTCTCTCTTTATATGAAGCTCTCATTAATGCTTTCACTTAATTATTTCCTCACTTTGGGATGGACTCTAATTGGGCCTTGCTCACACGTGGAGAGGTAGGATACAAAAAGAAATGTGTCTACTCCACACATGATCCAGCCGTACATGTACTTGACACCAACAACTGTACTTTGCAAGTGTGACAAATTGCTTTGAAAATGGATCAAAATTCCAACACAGTCTAAAAGAGGAATTATTTTTTAAAGATGGCTTTTACTGACTCTTCCAAACATCACTGAATTATCATATGAGACAAATCCAAGACACACTGTCATGGGTAATTAATCCAGTCATTGTGAATTCAAAATGCTGTTTTTAACATCATCATCACATGAAAAATGCATACCATTAATGAACATATTTACTACCCTATATTCTAAGTTACATTCTTAGCAGCCACTTTAGTATGTAAAAAAACCCCATCAGAAGCCAACTGTAGCATTTCCAGTTTCCTGTTTTCCTGATCAATTGCATGCATTTACTGTTTAGCAAACACCAGCTAACAGAATTTAATCTTCCTATCAGAGGATTTTTTTTTAAATTTCAAGAAATCTAAGACAAAACACAACTTTGTGCTTACAGAAGAAACCTCTCCCTCACTTACGAAGAAACTTAGAGGGAAAATTTTACATAGGATATGAAAAAATAAAACAGACTGAAGAAACAAATCCTTTACAATCACCAAGAAATCAAGGCAGAAGGCAGCAAGACCTCCCAAGCCACTGAAACAAAGGATTCTTACATATAGCCTTGGTTTTCTTTTGTCTGTTATGACTTACAAAGCAGCCTTGCAAATATGTTTAGCTCAAAAGGTGATATTAAAAATAAACGGTTAGAGATCATCATGGTATATTAATTATGCAAAAGAAGCCAAACTGAATTTAATCAGAAACAGCAGACTCCAAACAGGAAAAATCTTCTCTCTTTTTATGACAGAGACGGCTAAGAAAACATTTATGGTAATGCCAGAGCATCTGCTGATTACAGTCAAAGCTGCAGGACGCCAACATTAAATCACTGAACCATCTTGACAGCTTCTGGATACTCGAGTTTCATTCTAATAATAATTTGCTGTGAAATGTACCCAAATCTGAATATTAGCCAGAAAATGTTTACAAAGCATATAGGTAAGGGCAAATAAATCAGACACAAAATTGATTTGTGTCTGAAAAAAACCCCAACCTAAAATAGATGCTCATCACTCAGACATTTCAGAGCTGCATGTAAATTGGTAAATCTCTAAAAAAGACTAAGCGCTTTAAGAACAGAATATAATTTTACCTATTGATGGTGACCTATCACTTTTTTTTTCTTGCTTAGAACTGTTACATGCTTGTTTGTTTAATATAAATACAGATTAGCCATTTGAAGAAGGCCGGCACCATTTAAAATCAATTTTTAATTCCGGACACCTGAGGATTCTACACAGAACAATATACTTCATTGTAAAGCTTTAATTGATGCATCTATGTGCTGCAGAGGGTGATTACTTGAATAATAAGTATAAGAGTCGTGTGATCTGGTTGCTAAGCAAATGTGAGTAAGAGAAAAAGCCCAAGAAAGGACGTAACAATGAATCAAGGTTTGATGACAGGGTAATTATTCTATGAACTGTCATGTTGAAGGACTCGCAAAACATTGACCTGTATATAATCACACATCAGAAGATTGTCTGAAGGGTAATTAAAATACTAATACAGAAGTTCAGTCAGTCACAAAGAGAAAAATAAAAGCTTATTTCTCTGTAGCATGCATGGTCAAATGTATTCTCATGTTAAATATAAATGCTTGAACAGTGCAAGAATTCAGAGGACAAGATTACGGCAAAGACCACTGAAGTTTATATGAATTAGCACTAATACTTTTTTTTCTTCAGCTACATTGGGCACTCAACTAAATATTATTCATACTATGACACATTAAAGCATAAAACCTGTGAACCAAATTTCTGAAGGACGTAGGAAAAAAAGTAACCTTTTCAAAATTGCGTGCAAGGTTACTACTTTGCAACTATACTGATTAGAGATGCCTACAGATGTCTATACTCAGTGTAGACCAAAAACTACCCCATAAAGCAACCTACCTCCAGAACCAAGTTAGCCTGTGATAAAAATCACCTGGGTGCTCAGACTAAAAAATTCAGAAATCTCCTCACTTCCCCCCCCCCCCCCCCCCCCATTATTGTTTACATAACTGAAGATACTGGAAGCTGAAGTGGCTGTATAAATTTAACTCTTGTTATCTAAGAGTATGCACCTTGAACTAACGCTTGATTGCATTTATACAGGTGCATTTCCCTTTAAATTACCAAAGATGAATACTCTAAAATATTCTGAGTTAAATTTCAAAACAGGAAACACAGACTACAACTATGAAATAGATATAATTTGTTGACTATGGATACTCTTCAAAAATTTAAGACCACTGAGAACACCTGAAAAGATTTTTTGGAACACTTGTACATAAATTCATACAGACCAGGATGTCCATAGGTTACTCTTAGTTCATACGTAGGCACAATCATTGCACAATTCTCAAACAGTAAATACTTTTTCTCCCACCATATTTTAAAGAGATGCTAAAACCAGCTAGGACAGATGGATTTCTGGCTGATGGTCAGGGTCAACCCACCACAACAGTATTTCTTTTTTAACATATAACATTACAACCTTGAACATATTTTGAAAGGGTTACATTAGAAACACAATCCATATAATAATGATCATAATGGCACTTCCTTTTAGAATGAATATGTTCTGTAAACACATTGCTAGCTCATCAATTAAGTTACTCACTCATACTAAATATGCTAGTTATATTCTCAAATCTTTTCTAGCATCTTCATTAGTGCTCATTTCAAAAGACTAATGCCATACCCAAATAGCTTTGAATGCAAAGAAGAAAAACAAATGCTAAAGAAAAATCTCCCAATATTCAGCAGCTCGCTGTGGTCTAAGTAAAACTTATTAAAATGCAAATTTCAAGCACATCAGTAGTAATTTCAAAGTAGCGTCTTATAGTAAAAACATAATTTTTAGTTTTGCATAATAAAATAAAAACGCAAATCTAGATTCTCAACATTAGCCAGCAGTATTAAGAAGAACAATTCAGCAGACTCTAAAGACATTTGTAAAAATTTTGAAGTAAAAACACTAGGACAGATATTTATATATTTCTACTCCAGAAACATCTTAATGGAGGAAAACTATGGGGAATGGAGTGGGTAAGGCAGAATATCCTCTACCTCTAAGGATTCAGCTATTGCAATTGAGAATTTATCTGACAACTTCTCTTAAATATGTTTGCTTTTTCTGAGATTACTAACCACATACTTTTTTCCATAAATTAATATTAAAATAGGGGCAGTTTCAATGAGCTGAAGTAGATGTATAAATTTATCTTTTGTTATCTAAGAGTATGCATCTTAAACTAAAGGTTGATTGCATTTGTATAGGTGCACTTCCCTTTAAATTAATAAACTTTTTTTTTTTGTCTTAATGAATACTCTAAAATATTCCCAGTTAAATTTCAAAACAGGACACAAACTACAACGATGCAATACACATAATTTGTTGACAATGGATACATATCACAAGTACAGAAAGAAAACTAGCTCTTTTCTTTAATGTTATATAAAATTGGGCATGCTTAGTTTTGTGTGTCCTTGTGCCTGACCAAAGGCCATGAGATTCACTGGATGAAATGAATTTGTGCTGGTTGCCTTAGGCTCCCTTCACAGTAAATGAGAAGTAACAAGCACTTCTAAACTGTGCTTCATTTCACCCTAATGTAGATACTTTAAACAGGTAAAGAGAGTTTACAGGTAATTAACTCAAATGTGAATTCGTGCACCCCAGGCATCTAAACTTCTGTATCTGGAAGTGTCTCACTTTTCACTGCAGCAAAGTCTGCATAAAAGGTGGATTTCCTAATCTGGACAGTGACAGCAGATTGTAGAGATCATACATTCTCTATGAGGGAGGAAAGGGTGCAGATCTTGCAAATTAAAGGCCTGATAGAACATTATGGGTACTTATCATCTACTTAACACAAACTACAGAATTTCACAAAGCTTTTTCTGACTGTTTAAAAAATATGAAAATAGAATTGAAATTATATTCTGGCTGCTACAGTGAACAGATCAGATATAAACAGGGGAACTCTTTTTTGTATATAATATACTGACAGGAACTGTAGGTGTGAAAGTTGTCACTATTAAGTATGTTGTTCAGCCATTAGCTGTCACAATTTTTTCCTTTTAAAAAATCTTCCATGTTCACTAAACTTTCTCTTAAATAGACATATATCTTACAGTTATTCAGGCTTCTATCTATCTCTTGCAGATTTGTGATACCCATACTTCCGTGCAGCTTTGCAAGATTCTGACAAGCTTGAAACATTCTAGATTTAAAATCGGCCTATATCATAAATGATTTTAACTTCTGTACTGGCATGTGCAACCCTTCACATGAAGATCACCACTGCCATAAACTGAAGTTGGCATAGACTTAGTCCTGGCCACACAAAACTTTAAACTCCAGTAGTGTACATTCAAACTTAAGAATCTCATATCCACAGAGGACTAAGTGTTTAAGTTTAGCCTTTAGGGGATGAAGATATAAATGTGACGCTTTGTATGGCAAGGCAACTCTGCGATTTTTAGATATTACTCAGTCTTGTGTGTTTGAATTTTTGCTAAGATAGCTAGCTTTGTAGATGAAAAAAATAAAGGCAAAGTGACTTGAATCCCATGAAAGCATTTTATGAACTCCCTCTTAAAAAGAAATCATCCCATAACAGTGCTTGTATAGAGTATGTGGCAAGATTAAAAATAAGTATAAAAATAGTATGCAGTGCTAAAATCTCGTAACAGCACCTGTTATTCAACACTACTTTAATTCATATAGTCTCATTGCCATTCAAAATAAGCAGTAAAAATAATATTTTCATTGGATCTTATCATTATACTTTATGCATATATTAAAATAATTTGTCTCTTGCTTATAAACATACTAAATATGATGTTAAGTTTGAAATATTCCATAAAAAAATAAAGCTAAAGAATCAGTAAAGAAAAGCATTAACATTTCAACATAGGGAAGGCAATAATATTAAAAAAAAAATTGGTATGAAACAAACACAAGCAGTTATATGGACTCAACCTTTTGAAAATATTGTTTTGGTAAGTCTTTTTATTATGTTTAGTAGACTGTAACACTATATTTCATCTTTCATTCAGAAACAAATCCAAATGACCTATGCCCTTCAGAATTAAAATAGAAATGATGTTTTCCACATCAGATTATGCACACATTTTATTCTTTCATGCATGTAAGAATGACTGATACATAGAGATCCAGCTGAAATATATTTCAAATTTAGGAGACACCTTTGTGTGTAACACAAAGTGTGTGATGTTGCCTACAGATCCTATGCATGCACTAGTGCTATATTTCACTGAAATAACTTTTTTCTAGAGTATAGTAGCCACAATACAGACACACTGATACCCTCATGCTCAGGGGGATCTTATTGCTCTTTACAACTACCCGAAATGGAGTGAGGAGGTGGTGGTCTCTTCTCACAAGTAACAAGTGATAGGAGAAGAGGTAACTGCCTCAAATTGCACCAGGCAAGGTTTAGATTGGATATTAGGAAAAATTTCTTCACTGAGAGAGTTGTCAGGCATCGGCACAGGCTGCCCAGGGAAGTGGTGGAATCACTGTCCCTGGAAGTGTTCAAAACCTGCGTAGATAGGCCGACTTAGTGGTAGACTTGGCAGTAACGGTTGGACTTGATAATCTTAAAGGTCTTTTCCAGCCTAATTGATTCATTAATCTTTGATTATGCCTGACTCTGCAGGACAATTATGGCAAAGAGATTGCACTGTCAAGGGACTAGTCAAGGAAAAAAGGTAATCTTCAGAGCGCAATTAAAAGCACATACTTTAGACATGTACTACTTTATTTTGATTCAAGAGAGAGCCTAGCTTAGATTAGTTTTAAACAGATAGCAAATCAGATCCCATGTAATTAAGCGGAATACACCAGCATCAGATCGTGGACTTTATTTACCTGCCTCACATGTGTCTAAATGTGCTGGAGAACTGCCAGCTCTGAACAGCTGAACAGCAACTTCTGACTGATACTCGAAAAAAAAAGGGTTTTCTAACAGAAGTGATGTAAGTCATATAGAGAAATGGGCTCAAGTAGCTAAACGGAGTATGTGACAGACACTGTTGACAGAATTGCTGTGGATGATGGCTGTCTGGCTGTAGAGAATGACTGAAAGGTTGGACTACATGATCCTCAGGGTCGCTTCCAACCTGGTCTTCTATGATTCCAGGACTGCCTCTGGAAAGACTGGTAAATCTTGGGCTCCTCACCTGCCATTGGAAGATGTTTCTGCTACTTGACTATTTTAAAAGTGAAGGCCATTAGGAGGAGACTGTACTTTTTGTGTTAGTTCCCTAAGAACAGACTAACAGACTTTCAACTTTAATTCTACATCAGTCATGAGAGGATAGCTTGTCTTCTAATCCTGGGAATTTCACCAGTTTTAGTTTCAACCAACTGTTTGTATTTGCAGTTTTTCACTTTGTTTTAAATGGTGTTTAAGACTTCTTTAAAAAGACAGTTTTGTAAAATATCTAATGGTAATAAAATTATTGTGAGATAAAGTTTATTCTATATTTATATAAAACACTGACTATATACGAATCTGCAATAGATAAGGCATCTTAGAAAGAATTAAACACTTATGATGGATGAGACCATTTCGGAAAATCATTTTCAGCTATATCCAGCTGCACCTGATCGCATAGAGGGAAAGGAAGTAGAGGGAAGGGCCAGATACCCAAATTTATGATTGTATAAACCTAGAGCTTAGAACTGCACTTAAATTTTGTGCAGACTTATTTGACTTGAAGACATGAAATCCACTAAATAGGAGCATTGAACAATAGGAAGTTGCAATACAGTAGGATGCTGGGTCCAATTTAAGAAAGCACTCCATCACCTGCATGTTTTAGGTGGTTTTTTTTTTTCATAAAAACAGTACAGAAAGTTTAGAAATAAGGAAATGAGATGATGATGAAAAAAAATCACTGATGTTGCATATTTTTTGACTGATGCTTCATACTGTTTCCTCCTTACATCCATTAACTGTCCTTTGTTATTACCAAAGCATGAGATTTTTTTTTTAATTGGGTTGAAGTAATATACATCTAGACATAGCATCAGTTTTTTTACTAGTTACATCTTTTCATCATATTTACTAAAATATGAATATTAAAAAATAGCTATTACAGGGTGGATTGAATATTCAGTAATGTGAAATCACCATTCATGGAACTATTGTTTCAATGTAAATATGTGGAGGTTAGAAGCTACAATTATATGTGGGCTATCAAAGAAAATATATGAATTATGTGAAGAAAACCATTAGGCTTCTCAGACAAAATTTAAAGTCCTTTTCAGTAAGGTCTTCACATAAAATGTTTGAGTAATTTCCATAATATTTCACAAAATAACAATGAAATGCAACAGCGGATTGAAAATAAAAATTTCATCCTCATTATCTGAAGAAGATATATTTATCTTTGCAAATACTTTACTAACAGGTTTTACCCCCATGAACACTATGTTTGTCTTCATTTGAAAATGTGGTCTACCAATGTTTAATATTTTGTGTTCGACAATTCTGAACTCAAATATACAGTATTGTCCCCTTTACTACAGAGAAACACTGGTTTAGTGTAGGATGTATACTATTGCAAGTAAGACGGTGGTAGCTGTATCACAATTCATTGGTAGCCAGTTTTCTAACAAATGCAATTGAGTAGTAGGAGAGGAAACATCCTTATATAAGACTATAAGAAACACAGAATAGACAGATGCAATTAAAAAGATATGCACTAGTACACTTTTTAGAAACAAGCATTGGGAAACATCTACTGTTCAGTGCTAGTTAAAGACATTAGACAACTTCTTGTGGTAAATAATCCTCCAGAGAAATAAAAAGCAAAACACACCCTACTCTGGATGATACTGATACTGTATACGAAGAACCTCCAATTCTTTGAAGATCAACTTTCATCACTGGCCATAAATCAGTTTATTGCAATTATCACTGTGCTACCATATGACTTACTATTTGGGAAAAAAACCAAACCCAACCCAGCAATTTTTCATTCTCATGGCATTTATTGCTTTTAAGCAATGGTAATTTTCCAAAGTAAACACAACCATGCATATCTGCTCGCTTCCTTTCCCCTTGAACAACAGTAATGTTGTTTAAATAATTGCTCATTTAAAAGTATTTGGTTTATTTTTATATATAGCTTTCAGTTAATTTCAGTTAAAAGAAATACCAGACACTTATTAATAGTGCAATACTATAGTATGAAATTGAGGGCAGTTTAAAAACCTGTCGCTTAATGGAGTTACTGTTTCACAATAGGAGGAATAATTTCTTGTAGAGTGACATGTTTCCTTATGTCACAGCTATTCTTCCTTTACAAAAGCTGTTACTTTGATGGGGAGGACAAATGCCTGCCATACATTACTATGCAGTCCATTACAATAGGTTCATTCATATTTATAATACAATCTGTGATGTTGATGCAATCACTTTAGACTTCACTGTTATTTCAAAGAAATCCATAACTGTGAAAAAGGCAGGCTGTTGACAGGAGTTAATGTGGGTTTTACTCTGTTTACAATTGCTTTCTAATCTACTAAATGGCTGTGAAAATTGATGCACTGTTAGAAGTGCTTTTATACACTACTAGAGATAAAGGGCTGTTATACTGCAGTAATCTCTGCAATGCTAAATTGAATTTTCGACAGTGCTTTTTTTTGTTTGTTTTTCCAATTTGAATGTGACAAGGTAAGCTACTCAATTTATGGTAAGCTTAATTTCATCAATGCAAAGTATTTTTCCATCTTTATTAATTGAGATGCCTATTATTGCTAGGAAAGAAAAAAGGAAGTTAAAACTTGGGACTATCACAATATTTACTTTAGGGAAAATCTCCTGGCCAAAGCATGGGCCAGAGTCACTAAATTTTGTTATCACATTTGTGATCTCTTGAAGCTATGCAAGCGAATTCTGTAGTGAAACGTTGCAGTGAAGCTCGCAGAACTGCTCGGCTTGCCATAAAGGTAAACAGATTCTGTTTCAACATCACAAAATAAAATTTAAGATTAGATTATTTGCCAGAAATTAACCTTCTAGTGGAATTTTAGGGATACATGTAAAGATAGTGTTTTAGTTACATAACCAATGAAATCACAGTCATAAAAAAGTCCAAAGAATGTATACTTTAGTGTACCACCCCAAAATGTCAATTGGAAAAAAGATAATAAAGCTTTTTAAGCTTCAGATTTCCCTGATAAAAAAGGTGCAAAGAAATACCGAAGCTGCTTTGGTACAAAGACGACTTTGGTACTGTAGAATGGGTGGCCTAAAATAATTTCTCACACGCTTCTCTGAAATGTCTGGTGTCTCATTAAAACTTGAGGAATGCAAGACACAATGTCTTTTTATGTTAATTAAAGAGTTGCTAATTTTCTATATGAATATGAAAAAATTACTAAAAAGTAATGAACAGAACTTTTAAATGGCTTCTGATGGAAAAGAATTCCTTTATATTCAAGACATTTGTATGACTAATAACTTTAAAATTTGCTTATGTCTTTTAATACTAAAAGATTTAATAAAGAGGCATAGTTCTCAGGTAACAGAATAATTCATGTTGGAGGAGACCTCTCTCCAGGTCATCTGGTTCAAACACAGCTTCAAAGTGAAACACAGTTGTTAAGTTGGACCACAAATTTTTCAAAAAATAGGCTGTTATAGATTCAAACTTCATAATTCAACTTTGGTGACATCTATTCACATCAGTTGAATTCAGTAGTCCAACATAACACAAAAAATGCCCACGTGTTTCATGCAAGACAGTACGATTATTCTATGCAGAGTACTAAGTAAAATTCACTTAAACAGTCTATCAAGTAAGGAACACAAATGTGTAGTAACCAGGCTTCATGATGAATAAAGCTCAAAGAGAATTTTATTTCTCTTGAGGTATTTTTTGTGGTGTATGACTTATTTATTTTCTTGAATGTTCACTTCTCCTCTCCATGTTCAAACGAAAAAGGGCTTAAGAACTAAGTTCTATAATTCTTACAGACTCAGAGAAAGAACAACTATTAAAGTTAAGTACTACTGAATAAGTCTTACAGATTCTGCAACATAAAGAATAAATGAAAGCTTGTTTTGAAAAGATGGAATATTAGAAGATGAATCATAAGTAGGTACTTCTGAAGCTGCTTTAAAATGTACTGGGAACAGTCATCACTGGTAAACTAACACTGATTGTTTAAAAGTACCCTATTGATTGCAGTTGCAAATGGAATTTCTTCCCCTAACAAATTAAGTAAAATATTACACAAAGGAGTTCTACAGAAAAGTGATTATTTTGCTTGAGCAGGGTTAAGAAAAATCTGCTGTACATCTGTCACACTCCAATATTATTTTGTTTTTTTAAATCAACTAATATAACCTCTAAGGAACAAAAACATTTCTTCAGAAAATTAGTGAGCATCTTGTAGACGCTGTTAAGTATCATTTCATCCCAACTTGTAGTTATTTCTGAAATACAACCAAAGAAGACATGTAGTTTAGCAGCCCTGCATATTCCAAATACTGTCATTCTTCACAGCTGTTTATGTTCAAGTCTACCGTATTGGTAGAGGTTCTGCTCTGCAACAATGCATTATACAATGTTCCTTTCAAATTTTTAAATATCCAAAACATTCCTGCAAAACTATATTTGAACAAAAAAGAACTTATTTTAAAAGGTAGTTTTATAATATGTGAAAACATAGCCTTCCTTAGACTAGAGAGAGTGGTATCTCCTTCATTAGTCACAAAGTTGAGAAAGTTACTATAGAAAGTGTCCCTTTTGGTCCATTGTATTTACCACATAGCACTTCAAAGTACAGTTGAATGACCTATCCCTAAACATGACTGAAAGGCTTCAGCATGTCCAACTCAG